>NC_090451.1:487731424-488101737 GCF_031143425.1 Pleurodeles waltl
TGATCTAGAGGCCAAAATCCACAGGTAGGCACTTTGCAAAAAACACCTCTGTTTTCTGTGAAAAAATGTGATGTGTCCACGTTGTGTTTTGGGCCATTTCCTTTCGTGGGCGCTAGGCCTACCCACACAAGTGAGGTACCATTTTTATCGGGAGACTTGGGGGAACGCTGGGTGGAAGGAAATATGTGGCTCCTCTCAGATTCCAGAACTTCCTGTCACCGAAATGAGAGGGAAAAGTGTTTTTTTGGCCAAATTTTGAGGTTTGGAAAGGATTCTGGGTAACAGAAGCTGGTCAGAGCCCCACAAGTCACCCCATCTTGGATTCCCCTAGGTTTCTAGTTTTCATAAATGCGCTGGTTTGGTAGGTTTCCCCAGGTGCCGGCTGAGCTAGAGGCCAAAATCCACAGGTAGGCACTGTTTTCTGTGAAAAAATGTGATGTGTCCACGTTGTGTTTTGGGCCATTTCCTTTCGTGGGCGCTAGGCCTACCCACACAAGTGAGGTACCATTTTTATCTGGAGACGTGGAGGAACGTTGGGTGGAAAGAAATTTGTGGCTCCTCTCAGATTCCAGAACTTTCTGTCACCGAAATGAGAGGAAAAAGTGTTTTTTTGGTCAAATTTTGAGGTTTGCAAAGGATTAGGGGTAACAGAACCTGGTCAGATCCCCATAAGTCACCCCATCTTGTATTCCCCTAGGTGTCTAGTTTTAAAAAATGCACTGGTTTGCTAGGTTTCCCCAGGTGCCGGCTGAGCTAGAGGCCAAAATCCACGGGTAGGCACTTTGTAAAAAACACCTCTGTTTTCTGTGAAAAAATGTGATGTGACCACATTGTGTTTTGGGCCATTTCCTTTCGTGGGCGCTAGGCCTACCCACACAAGTGAGGTACCATTTTTATTGGGAGACTTGGGGGAACACAGATTAGCAAAACAAGTGTTATTGCCCCTTGTCTTTCTCTACATTTCTTCCTTCCAAATGTAAGGCATTGTGTAAAAAAGACGTCTATTTGAGAAATGCCCTGTAATTCACATGCTAGTATGGGCATCCCGGAATTCAGAGATGTGCAAATAACCACTGCTTCTCAACACCTTATCTTGTGGCCATTTTGGAAATACAAAGGTTTTCTAGATACCTATTTTTCACTTTTTATATTTCAGCAAATGAATTGCTGTATACCCTGTATAGAATAAAAACACATTGCAAGGTGCAGCTCATTTATTGGCTCTGGGTACCTAGAGTTCTTGATGAACCTACAAGCCCTATATATCCCCGCAACCAGAAGAGTCCAGCTGATGTAACGGTAAATTGCTTTCAAAAATCTGACATCGCAGGAAACAGTTACAGAGTAAAACGTGGAGAAAAATGGCTGTTTGTTTCACCTCAATTTCAATATTTTTTTATTTCAGCTGTTATTTTCTGTAGGAAACACTTTACAGACCATTCATGTTCTACTGCTCTAGTAAGTGTTTAATTCTCCAGAATCTATATCTTAAGGGATCTCTCCCTCGTCTTTGCAAAACAGCCAAACTACTTTCCCCTTAGAAAATCTATATGGTCTCAGAGAATATTAAACCTCACAAACTATTACAATTTGTGCCAAAAATAGTAGCTCCCAACTTCAACATCACAGTAACACAAACAACCCCCATGTTCAAACCACTCAAGGGTCAGAAGAGATGTAACACTGAAACAGAGCTCTTTTGGTTCTGAATGATAAATTGTCCTCAGTTCCTGACAGCAGTCCAGCTTGGATGCTGTATGTCCTTTAAGATTTCCTGCCCCACTAAGAGGGTGACCACATTACACAACGTGGTTACTAATAGAATAAAGAAACAATTGCTTAGCTGTAACTGTATGTCTCCAGCGTTGATAACTTTCATAGATTCATATGCTTGAATCATCCGTCTCGTCAAGCTGGAAGTCCTACAGTCTCATGCAATAGCAGTGCACTTTTAAACCTAGGCTGGAAGGCTTTGAACATGGTCACACTGGTAGCCCAAACACACCTTTAGAAAAGGCTCAAACTCCAGCCAGTCATGCAACAGCACAGTGAAGACAACTCCCTAGACAGACCACCATACCTCAGATTTCAGAGCATGAGTATGAAAGGATTTGTTCAGGGAGGTGAGCCTGAGACAGGGAGGAGGATAGGACCCATGTGAATCTATGAAAGATACCAACACTGGAGAGCTACAGTTAACTTTTTCCTTCTCCTGTCTGGCCTTCATTGCATGATACATTTGCCCATTTTTTCTGCTGTATTTGTGGTGTCCCGAAGAGAAGGAGCTCCGTGAACCAGTACAGTCTGGGCAATATTGGGGGTATAGCTGTAGGCAGAACAGCTATTGTTCCAACTTGTTTAGCACCCTTGGGACCAGAGGAAGTTGAGGAAAATCATAAGCAGAGGGCCCTGACCATGCTTCTGAAAATGCCAGCCTCCTGTAGGGTTTGTCTGTTGTCACAGTACCAGCATTTTCAGCTCATATCGGTAGCAAACAAATCCAGGTTCAGCTTGCCCAAATGGTGAAAGATCTTGTTCAGTTGTCTTGATTCAGATTCAACTCACAACACTTTCCTGGGTGCTGACTGAGAGTGTCCAACTAGTTGTTGTTTTACCCAGGCATGTGTCCTGCCACCAGCGAGGCATGATGGTGGAAGGCCCAGTCACACAGCAGTTGTGCTTCGGAGGGCAGATATGGCAATCTCGTTCCTCCTTGTTTGTTGATGTAAACTATCAAAGTTGTACTGTCCATTTAAAGGAGGACTGAAGAACCTTTCATTCTAGGCGGGAAAGAAAAACAAATTGTAAATTAGACAGAATGGGAAACGTTGGGGATGGGAAGAGAGGGAAAATAAATTAGAATAAGGTGATAAAAACTTCAAGGCACTACACCTAGCACAATTGCAAAGTGTGAACCAAAAATTGAAGGACCTGTAAAAAAACAACATATCTGTACCCATTATGTGCAAACAAGCGTGCTCAAAAAAGTGGCCACAAAAAGTGAAAAAAAAAAAAGTAAGAATAGTGACACTGAACTAAATGTTCCTGAATATGAGCAATACAAAAATATAAATGCAACGACCACCAATTGCTGTAAAAATTTGCAAAATAGAATTATGCAATTCTCCTTTTTCCCTTCTTTTCTTTAGTCCCTGTTTTTCCTCTGCTCGTGACTTAACAAGGTACACCTATAGTATGTCAGATACCTGGAGTTTTCACTGACGATAAGAAATATTTGAACAATTTTAGCTATATTGGTACAATGTGCGTTGCTTTTTTGTACATATTTTGCACGCATGCTAGGTGTACTGCTTTGCTATTTAATCACCTTTTCCTAATTTGTTTTCCCTCTATTCCCCCTCCCCATTTTTCTTCTATCTGTTCTCTAATTAGTATTTGTTTTTCTTTGTTTTATTGTTTTACATTTCTAGCGCGCTCAGGCTTATGCATGCATTATCTACAAAGTCTGCCTGAGTGTGATCAACATAGCATGCTTGTGTTCTGGTGTCTTATATTTTTTCCAAGGTATAAACGCTGCCGCTGGAGTTCGCTTTGCCTTGCGACCTTCACGGCAGGTGCAGACAACGATCAGTAATGCTCCCAGTTTTACATGTAGAATCCTTAAAATTGTAATAATAAGTAGCTTGTGTCTTTACTGGGAATAGGCAATTCGAATCTTTTTAAGGTCTTCCTGTTAAGGAATTAAAATCTCAAAGACCACCTAGTGAAGAGTCTGCAGGAGGTGATGTAGACTGGCCAACATATGGGTACAACTGAATCATCCCAAAAGAGCCAGTATTTTGTGCGCTAGATTTACAGGTACCCTTGGTGCATAACTTAGGTGTGGAAGAACTGCCATCAGACTGTCTTGGTGAATGTGATAGAAGTGCTACAAGGCTCCTTGTTGGGGAAGAACGGCAAGACTGTGGATGGGGAGGTAGTGGCCACCTGGGACTGTTAGTAGGCCATAAGTACAACCAGGAGGTTCTGTTAACCTTGCATATTAATTGAAAAGCATTTGTTTAAGGTTCTAATGCTACAGGTACAGGACCGTTGGGGGTTTTGACTATTCATGTTCCTCTTCACAAGGAAGGATCATAATCACACCCTTCTTCATACTTTTAGAAGGGAACATTGCCTCCTCATCCACCACTCTTCGCCTTCTGCTCATTCGAATAATAATCATCATGGCAATTAACTTTCAACAGTGTTGCACTGTAAAGAGTATCAAAGAGTCCTTGATTTTCTGATTTCTCAAAATCTAAGAGCCTCATAGGTTGTAACAGTGAAACAATGCTCAAAGATGCATATTGAGGCAACAGGAATATTGGAATTCCTCTTCCAGAATTAGAACGCATTTTGAAGCCTTTGCTGATGCATCTTTCATTGATGGTGTGAGCATCGATGTTGCCTATGTTGATGTGGTCTTTGCAGATGGGGCATTTGTTGACGATAGTCGTCAAAGCTGTTGTCGACTACACTATATTCAATGGTGGAGTCATCAGCAATAGGGTTGTCAATGGTGTTGCTGACAGGGTTGGTGTCAACGGAGACCTATCAGGCTTCTTCAGTAGTACTGCAGAAGTAAACGGTATCTTGTTCAATGGTGTTGTTGGCACTGGTTTCTTTGATGTTGGTGTCATCTACATTTTAGTCACCTTCAATTTAGTTTTCAGAGACGACTTCTCCAAGAGTTTTGGCAGCTCAACTGTAGGTCTGTCTAATATAGGTCTAAATAGAGGTTCTTTAGTAAACTCTTTTTTATTGGAAGACCGACTTTTGTTTTTTCCCAGTGACTGGTTTCTTTGGGATTCTTCTAGGTGTCTCTCTTGAGGTTGATGAGGTCTCCTTTGAAGAGGTATTGGTGATCTGTGTGTGATCAGAATAACCAATTTTGGGGCTTTCTTTGGCATGTGTGACAGCCCTTAAAAACCATCCCCTGAGAAGAGAGTATCATTGCCTCTGGATTTTCAAAGCAACAGTAAAAGCCTACCTTCTCTATCCTTGAGGGTTTTAGATGAAAAGGTCCAGCGTATATTCTCAGTCCTTTGCCTCTGAGAACGGCATAGGTCATTATGAGGAGCTTCAGAATGGAGTTGTAACTTAACAGTGGCCCCACAAAGTCTGATAAGAAATTTCTTAGAAGAATCAGACGTTGCCTACCCACTCACCTAAACAACAATCTGTAAACGGGAAGCTTCCTTAAGGCAGGATAAAGATGAATTCTGAAGCAAATATAAGGAATAGACAGACTTATCTGCTTTAGACAGTGCAGAGCTTAAGGGACTTCATTCACACTAAAAATCTGAGGTATAGTGGCTTCTGGCGAGAATGATGCTCATTGTGCTTTCACTTAATTGGCTGAAATAATGGTCTTTTATAAAGATGTGCTAGGCTACTAGTGTTACTATGTTCAAAGCCTTCCAGGCAAGTTTTAACATCTATTCCATGACTACGATAGGGCTCCCAGCTTGAGAACAGGGATGACTGAAACATATGAATCTAGGAGAGAACCACTACTGGAGAATTCAAACTTATCAGCGAAACCCGAACGTGCAGAATGTAATTCATGCCTTATTTATTACTTTTTGGGTAAGCTTCATTTGGTACAGTCTAACACTGCAGCAGGTACAGATCATCACGTAAAACACAGCCTCTTGAGGTATCACAGGGGGTATAGAAAGCTCAGTTGATAAACAAAAACAATACAACCTCATTCACTGACACAATGAACACCCTCATTATTTAAGCAAAGGTCTTCATTAACTCCATGTTTTACAGCTTCCCGAAATGGTAATAGCTGTTCAATCTGTCCAGCATGTTGAAGGAGGCTGAGGCACATATTAGGCCACAAGCTGAAAATTTCTTCCCAGCACCGCTCACACTGCCTTCCTCTTTTTCTTCCTGGTAAACCTGCTATTCGTCAGTTGAGCTGTGATCTGCCCCCTGTTGTAGGGGACAAAATGTAATCACATAAACAATATCTAAACCTTGATTTCTAGACAATGGTTACCTTTGCTTTTGTTCTGATTCTTAATTAAATAATGTAAAGGCTTAAGGTAATTTGTCTACTGTGGCTATTTGTGCTGCCTCTGTTTCATTATTATACTGCACATTGTGGTCACTGTTCAAGCCTAACAAAGAAAATAAAAAAATATATATTTTAAGAAAAAAAGAGGCATTTCTGAATCTAAGGAGCACTCCCAGCCACTTTCCTTACGAACACTCTTCTAAGAGCACAACATGATACTTTTCTCATCAAATATTTTACTGTGGGCTTTCTATATGCCCAGCTTTGTCCATCTTTCCTTAAATGGAAGCTTGACTTATAACATTGTAATGACGAAAGACCTAAAGGCCTCTGATGCAACAAATCTTTTCATTGTATGCAGGCCAGTTAAGGAGAAAAAGCCAGCAGGCACCACTACTTTCAATTGCGCCTCTTTACCAACTTAGTATCCACAAAACACTTAAGTTCTCTACCCCTTTTTAACACAGCTTTTTCTTTTTAAACCCAATCAACAAGTGCGAACAAGCAACAGTGAGAAACGCTGTTATAGTGGCATTTAAAGAGTCAAACTTTGGCTCAGCCACATCTGAATTTTGAGAACAATGTTCATATTTTCTAACCTTCATTTGGGCACGCCCCCTGAGAGCTTCCACTACAGCTTTGTAAAATCAGCAAAAACGTGAAAACTTACACTAAGCCCCTTAAAGCAATACTAAATGGGTGTAAACACATATTTAGCAGGACTAGCAAAAGTAGCCCTGTAGTATTTCACATTGTAACAGAGTTGTTGCTGATGAATCTGCACCCAGCATAATTCTAAAGTTAAGTAGTAATCTGAAAATATTGGCCTGCTCCGAGCACTTGGACCAGGGATTCCAACCTAGTTATGACGATTCAATTATTGAGGATGAACGGAAACTCTGGGGGTCATTACAACATTTGCGGTAAAAGCCGCTTACCGCCGTGCAGAAGACCGCCAACACACCGCCGCGGAATTCCGCCACAGCCATTATGACCCACAGCTCGGAATCCGCCAAAATCTAGACACCCACACAAGTCCGCCACACCAAAGGTCAGTGATAAACTGGCGATAACAAGACCTCCACTGTCACGCCAACAGGAATATCCCAACACTATCACGACCCACAAATCCACGCGGCGGTATTTCTACTGCAGTATTCCATTGGCGGTACACACACATTTACAAAACACAACCACATTGGACAAATCGAAATATACACACACCTAATACACATATATACACCACTCCCACACACCCAATACAATATAAAACACAACCCATATCACCCACAAACCCCTACGACAACAATTGCGACAGAAGGCCAAAGAGAGATACCACCAGAAACAACACTAGCATCCACAGGCACTCAACACCATCACTCACACAACATCCACTCACCTCACACAACACACCTCTAAATATCACCCAACACATCATAACACACCCCACCCCACACATCACCCACACCACCCCATGGCATCGCAAAGACACTCCAGGTTTTCTGATGAGGAGCTCAGGGTTGTGGTGGAGGAAATCATCCAGGTAGAGCCACAGCTATTCGGATCACAGGTGCAGCACACCACCATAGCTAGGAAGATGGACCTATGGTGAAGAATCGTGGACAGGGTCAACGCAGTGGGACAGCACCCAAGAACTAGGGATGACATCAGGAAGAGGAGGAACGACCTACGGGGGAAGGTGCGTTCTGTGGTCTCAAGACACCAGATTGCGGTTCAGAGGACTGGCGGCGGATCCCCACCTCCTCCCCCAGAACTTACAACATGGGAGGAGCAGGTCTTGGCTACACTGCATCTTGAGGGCCTCGCAGGAGTAGCTGGAGGAATGGACTCTGGTAAGTCAAACCTTAAACTACCATATCCCCCACCCTACCTGCATGCTATCACCTACCCCCACCCTCGCCCTCACCCCCATCACTCCAACTCCTCACACATCTCCCACTATCACAAACCACACATCCCAAACACCAAAGCATCGCCACTGCACTTACACATACACCCCCCTAAACCATTATTACAGAAGGTCCACACAAGAATGCAAGCACTGGGGTACAGTGTCACCCATCCATTGCACACCATGGCACATACAGATGCAATAATCATGCCTTTACACCCCTGCAGGACCCCTACCCAACGTCACCGGACAGGAGGGTCCAGACATGTCCACTCACCCCACAGAAGAGGCCCACAGTGATGACAGCAGTTCTGTCCAACTGGATCTAGATGACCAGCCCGGCCCATTTGGGACCTCGGGACAGTCGGTTCCCCTCACACTGGCACAGGCCACTACAGAGCTTCCCCCCTCTGGAAACACCAGCATAGCACCCCCCCCAGCGGGCCCATACCTCTGTCCCCAGGACACGTCAAGCAGCAGTGTGTCCACCGCTACAGGGAACCCAGGCTAACCCACCATCCCAACAACACCAGGGACCTGGGGGCAGTGGCAGTGGGCACACGGTTCAGGGGACAGAGGCCCAGGAACAAAGGGGAACTGGGAGGGCTGCTGTGCGACAGGGGGAGGACAGGCCCAGGGAACCCACTCTCCACGAGGCCCTCCCCAACATCATGGGAGCCTACCACCATTCCCAGGAGACGATGGCAACGGTACTGGCCAAGTTTCAGGAGACCCAGCGGCTGCAGGAGGAACAGTATTTGGGCTTCAGGGAGGATCTCAAATCCATCAATTCCACCCTGGGCAACATTGTAGGGGTACTGAAGGAACTCGTCAACATGAGGGACACTGTGCCACAACAAGGGGCCCCTGACACTAGCCTGGACGATGAACTGCCCACCACCTCCGCTGGCGCTAGTGGACAGAAGGCACCGCCACAGGACCACGACACCAGCACCCCATCCCCTGCAGATGGAGAACCACCCTGCAAGCGGTTCCTGCGATCCAGGACAAAGACAGAGAAAAATGCCAAGACCCCGCCAAGAAATGAGACCACCCTGATTGTCATCCTTCTGTCCAACTTTGTCACCCTGTCCATACTTAAACTGCCCTAGCTCCACTTCCTATGCCCCTTTGGACAATGCACCTGTGAGACTAATAGACTGGACTCTGCCATGGACATTCCTCCACCATCACCCCTGACCATTTTACAACCCCCTCCACTATCTGGCACTTAAATAAACACCCTTAAATCACAAAACAATCTGGAGTCAGTCTGTGCTTTCGGAAATGTGTATTTGCAATAACTGTGGAAAAATGCTATATCCAATGTAATGTCAACATACCTATGTCACACAGCTCTAGTCCATGCAGAAACAAAGCAGAGGTCACACAGTGGGACCCACATCTGTGAAATCGAAAGGGAAAGTGACAACTCAGTGTCCATACACTGGGTGAAAATGACAGACAGATGAGAGGTAGAACAATTACATCAGATATAGCAGGCAGTGTTGTCCTCTTACCTGTGTCTCACTGGAAGTATTGTTGGATCACAGTGTTCCTGTTGTCTATTTCCTCTTCTTCTGCTTCCTCATCTTCACTGTCCAAAGGCTCCACAGCTGCCACAACAACTCCATCTGGACCATCCTCCTGCAGAAAAGGCACCTGTCATCGCAAAGCCAGGTTGTGAAGCATACAGCAGGCCACAATGATCTGGCACACTTTCTTTGGTGAGTAGAATAGGGAACCACCTGTCATATGTATTGGGTCCATGTCCTCACCTAATAGCCACACACGGTGCCTCTGGAGTTGACCCATCACATAAAGGATGCTGCTATTCCGCAGAATGTAAGCGTCATGCACCGAGCCAGGAAACTTGGCATTTACATGGGAGATGTACTGGTCGGCCAAACACACCATCTGCACATTCATAGAATGGTAACTCTTCCGGTTTCTGTACACCTGTTCACTCCTGCATGAAGGGACCAAGGCCACATGTGTCCCATCAATGGCGCCTATGATGTTGGGGATATGTCCCAGGGCATAGAAGTCACCTTTCACTGTAGGCAAATCCTTCACCTGAGGGAAAACGATGTAGCTGCGCATGTGTTTCAGCAGGGCAGACAACACGTTGGAGAACATAGGCTGGGACATCCCTGATGCAATCGCTACTGTTGTTTGAAAAGACCCACTTACTAGGAAATGGAGTACTGACAGCACCTGCACTAGAGGGGGGGATTCCTGTGGGATGCAGGATAGCTGACATCAGGTCTGGCACCAACTGGGCACACAGTTCCAGGATTGTGGTACGATCAAGTCTGTAGGTGACTATTACATGTCGTTCCTCCATTGTCGACAGGTCCACCAGCGGTCTGTACACCGGAGGATGCCGCCATCTCCTCACCTGACCCAGGGGACGTGCTCTATGGATGAGAACAGCGATCAGAGGGTCAGTCAACACTGAGGTACGTAAACACAACTTAATAGGAAAATGTTTGAAAATCGACATATGGCTGAATTAGTGTTTAACCAAGGCCTAGATATGTGTGACGCAGTCAAAATTAATGCTACGTGGCCCCCTGAAATGGCGGCTGCCTGACCTGTAATTTGGGACAAGGGGATATGAGGTAACTGCGCTGGCGTTGTACACCGTCGCGGTAAGCGGTCGAAGACCGCGGCGCAATCCTGCATTGGTTAACATTGGACCCTATGGGTCCCAGGAGCCAATGACGATGTACGCCGGCGCTGACAGTACGCACCGCCGCGGACGTCACAGCCATTTTCTCTCTGTTCAATCACTTGATACGTGATCTTCGACAGGAGAGGACCTACACTGCAAGTGCTGCTGTGACTTCAGTCTGGAAGAGACAACGGCCCGTGTGTCTGGGGAAAGGGCCCCTGCCTTCAGCACAGAGGAGTTGGAGAAACTAGTGGATGGGGTCCTCCCCCAGTACACGCTACTCTACGGTCCTCCAGACAAACAGGCGAGTACACTGTGAGCATGCTTTATGGGCAATGCCTGTTTGGAGTGGCGTTGATGAAAGATAGGGGGGGGGGAGAATGAGGCGTGCATGATACGACGGTGAGTGCATGTGCGTCATGGCAAGGGTAGGGATGCGGGCCAATGACTGTGACGGTGTGGACGGTTATATCTTCTCCTTTTCCCCTGTACTATTCCTGTAGGTCAGCGCCCACCAGAAGAAGGATATCTGGCGTGCCATCGCCAAGGAAGTCCAGACCCTGGGGGTCCACCACAGATGGAGCACCCACTGCCGGAAAAGATGGGAGGACATTCAACGCTGGAGCAAGAAGACGGCGGAGGCCCAGCTGGGGATGGCCTCCCAACGTGGGAGGGGTGCCGGTCGCACCATGACCCCCCTGATGTTCCGGATTCTAGCGGTGGCGTATCTGGAGTTGGATGGGCGCTTGAGGGCATCACAGCAGCCACAAGGGGGTGAGTACCCTCTCATTCTGCTGATTCAGAGCGCATTGTAGGTGTCTGGGTGGGGGAGGTGGGCTGTGGGTTCCCCTAGGCCAGGGCGAGTTTAATAGGCAAGGTCCCTTCTTAAGGCAGGCCCTGTGGCACCCCACGTGTGTTCAGAGCCAACTACACCTAGTCAGGCTCCTGTGACTTCCATGTGTGCAGCAATCGGGCATAGGCCTTGCAACCCATTTCCCTGTGATTAATTAGGGAACTCTAAGTGCACAGCGTAGTGCAGGGGGCTTCTGTGTCTGTAGTGTCCGCCAGCGGTAGTGGTATTAGATGCACTCAACATGTCTTTCTTCTGTCTTCCTCCCCCTTTTTGCGTTCTCCGTGTTCTTGTGTGCATTAGCATCATCAGGTGGAGGAGCAGTGCCACTGGAGCAGGAGGGAGATGCATCCCACATGGCCCTGGAGGGCGACACAATGGAGTCAGAAGCCACCAGTGGGACGGAGGGAGAGGGGAGCACAACGGCGGGGACAGGAGCTGAGACCAGCGAGACGGACTCCTCCTCTGATGAGAGCTCCCTTGCGGTGGCGGGCCCCTCTGTGCCCCCGCATCAACAGGTACAGCCGCCATCCCCCCTACCAGCACCACCCTCCCAGCAGCCCCTCAGCGTGTGCCCCGTGGCCGCTCACCCAGGAGGGTTGGCATCTCCTTTGCCCCAGGCACCTCAACCCCTGCCCCAGTCAGCCCTGCTGCCCTCAGTGAGGAGGCCATTGACCTCCTCAGGTCCTTCACTGTTGGGCAGTCTACCATTTTTAATGCCATCCAGGGTGTAGAGAGGCAATTGCAACAGACAAATGCATACCTGGAGGGCATTCATTCTGGTCAGGCAGCCCAACAGCGAGCTTTTCAGACTTTGGCCTCAGCACTGATGGCAGCCATTGTCCCTGTCTCTAGCCTCCCCCCTCCAACTTCCTCCACCCAGACCCAAACCCCTGTACCTCAGCCTATCCCAAGCACACCATCAGACCAGCATGCACACACGTCAACACACAAGGGAAGCTCAGGAAAACATAGGCACCACACATCCCACAGGCACTCACGCAAGCATCATACACATGCAGACATACCAACAGACACTGCCTCCACTGTGTCCCCCTCCTCCTCGTCTCCCTCCACCCTCCCAGTCTCGTCTCCACTCACACCTGCATGCACTACATCTTCAGCCACTACCCCCATAACCAGCACACCCACCACCACACCACGCTCACGTGCAGTCACCACCCCCACTACCATTCACACATCCCCTGTGTCCTCTCCCAGTGTGTCTGTGAGCCCACCTCCCAAAGTACACAAACGCAGCCACACACCCACCCAACAGCCATCCACCTCACAACAGCCTCCAGCGCAGGCACCTTCACCCAAAGTCAGCAAACGTACACCTCCTACAACCACTACCTCTTGCTCCACTCCCAAACCCCCTCCATCTACCCGTCCCAGTGTGTCTAAAAAACTTTTCCTGTCCAACCTTGACCTCTTCCCCTCACCTCCCCCACCCCTTCAGTCTCCTAGGGCCCGCCTTTCCAGGTCCCAATTCAGCACCTCAGCCACAACATCTGAGGGAACAGTGGTGCCAGTAGTAACCGGCTTCTGGAGTGCGCCAGGCAGCAGGGCAGCCAGTGTGCCAAGGAGCCAGACCATGGACCCCTTGGCACACTGGCTGCCTGGGAGTCCCCCACCTCAAAAGCACAAAAAGTTGGCCAGTGCCTGGCGGGAGAGAGGCAAAACATCTACCACCAAAGCCTCTCCCAGGGGTACAGTTGGGAGTGTGAAGAAAGCAGCGCAACCATTCAAGGTGGGGAAGGGGCACAGAAAAACAGGCAAGTCTGCGAAAACCTGCACGGCGGACAAGACCGCCACCAGCACCGCTGAACAGGACACCACCGCCACAAGCACTGCTGCCAAGGACACCGCCGCCACCAGCACTGCTGAACAGGACACTGCCGCCACAAGCACCGCTGAACAGGACACCGCCGCCACAAGCACCGCTGAACAGGACACCACCGCCACAAGCACCGCTGTCAAAGACACCGCTGCAACGAGCACCGTTGAACAGGACACCGCCGCCACAAGCACCGCTGCCAAGGCCACCGCCGCCACAGGCACCGCTGAACAGGACACCACTGCCACAAGCACCGCTGAACAGGACGCCGCCGCCACAAGCACCGCTGAACAGGACACCGCCGCCACTAGCACTGCAGGCCAATGAGCGCCAAAACGTCCCATGCTACTGAGGCAGCCACGAGCAGGATGAATCACTCTGGGCACAAGACCCCCTCCAGAACCAGTGGAGTAAGGCATCCACTACCTCTTTCCTTGGCAGGATGAAGCACTCTGGGCACAAAGCCCCCTCCAGAACCAGTGGAGTAAGGCATCCACTTGAGAGACTGTGGCTTTGCACTCCCCAGGATAAAGCAGTGGGCAAACCACCCACTGGAGAGACTTGAGAGACTGTGGCTTTGCACTCCCCAGGATAAAGCAGTGGGCAAACCACCCACTGGAGAGACTTGAGAGACTGTGGCTTTGCACTCCCCAGGATAAAGCAGTGGGCAACCCACCCACTGGATAGTCTTGAGAGACTGTGGCTTTGCACTCCCCAGGATGCAGCAGTGGGCATGGAGCCCCCTCGTGGATCTGGCATTGTGCACTCATCCGGCTGAGGTGCCCCCCTTTTCCTTCCCCCTGAGGTACCTGTTGTATTTCTATCTGATGCCCCAGCAGTATTCTCTTCATTTTGATCGGGTATTGAGTGTGGCCCTCGCCCATGCATTTTGGACCCAGTGGTCCACGGACTATGATGGTGGAATACCTTGGACTTGTAATCTTGGTGTATATATTTTTTATAGTGTAAATATATTTCTTTTTTTTTTTTTATTACTGTATTTGAATAGATTACAAACGTTTGACTCATTTCCTTTTGTCCTTGCATTCTTCCAGAGGGGGTTGGGGGTTGTAAATGTAATGTACCAACATGTACTTGTGTGTGTGTGTTGTAGTGGGTGAGGGTGGGAGTGTTGCGTGTTGCGTGTCACTCTTTTTTCCCTCCCCCTTCCCCTGTGTCGTAGGTGCAGTACTCACCGTGGTCTTCGCCGCGTCTTTGTTGTTCCTGGTAGAGGAGCAGGAAGATGAAGGCTGGGAGTATCTGGAGCTCGGGTTCCATGGCGTCCTGGTTCCTCGTTGGGTGTGTAGAGGTGAGTGTTTTCCCTTCCAAGTCCTGTTTCCGCCGTGTTTTTGTTCGCGGTGAATCCGCCCCGGAAAAGGTGGTGGATTGGCCTGTTGTAATACAGTGGGCGGAACCTTGTCTTCCGCCTGTCTGTTGGCGGTGACCGCTGCGGTGTTTGTTTGTACCGCCGTGACGGTCGGAGTGTTAAAGTGGCTGTCTATGTTGGCGGTTTCTGCCACGGTCGTGAGTCCATTTTTTTTACCACCAGCCTGTTGGCGGTTTTACCGCCGCTTTAACACCGACCGCCAGGGTTGTAATGACCCCTTCTATATCTAGTACACCCAGAAGCCCGTATCCTCCGGAACTTCGCTCAGGTAATTTCTTACACCTCTCAGGTTTGGGGGCTTCCCAAGATCAAGCTCTGCTGAAAATACTCCTATATATAACTACGAGCTTGCTCAGCGGGTTTGAAATAAAGTCCCATAACTGACACAGCCTTTTGAGTTGTCAATATTTTATCTTAAAAAGGGACTGGATGACGGGAAGGACCATTTTCTCCTTGAAAGCTTCCTATTACCACTTTGCTTTCCATTCATCTATAGCAACAAAATACACCTTTAATACCCTTAAACATAGCTTTTTCTCCTACATCTTCTTTGTCGTTTAACACATTTCCTCATGAAAATATGAACCTGAACTGGTGTCTATTTGTCTGGCTAGTGAGAGCTTTGGACAGTTGCCACGACACATGAAATTACTAAAGACGGTTCAAAGGCGATATAGAGGGGAGGCGCTTACACTGTGTTATTCACAACTTTAATAATTTTCTTTGGGTAACTATATTTGTTTTTCCCATTAACAACTTTAATAGCAGTTTTGACACAGACCCACTGTCCAATTTGTACATCAACAACTCATACCTTGTTTAGCATCATTATACATTTAGCTTTTATTCTGTGAAGCTAGAATACGACCTTTCACTTCTTGTGCTTTCCATTTCACCAATCTACTTCTCTTCATCCATCCAGGATTGACCTAAGAGTACGGAATATGTCCTCTCATCAAGACAAATGGACTTTAATGTAATTAATCATGAGAATTACCCTGTATGGCCACAGCATTCTTTAACTCCAACTTCCAATTTTTGTTGCTATTATTTGACAATCGTACAATGCCTTTAATAACTGTATTAGAGCTCTCACCTATACCATTACCACTAGGATGGTAAAGTGCAGTACATTTCTGTTTAACAGCTGAACATTTAAAACAAATCTTGATAGATGGGGGAAACTCTCCTTGCAAAAATGCCTCATTCAACAATTTAATTACACTCTTAGGGCCAGCTTGACGTTTGCGATTTCCTAATAGCGAAGTTTTGTGATTCGCTATTAGGAAATCGCAAACAGCTATGTACAACAGTGTGTTTAACACTGTTTGCGATTCCCAAATGGGTCACAAGAGACCTGGCTCATTAATATTTATGAGGCAGGTCGCACTTTGCGACTCATTTTGGAATGGCCACAATCACAGGCATGGTAACCTGCTGGGGTCAGCAGACCACCATGTCTGTGATTGCTTTTTAAATAAAGCGGTCTTTTTTTGTAATGCAGCCCTTTCCTTAAAGGAAAATGGGATGCATTACAAAAGAAAACTGAAAAGTTTTCCACTGCCCTTTGGGGACCCCTTCCTGTTTGTGAATGGGTTACCACCAACTTGAAGTTGGTGGTAATCGGCAAATGTTTTGCAGCCACATTCCCAGTCGCGAAACATTCCTACATACCAGTGCGACTCGCTATTAGGAAGCGAAGTCCTGTCAGAGAAGAAATAAAGAGATGACACAATTCTGTTTAGCAATAAAGTATAGGTTTTTATCAAATACGGTTGGGATGTCAAATCAGCTCTGTAACTGAACTCAAACTGCCACATAACAGACAGTGTCTTATATAGTCTTAAAACCACAATGATGTTTTAATCACAGTGCTTGCTCTAGATTATTGTTGTCTCTAACAATTTCAGCAAGAAGCAAGAGTTTTCTCAAAAACATCAAACCACACGTTGCACAAATGTGACTGAAGTGTACCCGCTATTGATACATTTTTAGTAGTAACCATTGTGACTTTCAGTCTCATGCTCTAAAGCATATCAGCATTTCCCTTCCTACGCATTTGCTGCTCTGCACTGTGTAACCAAAAGGCTTATTGTGTTTCCTCGTAATGCTGTGATTTACACTCTTTCTCCGAAACTGTATTAAAATGCGGCCTACGATGCATGCTATGACCTTCCATTTCTGCTGTGTTACTAATTATATTTATCTACTACAACTTGTGTCTGCCTTTAATCCAGGCCCCCACTCTATTTTTGCTCTATAATATGACATCGTAAACACTATGGGCTTGTGTTTGTCCTTGACCACATACAATGCTGTACTTTCTTTCTGCTGACCCGTGCATTAGCAAGAGTGGGCCTTTTCTCTTTTCTAAATTTACTATAACACACGCCGTTAGCACGCCCCTTCCTAATAGCGAGTCGCATATCCTATTTTCTGAGTCGATAATAGGTTAACCGACTCGCAAAATTGGGTTGGTACATTCCAAAAACCATTTTGGCCGGAAACGGCCTGATGGGCTGTTCACGATAGGTAAAAGGCTTCTTACATCTGGCCCTAAGTGTCAACTTTTCCATCAGACTTAATTTAATCCAGCTTGAAAATATGTCAACTGTTAGAAATGAGGTCTCTAGTTGGCAGTCAGTATACACCCTGTCCAAGTAGGGACCCTCACACTTGTCAGGGTAAAAGAGTCATACGACTAAGATAACCCCTGCTCACCCCCTTGGTAGCTTGGCACAAGCAGTCAGGCTTATCTCAGAGGCAATGTGTGAAGTGTTTGTACATACACACACAGTAACACATTGAAAACACCACAAAAGGACTCCACAACAGTTTAGAAAAATAGGTAATATTTATCTAAATCACACAAGATCAAAACAGCAAAAATCCAACGTACACAAGAAAAGCTATTAATTTTGAAAGTAAAAAGAGTCTTAATCCATACGAATCAATGGATGCTTTGTTTTAGCACAAAGTACCTGGTATGCGCCAAACATAAAGCCGCAGGAGAGGTGATGCGTCATAAAAGCAAGTGATGTATTGATTCCTTACTCGCACGTGAGGCCTTGTGTCTATTCTTTCCCCGCCAGATAAGCAATGCATCGATTCTTTCCCCTGCAGGCTGACGAAGCGTAGATTTCTGGACAGGTTGCTGCGATGTTGAAGATTTGACGCCCACGGTTGATGCGTGAAAACTTCTGACTTGCTGTGCTAGGAGTCTGCGTTGAGAACAGGGGCTGTGTGGATTCTCCAGGTCCTGCGTTAAACTTTCAGCCACGGGATCTGCACCCATTTGTGCCAAGGACCAGAGAATGGACTTCAAGGGCTAGTTGGCTAACCTCATGTTAAGCTCCAGTAACACATAAGGTGTAGAAACCCTAGATTTGCCCTGGACCCTGCCCTGGACCCTGCTGCTGCCTTTGGGGACATACAGTCCTAGTCCACAAGAGATGCCCCCAGGGCCCCTGAACCTTTGGCTGCTGCTAGGGTGTACTCTTTCCCCTGAATGGAACTGCAACTTGTGAGTCTACAACTCAAAGATAACAGTTTTTGCAAAAGAACCAGAGGCTACTACAAAAACGCTACTCAGCTCTTGTCATTGTTGCGGGCTCCTGAGCAGCAGACTTCAAATTGCACCTGTACAAGGTTTTTCCAGTTTGAGGACAGCCTCAAACTCCTGTCGAGAACCAAGGCTCCCACAGAACAGCTGGACCTTGCCTGTCCGCTGGCATAGAGGCCAACACCAGATTTAAGCCGCAGAGGACCACACTGACAAGCCCCACTGACAAGGCAAGAACCAGAAAAGCTTCTAAGTGTGAAAGTAAAAGGCTTTACTGGGACCTACCAGGCCCCTGGGTCCAACCAATGTTCCATTGCCTTTGACCTGAAACTTTGACTTTAGCCCAACCTCGAGTTCAAGACTCACAGACGACCCATACAAGTGGAAGGCAATGATTTATGAAAGTTTTTGAGTGAATCGCAGTAATTTATGAAAACCTTTGTAAAACCATAATTTGGGTTACCTTCATCATATTTTTGTTGTTTTGGTGTCTATTTAAAGATAAATATATATACTATTTTTATAAATTAGAGTGGGTTTTTTATTGTGCCGGGTTTTCTACATATCAAATGTTTTGGTACTGGTGAATACCTTACATTTGTTTCCTTTCAGCTAAGCCTGACTGCTCTGTGCCACATCTGCACAGGTCTGAGCTGAGGTTTACATTAAAGTAACCTAACTGGACCTGATACAGAATAGTGTCATTACTGATGGGTGAGGTCTCCTAACCAACACAACTAATAATCCATTATCATCATGCAACGTAATAGGGCCCATAATAGCAAGATCTACATCTTCCCAAGGCGAAGTGGGACAACAAAAAGTGCCGAAAGGTGAATGTAGAGTTGTTTGCACCTTAATCAGCTTTCTCATCCTCCATACAGAATCTAAGAAAACTTTTAAATTCAAAATCAACTTTACGGCACCAATACAATTCCTTAACATTGCGCTTAGTGCGGTTAATTCCAGAATGTCCTTTATGACAAAGAGCAATGATTTCTTCTTTTGTATCATTTTGAGAAATTGGCTTATCACCCCTCAAGATTAACAACTCTTCTATACCTAATTCATCTCTCACATCCCAAAATGCCCTCATATTTCTCAATAGAAATCCTTTGTCACCTTTATTTCAAACCTTAATTACTCCCTTTCTCACATGCTTCAGAACATCCTCCCTGCTATATATTTCCACCCACTCATCTTTATCACAAATGTTACCAGTTTTACCAGGGTAAAAAACACCAGCAATGCAATATTCATTCAAAGCATCCTCAGCTAGTTCTCTAAGTAGAGACATACTGCTTAAAAATAATCAGCCATTATATTCTTTGTTCCAGGAACATACTGAACTTCATCCAAGAAATCCTGTAATGGCATTATAGCCGAGCAGTTGATTCAGAGTAAATATTTCTCCTCAGTTTAACAATTTCATCAATTTTAAAGTAAATTGTCTTCCTCACAAGAAATTTCAAAATTATTCAAGTGCCCACATGCTGATGTCTCCCTCTCAGTAACAAGGTACTTCTCCTTTGAGTGCAAAAGTGAGAAACACACTCATATCACAACAATGTCTTTATCAAGATCATCTATATGAGTAAGTACATTACCTAAGCCTTTGCTGCTAGCATCAGTGGTTAAAAATGTGGTGGCTACCGGATCAAATCCTTGTAAAGTGGGAGCTTTACTGATTGGAGTCTTAGGGACTGATTCACAAAGGCAAACTTATACTTTTGTGCAAGTTTCTTCTTTTCAGTTTTTACAACCTATATGTGGAGTTCTATGAATCCGCACTCGCCCTACTTATATGTGCAAAGGTCTCCACGCACAGAGACTCTGCAGTCGTGGTGGAAAACTGCACACATACATTTAGGGAATGCAGAGTTGTAAAACTCCACACATAGTTTGTGAATTGCATATGTAGTACCTCAAAACGTACAACAAAGTGCAGTTTGTGACTCAAGCCCTCCATTTCTCTAGAGCACTTAAGACACTTATCAGAGCACTCAAACTTAGATTTCACTTTCAACAATGCTTCTGTGGTATATGTCTTACTTGAAAACTCCTCCACCAATTTCGAATACAACTCAACCATACCCAGGAATGATCTAACATCATCCTTAGATTGAAAAGACTGATCTTTAGCAATGAACTCAATGAGTTTTTATTTAGGTTTAATACCTAAATAAACTATTTCATAGCCAAAATAAGGGACCTTGTTCTGCAAATACACATTTGGTGAATTCTGCATTTAAACCCTTTTCTCTTAGAACTCTCAAAACACTTTTCAAAGTGTTTTCATACTCTTTCTTGTAACATCCTATTATCAAGATATAGGCGGTCATTACAACCTCGGCGGTCTTTTTACAAGACCGCCGAGGGACCGCCGTGCGGAAGACCGCCAGTAGTGGCGGTTTGCCGCTTGGCGTATTATGACTGTCGGCTGCTCTCCGTCCTTTGTACGACGGAGAGCCGTCAACAGCCATACTGGCGGGCGGCGGGGAAGTGGAGGTTGCTCCACCTCCACCGCCACGCCAACAGAACACCGCCCAGCGAATCACGTCCTGTGATTCGGCGCTGCGGTGTTCTGTTGGCGGTGTGGTGTTGGCGGAGCAGCCCCCTTGGCTCCCGTCCCCTCCCGGAGGATCGACGGACAAGGTAAGTTGATCGTCCGTTAGGGGAGGGGGGTGGGGAGGTGTTGTGTGGGTGCATGGGGGTGTGCGTCTGTGTATGTAGAGGGGGGGGTGAGTGCGTGGATGCTTGCAGGGGTGTTGCTTGTGTTGGGAATGAGTGCGTGTATGTCTGTATGTATGTCTGTATGGATGGATGTGTGCGTGTATGTCTGTATATGGGTGTGCGTGTCTGACTGAGTGTGTGGATGTAGACATGTATGTTGGTGTGTGTGCGTGTATGTGTGTTGGTGGTGCCTGCGTGCGTGTCGTGTGTGTGTGTGTGAGTTATGTGATGTTGGGGGTCCCACCTTTGGGGGGTGGCAGGGGTGGTGGGGGGTGTAGTGGAGGAAGTCGGAGTGGGGGTGGTTAGTGGGGGAGACCCCTATCAGTGACAGGGAAGGAATTCATGGCGGTTCCTACCGCTGGAAATCCACGGCGGTAAGCCGGGTCGAAATACCGGCGCCGGTATTGTGACGGCCGCCGGGCTGGAGACCCAGGTCTCCAGCCCAGCGGTCGTCTCCGCCCTGGCGGGCGGAACGGTGAAGCGGCGGATGACCATGGCGGTAACCGCCATGGTCATAATACTAAAAAAAAGACCGCCAGCCTGTTGGCGGTCTTACCGCCGCTTTAACACCATCCGCCAGGGTTGTAATGACCCCCATAATCTTGGAAAATATCACACTTGGCAATTTACCAAACAGTTTCATCATAAGAATTTGAAAAACTGTGGCTGCGGACACTGATCCAAAAGGCATACGCCAGAACTGGAATCAGCAAAAGGTGTCCAAAATGCAGTCAGATTTCTACCTGAAAGAAGCTGTAAAGAGATTTGGTGATATGCCGAAATCAAATCTAAAATAGAAAACTACTTGGCATTTCCGGTAAATGAAAACATCTCATCAATTCTAGGAAAATGAAATTGATCAACAATAACACTATTGTTCAAACATGCCAAGTCAGCACACAGACAGATTTTCCCATTGGCTCATCTTGCAACAACCAAAGGAGAAATCCACTCTGATGCTTCTATAGGTTAAATAATATGAGCTTCTTGTAATTTCTGAAAGTCTCTTTCAACCTCATCCCTAACAATAAGAGTGATATTACATGTTTTGTGTATGTTAGCCAGCCACAGCTTTGGCTTTAACCCTGATTTGATGTGTAAAACCTTTCAATTTTCCATTAAAAACTGTGGTAAAGTCCTTCAAAGTCCCCACTCTGTTATTTTTAATGCCCCATGCAACTAGAACTTGTTCCGGATTGTCAAGGTCCAAAATTATATCCAAAGCTCTTTGATCCTTCCAAGCCAAAAATTATGATACATCCATAGCAACATATAACTTACTAGTGGCATGTCTACTCTTTTTAAAAATAAGAAAATAGTTTTTATGTGTTTTTGAAGAACAACAAACATAGCTGCATCCACAATGTACAAAACAGTTGTGACATGGATAAACACATTGCATGTACTCAATATGCATAGACCTGAGTAAGTTAAAGACATTGGGCCGAGTGGATTAGAACGAAGTGGGGCCCAGATATCTTTTGGCTGGGATGCAGGAGGTGGAAGCGAGGCGTAATGTTCACTTGTGGTATTACAGTACATGAGATCACATAACCAGTCTTCACTGTTTGGTCTCGTACTATTACCCCATAATATGGTTATGTACCGTTTAGCTAATAAATGTTCCATAGCCACAAACCTTCTGTGCTGTGGAACGAGAGGCTTGACATACCCCAGGGGTGCCAGCAGAGGATCTGGCTCCACAAAATGCTCCAACATGGCGGAAAGTTTTGTATATATAGCTTGCCAATAGTCCTGTATGATGGTGCAGTTCCCAAGTTAAATGCGCAAAGTCCGCATAGACAGTCGCACATTAAGGGCACTTGTGAGAACGTGACAGATCAAATTAGGCAAGGGGCTGAGGGGTGGAGTATGCACGGTGCAAAAGAACAAGTTACTTACCTTCGGTAACGCTTTTTCTGGTGGATACAGTAGCTACCTGTGAATTCCTCACCTTATGAATTCTCAGTGCGCCAGCATTTGACGCAAACTTTCTTCCCAGCTCTTCACGTCGACGAGGCCGTCACAATTGTATGGCTCCGCATGCAAGTCCATCTGATGTCATCGTGGCAATAAGAGGTCCTCCCCAGCGTGCTGACGTCAGTTTCACCATTTTTTACGTGCCTCTGAGGCAAACAGGTGAAAACCGACCTCACAAAAACAACATATATATACCAATCCAAATACAATATGAACACAATATTTATTTATATAAAAACACCCAAAAACGTATATACATATCTAGCAAAAGAAGTCTTGGCATGACCAGACAGGCAACAAAGAGGCAGGTGGGACTGTGAGGAATCCACAGGTAGTTACTGTATCCACCAGAAAAAGCGTTAGCGAAGGTAAGTAATTTGTTCTTCTGATGGATACAACTACCTATGGATTCCTCACCTTATGAATGGAGTCCCAAAGCAGTACCGCACTCAGAGGTGGGTGCCTGATGGGTCACACCAAGAAATCCTGCAACACAGAACGTGCAAAATGGCCATCCCTCCTAACTTCCGAATCCAAGCAATAATGCTTCATGAAAGTGTGGAGGGAAGCCCAAGTTGCTACCTTACAAATATCCACAACTGGTACACCTCTAGCCAAGGCCGAAGTGGCAGACTTAGCCCTGGTGGAATGGGCTCTAATACCCTCAGGAGGAACCTTCTTTGCCAGTGAATAACAGATCTTTATGCAAAGAATGACCCACCTGGATATGGTTCTCTTCTGGACGACTTTGCCCTTCATCTTGCCCACATCTCCAACGAAGAGTTGGTCATCAACACAAAAGGCTTTTGTCCTTTCAATATAAAATCTCGGAGCTCTTCTCGGATCTGGGTGATGAAGTCTTTCTTCCTCCTTTGAAGGATGTGGAGGAGAGTAGAAGGATGGAAGAGTTATAGACTGCCCCATATGGAAGGGAGTGACAACCTTAGAAAGGAAAGCCGCCCTGGTTCTCAACACCACCTTGTCAGCATGAAAGGATGTAAGGGGAGGTTTGACACTAAGAGCCTGGAGCTCACTCACACGCCTAGCAGACGTGATAGCTATAAAGAAGACTGTTTTCAAGACTAACAGCCTCAATGAAAAAGAATGCATAGGCTCAAATGGTAAACCCATTAAAAAAGTAAGAACCACATTTAAATCCCACTGAGGCATGAGAAACGGAGAGGGAGGAAACTTGTTAGTCAGGCCTCTCAAGAACCTGATAACTACAGGAGATTTAAACAAGGAAAGTTGATCAGGAAGGCACAGAAAGGCTGACAGCGCCGATAAATAACCCTTCACAGTCGCAACTGCACAACTCTTCTGTGCTAAGGAAAGGGCAAAAAGCTAAATATCAGACAAATGGGCCTCTAAAGGATCAATTTGCCTCTCTCCACACCAAGTAACACATTTTGCCCAACTGTTGGCATAGACAGTTTTGGTGGAGTGTCGCCTGGCTGATAAAATAACATCCACCACTTCTGGAGGGAGAGAAAAATAACTCAAATTTCCCTGTTCAAACTCCAGGCATGAAGGTGCGGTCTCTGGAGGTGGGGGTGTAGAACCTGCCCCTGCGACTGCGAGTGGAGGTCTGCCCTGTGAGGGAGACGTAGTGGAGGGCATAATGAAAGTTGGAGAAGGTCTGAGTACTATACCCTTCTTGGCCAATCCGGAGCTATTAAAATGACCTGACCCGGTCTTGGGGAATCTTCCTCAGAACTAGAAGAATCAAAGGTATGGGGTGAAACGCGTAAAGTAACTGGCCGCACCAAGATAACTGAAACGCGTCCCCCAATGCTCCTTGCACCGGATACCTTAGACTGCAGAACGATGGGCAGTGCGGGTTCAACCGAGTGGCAAACAGGTCTATCTGTGGAAAACCCCACATCCGGAAGCTGTGAAGGACCAGGTCTGGATGGAGACGCCACTTGTGATCTGCCGAGAAATGCCGACTGACTCTCTGCACGTACGTTAAGAACCCCAGCCAGATGGTTTGCTACTAGGCAAATTCGATAATCCTGAGCCCAGGACCAGAGCCGCAGAGTCTCTCTGCAGAGAAGATACGACCCTAATCCCCCCTGCTTGAAGATGTACCACATCGCAGTAGTGTTGTCCGTCAAGACTTGTACTGACTGACCGCGAATAGACGGGATGAAAGCCTTGGAGACCAAAGGCCTTTGATCAACAGATCACCCAGAAGAGCTCCTCACCCTAGAGTGGATGCATCCTTTATGACCAAGGCCACCAGAGGTGGGAGGCAAGACAGCCTTCCTTGAGAAAGGTTGCCGTCCACAGCCCACCATTGTAGATCCGCTGCAGCGTCTCTGGAGATCGTTATCGACTCATCCAGATCCCCTTTGCGTTGAAACCATTGCTTGCGGAGACATCACTGGAGAGCCCTCATGTGCCAACGTACATGAGTGACCAACAGAATGCAAGAAGCAAACAGACGGAGCAGACGTAGGACTTTGAGGACCGGAACAGCCACTCCCTTTTAAAACACTGGAATCAACGCCTGAATGTCCTGAATCCGCTGAGGCGGAGGATAGACCCAATTCAATGTTGTAGCCAGTACTGTCCCTATGAACAGGAGGCGCTTAGAGGGCTCCAGGTGAGACTTGGGCACGTTTACCGTAAAGCCCACTTTGAATAACAACTGTGTTGTCAATTGCAAATGATGTAGCACAAGCTCTGGGGACCTGGCTTTGATTAGCCAATCGTCAAGGTAAGGGAATACAGATACTCCCTTCCTTCTGAGGTCTGCTGAAACCACCACCATCACCTTCGTGAAGACTCGAGGTGCGGAAGTAAGACCAAACGGAAGGACCGCAAACTGGTAGTGTTGCGACCCTACCACAAACCGGAGATACTTCCTGTGTGACTTCAGAATGGGGATATGAAAATAAGCATCCTGCAAGTTGACAGACACCATCCAATCTTCCTTGTTCAACGCCAGAAGCACCTGTGCTAGAGTCAGCATTTTGAATTTCTCCTGTTTGAGGAACCAATTAAAAATCCTCAGATCCAGGATAGGTCTCAGTCGACCATCCTTCTTGGGAATCAGGAAGTATCTTGAATAGCATCCCTGACCCCTTTCCTTCTCTGGAACCAACTCCACTGCACCTTTTGATTAAAGGACTTGACCCTCCTGTTGCAGCAACAGGAGATGATCTTCTGACCAAAACTAATGACGGGGAGGGGCGAGAGGGGGAAACTCCCCAAAAGGAAGGGCATAACCTTTCCCCACAATACTTACTAGCCAAGAGTCCGATGTGACTAATTCCCACTCGTAGAGAAAATTAAATATCCTGCCCCCTACAGGAGAAGCATGACTTAAGATGGATGGAAAACTAGGGCTGTTTTCCTTGTTGTGTTCCCCCAGAGGAAGAGGATGAGGCAGGATGCTGCTGGGTGGGTCCTCGTGTCCTAACCCTCTCCCGCCCTCTAAAAGATCTATAGAGAGCGTTGGCAGGTTGTTGAGTGATGGACTGAGACCTTCCACGAGAAGCGGATCCATGGCCAAACCTCCTAAATCTCTGAAAGGATATGAAGGGAGTAGATGCAGAAGCCTGTAGCCCCAAAGATCTCGCAGTAGCCCAGCTATCTTTGAAACGTTCTAAAGCAGAGTCCGCCTTGGACCCAAACAACTTGTCTCTGACAATCGGGAGGTCCAATAAAGTTGCTTGAACGCCCGCTGAAAATCCAGAAGACCTAAGCCATGCATGCCTATTGGTGGCCACTGAAGTACCCATTGCCCTGGCTACTGAGCCTGCTGGATCCAGACCAGACTGGATGATCTGCTTGGCCGCTGCTTGAGTGCCCAAAAGGAGCTCATTAAACTGCCCCTGAATATCCTGAGGCAAGTTGGGCACCACAGCTCTAGCCGTGTCCATCAGGGCATGAACATACCTCCCAGAACACAGGTAGCATTGACTGATTTTAGGGCCATACTACAAGAAGAGAAACTCTTCTTGGATGCTTGCTCCATTCTCTTGGACTCCCTGTCCGATGGAGAAGCCGGAAACGAGCCAGGTGCAGAACGAGCAGAACATGAAGCCTGGACCACCAAGCTCTCAGGAGTCGGATGTTGGGATAAAAATCCAGGATTCCCAGGAGCAACCCTGTACCTCCTTGCTACAGTCCTGGACACCGCTGGAGACGTAACAGGCTTTCTCCAAATGTCCAAAATAGGCTCAGTAAGAGTATCATTGAAAGGGAGCACAGGCTCTGCAGAAGTGAAGGAAGGATGCAATACCACCCGGGGATGAAAGATCCCACTCAGGAGAGGTATGAGTCCAGACCCTGAAACTCTCCCAAAGGCTCAGAAATCTCTCCTGCCTTAAATAACTGCCGCTGGTATTCCTGCTCTTCCAAGAGCCTCAATGCTCTCCTCCTCGATCTCCATCTGTCCTCCAATCTCGGCATCGACACAGGGTTAGCTGACGTCGGTGACGCCGGCTTCAAGACAGATGGACGTGGCATAGGAGATGATGGAGATACACTACGTCGCGACCGGGACCCATCCGACACCGTAATTGACTCCATCGGCGCCGTCTGCATCATTCGAGGTGACGACGTCATCAGCACCGAACCAGCGCCCACAGCCTGATAGACAGGCACAAACGGAGCAGATTTGTATGGAGCTGGCAAACCCAAGGAGAATGCTATTGGATCTGTGGGACGAGCCGGTGCACCAGCAGGGGCCACAGCTTTATTAAAAATGCTGAACATAGCATTTAGAAAGGCCGCCAGATCCGCTACCGGAGTCGGGAAGGGAGGAAACCTCTGTTCATCTTGAGGCGCTTGGGTCGAATCCGAAACCTGCGCCACCGGCTCCTGAAACAACACAGGTGAAAAGTGAGTTGGAGGACTCATCGGAGACTCAACCACCTCGATCAGTGATGGCGCCAGAGAAGCCTGAGGACTCTGAGGCTGGGGAGTAACAGTCGGACTGACCTCCCACACTGTACAACCTCGTCTCGAAGAGGACCGAGATCGAGACCGATCTCAAGAAGAACGGCATCAAGAATCGTGCAGGTGCCACTTCTTTTGTGATCTCGACGACTTATAAGAAGAAGAGTCCCTTGTCTTAGATCTCCGATGACTCTTGTGACCTCTTTTAGCTTTTGCTAAGAAGAGTTTACCTTCTCTTTCTCTTAACACCTTTGGATTCATCCTCTAGCAAGACACGCACCCTTCCACGTGATGGTCCGAACTCAGACACCACAAACAGTCTTCATGTGGGTCCGTGACTGACATATGACCCCGCACTCACGACAAGGTTTAAAACCTGATTTCTTTGGCAGAGACACTGTAACAAGTATAACAAGACACCTTCGAAACAGTAGCTGTTCGAAAGCTAGGAAAAAAACATTAGCGTCAAAGGTATGGAAAAAAGGGAACTGACATCAGCACACCGACGAGGACCTCTTATTGCCACGATTACATCAGACGGAGTCACGTGCGGAGCCGTCCAATTGTGATGTCCTCTTCGACATGAAGAGCTGGGAAGAAAGTTTCCGTTGAATGCTGGCACATTGGGAGAATTCATAAGGTTAGGAATCCACAGGTAGTTATATCCGTCAGAAACTTACATTGCAGGAATTTGTGTCTGCTATTTATTGAGACAAGTTTAGTCTGCATGCAGCAAAATTGCCACACCTTATCTGAGATGGGGGAGTTCAGATCCCATTCCCATGCCACTCTTGCCGCAGTTTGGCACAACGGATGCAGCTTGAGACTGGCGTGGTATAAGCGAGGGAAAAGTCTGGTGCTTTCAGTTGTCGAGATAACCATGGTGGTGGATGGGGAATCAGGCATTTCCCCATGAAAGGTAGGTTGTATTTCCTGGAGAGTACTATGTCATTGAAAATGGACAAATTGGTCCATTGTGGAGGTCATCCCATCAACCTCAAAAACAAAGTGGAGGTCTAGTTTACCATTGGTGAAGAGATCTTTCAAGGTACGGATCTAATGCATGAAGGGTGTACGTTGTACCAGTGTTTCCCGCATCAAATGGAGCCATGGGTTATCTCCAAGAGGTATATTGGGCAAGTAAAGGATGTTATATGCTAGATATCGAAGTAGCTTGGTCCATGCCCAACATGTGGTGGAAAGGGGGTGGATATCTCAGGGTACTCGGGGTAACCCCTTAGGGAGTAGACATTGACAAAGGCAGGAGATCTACCTGGTGTCTCTCTGGTTTCAGGTATGGAAGTCTGGCATCTGGGAGGTACCAGTGGTATGAAAAATGGCACGGCACCACCAAATAGTATAGGTGGAAATCTGGCACCCCAAAACCGCCTTTAGAATAAAGGAGACTGAGTGTTTCTCATTTAATTCCGGGGCTGCCTACATTAGAAGTGTTAAGAAGATACGCAGTGTACAGAATAATTAGATGTTCAGTGGAATCGGAATGTTGAGGAATGGGTTGAGAAAGTGAGGAAGCACTACAATTTTTAGGTCACATGCGCAAGTGCTTTGACCTGTTGTAAGTACTGTGGGCTTTTAACCACGCCTACCTCACGCCCATCACTTTCACTCGTTCGTGGGCTTGCCTTTCAGAAATCACTTGATGTCATGAGTAAATGTTTTTTGTTTGTCTCGCCTTGAGGCTGTTTTTGTCCTGCCTTGCAGACTTCCCCTGTTACATGGATTATTGCACTATTGCCAATATACTTCAGCGTGGGCAAACTAATTTTTTTTCTCTCTCCCCCTACAGCGCACACATGTGCTCATTTGAGTTTGTCACGTTTCTGTATTTGTGACTTTTGAATGCATGCTTTTTTAGCACTATAATATTCCCAAATTATGTATTTATTTTAGCTCTGTCCAGCTCACTGGCGTCTACGAACATTAGAACCTTTGTTTGCGGTTGCATCTCACATTCTTCAGAGGTCACGCAACAGGGCCCTTGCTCGTGGCTGGGACACAAAACTTAACAGAATGGCCGAAATGGGGTGAACGGCAGGCTCTGTATCTGTTTGTGTTTGAGGCTAAGTTTTCATGGTTCGCTCTTGAGGACCAGTGGACTCCTCTTGCTACAAATAGAGATACATAGTGCGAATCAAAGTGTCATTTGTTTGAAGCTTAGTTTTCATAATCAATAAGAAATGTATTTTTCTGCCTCATAGGTGTGTGGGTTTATTTGCTGATGCTATATTTTTAATTTGGGGAGCAACATTTTGATTTTTTGCTGCAGATAAGAGGAAGAAGGTAAATGGAAGTGCTGTATTTAAATGCAGGGCGCTGGAATTAAATGTCAGGAAAAAACGAAATTATGAGGCACAGTTGACCAATTTACGTGGCAAGAAAAGTCCAGTTATGAATTTACAATGCCAATAGCTCTAACTCAAGCAAATGCGAGACCTACTGAATTGCAAATGCTTTTTATAATTGTAATGCGACCTGCAATGGAGAGCGAGAGGCAAATCCAGCTGTCAATTTGGAAGGAAAGGGTGTTAATGGCAGGTCCGTAGTTGTGAAGGACCACCTCATCCTTTTGTCTGTGAAGAATGATTCCCAAGTATTTAGGGTAGTCATTGCACCACTTTAGGGGGTACTCATAGGGGGAGGGAACAGTGGCCTCAGTAAGTGAGAATGCTTTGGATTTGTGCCAGTTTATCAGGGGGCCCCAGAGGACACCAAACCAAATAACCTCCCAAATAACTGGATAAAGATGAGTGGCAGGGTCTCCGATAAAAAGCAGTATATCATCGGCATACACTATGGCCAGGATGGGGCCTCTCTGGAAACACAAACCCCTTTGCAGATGATGCGCCTGAAAAAACAAATCAGTGGGTAGCGAGCGATGATGAGGAGGAGGGGGAAGGGGGGCAGCCCTGTCGGGTGCCTTGGGATATGGGAAACGCGTCAGTAAGATGTCCATTGACTCGCAGGTGGGCCACTGGATTGGCATAGAGTAGGAGGATCAGATCTCAGAAGCCCTGAGGGATGCCTAGTTTGGCAAGCGTAGCTCGAAGGAACGGCCATTCAATGGAGTTGAACGCCTTTTCCGCGCCAAGGGAAGTAACAGCCGCAGGGAGGGTGGGATTAATGTGGTTTATTATTGCAAATATTGTAGCAAGTTAATAGTGGTGGAGCGATGCGGTGCTAGGCCCGTCTAGAGGGGAGTAATTAAGTGTTCCATCAGGAGCGCGAGTTGCGTGGCTATGATTTTCGCTAGAATCTTATTATTATAGTTGAGGAGAGAGAGAGGTCTATATAAGGTACAAAGGTGCCGAGGTTTGCCAGACTTAAGAAGAAGAGTCACAATGGCTTCTCACATGGTTGGGGGGGTGCCATCCCTGAGAGCTTCTGTGGAACCCTCAGAGAGGTGCGGGACTATGGCTGACTTAAAGACCTTGTAAAAGTGACTCAGAGCTGTTGAGTCCGGGAGCATTAGAGCTGTCCAAGGAGTCAATGGCTTGTGAGATTTCTTCCCGCATGATGTGCGCTGCTAGGAATTGCTACGGGCCACTCATGAGCCAGACCATGGCAATCTCAGATAGATAAGATGGAATCTCCCCAGTAGTGTCCACATGACTCAAGGTGTATAAGGTTCGACAGTAATCTAGGAAGACATGGGCAATGCTGTCACCGCCAGTGATCACAGTGACATATTTAGTTTGTAAATTCGTAATGTATGTGGGTTGATAATTAGGTTGCAGAATTTGGGCAGGGTATGACCTAGGCGGTCACTCTCGTAGCAGTGGCCGCAGGCATATAAACCAAGCAATTTCACTTTTCGATCCTCCAACTTGCGGAATTCCTGCAAAAGGAGCGTCCCCTTATGTAATGATGGTTCTTGGGCTCCCATGGAAGCAGCGGAGTCCATAGCGTGTAGTTCCCTCTCCACCGGGGCAAAATCATTACAAATACTTTTCGAGAGACCGAAATGTGTGGAAATACAGACCTCCCTAATATAGCCTTTAAAGGCTTCCTACACTACAGCCTGTTTAGAAATGGAGCTTGAGTTCAAAGAGAAATATTCTTTAATGCTGTGAGGAGGTCTGATTGGAACGCTGCATCATGGAGTGCTAGCTCCGGGAACCGCCACTACCTTGGGGTAAAGTGAGAATGCGCTATCACAAACGTTAGGTTAACGGGGCGTGATCGGAAAGTGTACAGGGCATGTGTATTACTTCTTGTGTCCAGAGTAAGAGTTTTTGAGAGACAAACCAATAGTTCAGATGTGACTACGAGTCACGAGGGGCAGAGTAAAAGGTGTAGCCTTTAGTATGCGGATAGCGGGAGCGCAACAAGTTGGAAAGACAGTGTGTTAATTCCTGAAGTGCATGCAGTGAGCGTGGTTTAGTGCTTATGGGTTTGCAGGTGGAATCTAGTGGCGGCTGATGTGTGATAGTCGAATACCCACCGAGGAGGATAAAGTCAGCTGCCGTGTGAGTTATCAGGGCAGTAAGACTATAGTAAAACTCGTGGCTGTCAATGTTAGGGGTATGTTCATTTATCCACAGGACCGTTATGCTTGCCAAGGAGCCAGAGACAAGGAGAAATCTGCCATCCTCATCAGCGACATGTGAGTGTAAGTGAAGGGAAGTGTTTTGTGGATAAATATACAAACCGCTTGGGAATAAGGCTAGTGTTATCTGGTGTCTTGCGAGATACACCAGAACCTACTTCCCTTTTCAGGTATTGTTTAAACCACGAATGTATCATGTAAAGCATCGTAACGCTATGGCCTTAAAGGACATTAGGGGGTAGTTAGGTATCTCGTAACGCAATATTACTTCATGCGTATGTCGGTGAAATGCAATATGGAGATCATGCATAAAAGATGGCAGAGGTGCAATGAGAACAAGAACAAATTAATGGGTAAACAACATATCTCACCCTCCACCCGACCACCAATACCACATTGTCGGGTGTCCAGTAAGTCCCTAGGGTAATAATAAACATTAAAGGAAACAACCCACAATAGAACGGGTCACCATGGGGGGAGGCAACGCCTTGGGCAGTGTGGCCCACATTGTAAAGAAGGCACAAAGAATGATGCACAGGGTCACAAATAGAATATCGACAATGGGTATCAGCACAGTTAGGGTTTTAGTGTCACAGAGTGTCCATAGCGAGGCACCAGCTGGGTCCGAAGGCATTGTGAAGGTGACAGGGGTGCACTCCATGTAGGAACAAAATTAACATTAAACGGGGGGACCTTGTCATTCCAGGGAACGTTCCGGAGTGGTCTGCTTGGTCATTTTATTGGCTGCCTACAACATACTGAAATCCTGAGCTTCCACCGGGGTGTCGAAAAAACAAAATTTCCCATTGACTTTGAGGCATCATGGCATATTTGAGGCCCAGTTTCCGTAACATTTTTTTTTTTTTTTACATCAGAGTATTTACTGAGGGCTTCTTGGACAGTGAGGGTGAAATCGGTGAAAAACGAGACCGACGAGCCCTGGTATTGTAATGGTCCCTTTATGCGGGCCAGGCAGAGTGCAGTGTCCATAAAATTCAAGAGGCGGGTTTTGATCGGTCGTGGTGGCACTCCAACTGGTGGTCGTGGGCCAAGAGAAAGGTGCGCCCTTTCCACCACAAACATGGCAGAGAAGATGCCTCAGTTAAACAAATCTGTGAGCAGGGTTTCAACAAACGTGTCTAGTCGTCCCATGTTGGGCATCTCAGCTATTCCCAAAATTTGGATATTGTTCCTGAGGGACTGAGCCTCAAAATCTTCATTTTTAATCGCCATTGTCTTTAAGATGCATTCCATCTTGTTCAATGGTTCCAGATATGCTCTTCCACTCTGTCTATCCTAGCCTTCTGGTGGTCCAGGTGCTCGCCCATATGGTCAATGTATCCTGTGAGGGTATCAAAGCGGGCATCAATGGAAGTGAAACCAGCTTTAAGTTCTGCAAGTACAGCCATCGTGGCATTGAGAGCGTCAGGACTCTCACCCCTGTCTGAAGGTTCATCAGGGCCTGAGTGGGTGTCAGGGCAGCGTGGTTGATTGGCCAGGTCAAACAGGAGCTTATGCTGCTTTGGATCGCCGCAACCCATTATGGAGGTGAGAGAGAGGATGAAGTGACAGGCAGGCCCTGGCAGGCTGCAAGTTAGCAATAGAATTATCTCAGGGTCTGTGGAAGTCGTATGGTCAATTATGTAGGTGCCAGAGGTGGCGGCAGCTGAATTTGTGGCAGTGTCACTGATGGCAAGAGAAAGTCCCAGTTACGATCGGTGAAGGGATAGTAATCTCCAAGTGGGGTCCAGCAGTTTGTAGAATGCTGCTATAAGTCACCCCTCAGGACGCAGGCCATTGGTAACAGTTGCGGAGACGTGGTGCTGCATGTGTGTGGAGGGGATCAGTGATGGAACGATGTTGGAGGCGTTAGTCTCTTCACTAAATTAGCCCAGGTCTGGCGGTCTGGGCAGCGGACATGAGTAGTCAGTGGTGGCATGGAGGCGGCATCATCTTGTGCATATGGACGGCAATTTTGAAGGATAGGGGGCATGCATACACATATGCAGTGTTAGTAACGATGAGGTGAGAGGCAGAGAGGCCTGCAGCCCGGCGGGACCCGATTGCCTCAGCCTTACCCGTGCCCCCGGCCACCATGAGGCCTCAGAGGCAGTGCTGGATCGCATAAGCCCCCCCATGAAGCGAGGTTAGCAGACAGGTTGGGCAGCTGGAGGACCTGCAATCCATGCCTCCAGGCTATCAGCTGTGAGATCCCATGTGTAAGGAAATGCCTCCTTGGCATGGTTATCCCCTGACTTTTTGCCTTTGCTGATGCCAAGTTATGATTTGAAAGTGTGCTGAGGCCTGCTAACCGGGCCCCAGCACCAATGTTCTTTCCCTAACCTGTACCTTTGTTTCCACAATTGGCACACCCTGGCATCCAGGTAAGTCCCTTGTAACTGGTACCCCTGGTACCAAGGGCCCTGATGCCAGGGAAGGTCTCTAAGGGCTGCAGCATGTCTTATGCCACCCTGGGGACCCCTCACTCAGCACAGACACACTGCTTGCCACCTTGTGTGTGCTGGTGGGGAGAAAATGACTAAGTCGACATGGCACTCCCCTCAGAGTGCCAAGCCAACCTCACACTGCCTATGGCATAGATAAGTCACCCCTCTAGCAGGCCTTACAGCCCTAAGGCAGGGTGCACTATACCATAGGTGAGGGCATAGGTGCATGAGCACTATGCCCCTACAGTGTCTAAGCAAAACCTTAGACATTGTAAGTGCAGGGTAGCCATAAGAGTATATGGTCTGGGAGTCTGTCAGACACGAACTCCACAGCACCATAATGGCTACACTGAGAACTGGGAAGTTTGGTATCAAACTTCTCAGCACAATAAATTCACACTGATGCCAGTGTACATTTTATTGTAAAATACACCCCAGAGGGCATCTCAGAGATGCCCCCTGAAAACATACCCAACTTCCAGTGTGGGCTGACTACTTTTGCCAGCCTGCCAGACACCAGACATGTTGCTGGCCACATGGGGAGAGTGCCTTTGTTACTCTGTGGCTAGTAACAAAGCCTGTACTGGGTGGAGGTGCTTCTTACCTCCCCCTGCAGGAACTGTAACACCTGGGGGTGAGCCTCAAAGGCTCAACCCCTTTGTTACAGCGCCCCAGGGCACTCCAGCTAGTGGAGATGCCCGCCCCCTCCGGCCACGGCCCCACTTTTGCCAGCAAGGCCCGGAGGAGATAATGAGAAAAACAAGGAGGAGTCACTGGCCAGTCAGGACAACACCTAAGGTGTCCTGAGCTGAGCTGACTGACTTTTAGAAATCCTCCATCTTGCAGATGGAGGATTCCCCCAATAGGATTAGGGATGTGCCCCCCTCCCCTGAGGGAGGAGGCACAAAGAGGGTGTAGCCACCCTCAGGGCTAGTAGCCATTGGCTACTAACCCCCCAGACCTAAACACACCCCTAAATTGAGTATTTAGGGGCCCCCAAAACCAAGCAAGGTAGATTCCTGCAACCTGAAGACGAAGAAGGACTGCTGACCTGAAAGCCCTGCAGAGAAGACGGAGATACCAACTGCTTTGGCCCCAGCCCTACTGGCCTGTCTCCCCACTTCAAGAAAAACTGCAACAGCGACGCGTCCCCCAGGGTCCAGCGACCTCTGAAGCCTCAGAGGACTACCCTGCATCTAAAAGGACCAAGAACTCCCAAAGACAGCGGCTCTGCTCCAAAGAAGAAACAACTTTGCAACAAAGAAACCAACTTTAAAAGACTGCACGTTTCCCACTGGAAGCGTGAGACTTTCCACTCTGCACCCGACGCCCCGGCTCGACCTGCGGAGAAACAACACTACAGGGAGGACTCCCCAGCGACTGCGACCCTGTGAGTAGCCAGAGTTGACCCCCCTGAGCCCCCCCCAGCGACGCCTGCAGAGGGAATCCAGAGGCTCCCCCTGACCGCGACTGCCTGCTTCCAAGAACCCGACGCCTGGTAAAGACACTGCACCCGCAGCCCCCAGGACCTGAAGGATCCAACCTCCAGTGCAGAAGCGACCCCCAGGTGGCCTTCTCCCTTGCCCAGGTGGTGGCTACCCCGAGGAGCCCCCCCTTGCCTGCCTACTTCGCTGAAGAGACCCCTGGGTCTCCCATTGAACTCCATTGCAAACCCGACGCCTGTTTGCACTCTGCACCCGGCCGCCCCTGTGCAGCTGAGGGTGTACTTTCTGTGCTGACTGTGTCCCCCCGGTGCCCTACAAAACCCCCCTGGTCTGCCCTCCGAAGTCGCAGGTACCTACCTGTAGGCAGACTGGAACTGGGGCACCCCCTTCTCTATTGAAGCCTATGCGTTTTGGGCACCACTTTGACCTCTGCACCTGACCGGCCCTGAATTGCTGGTGTGGTAACTTTGGGGTTGGCCTGAACCCCCAACGGTGGGCTACCTTGGGCCCAACTTTGAACACTGTAGGTGGTTTACTTACCTGCAAAAACTAACAAACACTTACCTCCCCCAGGAACTGTTGAAAATTGCACTGTCTAGTTTTAAAATAGCTTATTGCCATTTTTGTGAAAACTGTACATGCTATTTTGCTGAGTCAAAGTTCCTAAGTTACCTAAGTGAAATACCTTTCATTTGAAGTATTACTTGTAAATCTTGAACCTGTGGTTCTTAAAATAAACTAAGAAAATATATTTTTCTATATAAAAACCTATTGGCCTGGAATTATCTTTGAGTGTGTGTTCCTCATTTATTGCCTGTGTGTGTACAACAAATGCTTAACACTACCCTCTGATAAGCCTACTGCTCTACCACACTACCACAAAATAGAGCATTAGAATTATCTCTTTTTGCCACTATCTTCCCTCTAAGGGGAACCCTTGGACTCTGTGCATGCTATTTCTTACTTTGAAATAGTACATACAGAGCAAACTTCCTACACCATGGCATAGACAGCTTTAGATGTAGTGGCGGAGGCGATCCATGCTGTTATAGGTCACGGTCCCTGGAGCTTCACATGCAAGCAGCCATGCCCTGTGGCACGTCTACTCTTAAATGTGAATATCAGTTGTCTAAACCCCAACATTTCAGCGTTGTCTCCCATATAATTCTCTGAATTAATATCAGCTTGTTTCAAATAAATGCCTAAGACGTGTACATAGTTCTTCAACATTTGGCTGTATTGGCTGTGCACAGGTCATATTCTGACATGTTTCCACAACGACAGCTTAGAGGGCCAGATGTACGATCCCGAGTTTTGAGACTCGCAATTTGCAACTTGTTTGTCAGTCGCAAATTGCGAGCTGTAAAACCTTATGTACAACAGTGTTCTTTACAGTGTTTGCGATTCGCAATGGGGTCGCAAGTGACCTACCTCATGAATATTCATGAGGTAGGTCTCAATTTGTGACCCCATTGGGAATGGCCGCCTTCACAGGGATGGTGGCCTGCTGGAGACAGCAGACCACCATGTCTGTGACTGCTTTTAAATAAAACGTTTTTTTTGGGGGGAAATGCAGTCCTTTTTCCTTAAAGGAAAACGAGATGCATTTAACCGCTTAAGTGCGGGTGTCGGATACTGGCCGACGCCCACACTAACTCCCTGGTGCGGGTCACGACCAGTGGCCGACACCAGGGAGGGGGTTAATAAATCCTCGGGTGCGTCGCACCCGAGGATTATTTTGATCCCTGGGAGACACGGAAGCTCTTCCGTGTCCCCCCACCCCTTTGTGACGTCAGCGCGCCACGAGGCGCGCTGACTTTACAATGTTGATTTCCCCATCGGAGCAGGAAGCAGCCTTGCGGCCGCTTCCTGCTCCAATGGGGAAAACGGCCACAAACGGCCTTCCCCACGTTCGGGAAGGCCTCGTAAGAAAGGGGAGAGTCTCCCCTTTCTTACGAGGCCTTCCTGAAAGTGTTTCCTGACCCCCGATCGCAGCGGATCGCAGCTGAGCTCCCTCGGGGGCATATATATATATATTTTTTTTAAAAGGAAGGTGCCCCCTGGGAGGGGGGGCGCTATCGCGTCCCCCCCCCCCCCCCGGGCTAAATTAAAAAAAAAAAAAAATGGACAGGGGGTCGCCCGTGGGCAGGGCGACCCCCTGTGGGGGCAATATTTTTTTTAGTTGTTGTAGGGTTTCCCTGGGGGCCATTTATATATATATATCTCACTTTTGTCAATATGTGTGTGGTTTCCCTGGGGGCTGCGATCGGCCCCCAGGAAAACCAGACCCACATTATATATAGATTCGCCACCAGTTGTCTTGCAGTTGCAGCTTGCGTCTTCAAAGCAATGCACATACTTCAACTGACGCTTTTCAACTGTAGCTTTTAGACAGCAATAAAAAAGTCAAGTAAGTATTGTGAGTATGTTTCTGCTACAAAAGGGTCAGACTTGTCTAGTGGCAGTTTTAGTGCCATAAAGAAGCGCAGAAGGTTTATATGCCTACTGCAAAGAGCAAATCTGTATTTTATGTAAATAGCTGGGTACATTAGTAAAGTCAGCCATTACCTGCGCTATAATACAAATGAAATGTATGTGCGGGGTGGAGGGCGGCTATGGAGAGATGAAGGGCACTTTTGCTGGGTGGTAATGAGGGAATCCGAGGAGGAGGGAGTGGGAGCACCAATAATGATTGTTGGACTGGGCGCAGGAGGTGCTAAAGATTGTGACGAATGGTCTGTGACAAGGTGTTTTTTGAGTGTCTTGAAAGAACGTGCTGATTGAGGGAAGAAGCGCAGTTAAGGGGGCCTCTACTGTTGCACGTATCTCACACACACCATCGATTTTGTGAATGTCTACGTAGGCTAGTGTTTTAGAGCAACAGTTTAGCCAATAGCAGAGATGGCATCTTGATGGATGACTGCTGCCGTCACTCGGGTTATAGAGGACAGCTCTGACATAGGATCACAGACTGAGACATCAGATACTAAGACAGCATCTGAGGGATAGGACAATGGCGCAGACTCTGGGAGTGATTTTTCAGTCGGAGGAGTCCCATTCGATAACTCCTCTTCCAGTACATTATGAGGGAGGTGATGAGGACAGTCCTGCTGTCCCTTCGCAAGCAGTCTGTGCAACTGGGTAGTAGTGGGTTAGCCCAACCCAGAGAGCAGGTGAATGCGGCGGCAAGCAGAGAGAGAGAGAGAGAGAGAGAGAGAGAGAGAGTGCTCTCTTGGGAGCTCCCCAATTTAGTTCAGCCCCAAATTCCACCGCCCAAATCGTATTGTGGAGACATCAAAATTATCTATCGCAAAACAAACTGGTTTTGTAAGGCATGCACCTGTGTTTTTGGTCCTGGGTTCGGCGGCCATATAGAGAAACACACTAAACCCATACATTTCTGGAAACTAGACATTCGGGGGAGTCCACAGAGGTGTGACTTGTGTGGATTCCCCAAAGTTTTCTTACCCAGAATACCCTGCAAAGCTGAAATGTTGAATAAAAACTCTAGTTTTCTCGCATTTCTGTCACACAAACTACAGGAATATGCTGGGATCCACAAAATTCCTACCACCCAGTGATTCCTCATCTTTCCTGATAAAAACACTACCCCACTTGAGTGCCTACACCTCGTCAGGAATGGATCACCCCAGGGTCAACAGCTGCCTCATGTAAGGACCAACATTGACCGTTGTGTGATCTATTCCTGTCGCGGGCACCAGGCCTACCCACACAAGTGAGGTACCATCTTTATCGGGAGACTTGGGGGAATGCTGGGTGGAAGGAAATTTGTGGCTCCTCTCAGATTCCAGAACTTTCTGTCACCGAAATGAGAGGAAAAAGTGTTTTTTTGGCCAAATATTGATGTTTGCAAAGGATTCTGGGTAACAGAACCTGGTCAGAGCCCCACAAGTCACCCCATCTTGGATTCCCCTGGGTTTCTAGTTTTCAAAAATGCGCTGGTTTGCTAGGTTTCTCCAGGTGCCGGCTGAGCTACAGGCCAAAATGCACATGTAGGCACTGTTTTCTATGAAAAAATGTGATGTGTCCACGTTGTGTTTTGGGGCATTTCCTGTCGCGGGCGCCAGGCCTACCCACACAAGTGAGGTATCATTTTTATCGGGAGACTTGGGGGAACGCTGGGTGGAAGGAAATTTGTGGCTCATCTCAGATTCCAGAACTTTCTGTCACCGAAATGTGAGGAAAATGTCTTATTTTAGCCACATTTTGAGGTTTGCAAAGGATTCTGGGTAACAGAACCTGGTCAGAGCCCCACAAGTCACCCCATCTTGGATTCCCCTAGGTCTCTAGTTGTAAAAAATGCACAGGTTTGGTAGGTTTCCCTAGGTGCCAGCTGAGCTAGAGGCCAAAATCTACAGGTAGGCACTTAGCAAAAAACAGCTCTGTTTTCTGTCAAAAAATGGGATGTGTCCACGTTGTGTGTTTGGGGCATTTCCTGTCGCGTGCGCTATGCCTACCCACACAAGTGAGGTATCATTTTTATCGGGAGACTTGGGGGAACGCTGGGTAGAAGGAAATTTGTGGCTCCTCTCAGATTCCAGAACTTTCTGTTACCGAAATGTGAGGAAAACGTGTTTGTTTATCCACATTTTGAGGTTTGCAAAGGATTCTGGGTAATAGAACCTGGTCAGAGCCCCACAAGTCACCCCATCTTGGATTCCCCTAGGTCTCTAGTTGTAAAAAATGCACAGGTTTGGTAGGTTTCCCTAGGTGCCAGCTGAGCTAGAGGCCAAAATCTACAGGTAGGCACTTTGCAAAAAACACCTCTGTTTTCCTTCAAAAATTTGGATGTGTCCACGTTGCACTTTGGGGCATTTCCTGTCGCAGGCGCTAGGCCTATCCACACAAGTGAGGTATCATTTGTATCAGGAGACTTGGGGGAACGCTGGGTGGAAGGAAATTTGTGGCTCCTCTCAGATTCCAGAACTTTCTGTCACCGAAATGTGAGGAAAACGTGTTTTTTTAGCCACATTTTGAAGTTTGCAAAGGATTCTGGGTAACAGAACCTGGTCAGAGCCCCACAAGTCACCCCATCTTGGATTCCCCTAGGTCTCTAGTTTTAAAAAATGCACAGGTTTGGTAGGTTTCCCTAGGTGCCGGCTGAGCTAGAGGCCAAAATCTACAGGTAGGGACTTTGCAAAAAACAGCTCTGTTTTCTGTCAAAAAATGGGATGTGTCAACGTTATGTTTTGGGGCATTTCCTGTCGCGGGCGCTAGGCCTACCCACACAAGTGAGGTATCATTTTCATCGGGAGACTTGGGGGAACGCTGGGTGGAAGGAAATTTGTGGCTCCTCTCAGATTCCAGAACTTTCTGTTACCGAAATGTGAGGAAAACGTGTTTGTTTATCCACATTTTGAGGTTTGCAAAGGATTCTGGGTAATAGAACCTGGTCAGAGCCCCACAAGTCACCCCATCTTGGATTCCCCTAGGTCTCTAGTTTTAAAAAATGCACAGGTTTGGTAGGTTTCTCCAGGTGCCGGCTGAGCTACAGGCCAAAATGCACATGTAGGCACTGTTTTCTATGAAAAAATGTGATGTGTCCACGTTGTGTTTTGGGGCATTTCCTGTCGCGGGCGCCAGGCCTACCCACACAAGTGAGGTATCATTTTTATCGGGAGACTTGGGGGAACGCTGGGTGGAAGGAAATTTGTGGCTCATCTCAGATTCCAGAACTTTCTGTCACCGAAATGTGAGGAAAATGTCTTATTTTAGCCACATTTTGAGGTTTGCAAAGGATTCTGGGTAACAGAACCTGGTCAGAGCCCCACAAGTCACCCCATCTTGGATTCCCCTAGGTCTCTAGTTGTAAAAAATGCACAGGTTTGGTAGGTTTCCCTAGGTGCCAGCTGAGCTAGAGGCCAAAATCTACAGGTAGGCACTTAGCAAAAAACAGCTCTGTTTTCTGTCAAAAAATGGGATGTGTCCACGTTGTGTGTTTGGGGCATTTCCTGTCGCGTGCGCTATGCCTACCCACACAAGTGAGGTATCATTTTTATCGGGAGACTTGGGGGAACGCTGGGTAGAAGGAAATTTGTGGCTCCTCTCAGATTCCAGAACTTTCTGTTACCGAAATGTGAGGAAAACGTGTTTGTTTATCCACATTTTGAGGTTTGCAAAGGATTCTGGGTAATAGAACCTGGTCAGAGCCCCACAAGTCACCCCATCTTGGATTCCCCTAGGTCTCTAGTTGTAAAAAATGCACAGGTTTGGTAGGTTTCCCTAGGTGCCAGCTGAGCTAGAGGCCAAAATCTACAGGTAGGCACTTTGCAAAAAACACCTCTGTTTTCCTTCAAAAATTTGGATGTGTCCACGTTGCGCTTTGGGGCATTTCCTGTCGCAGGCGCTAGGCCTATCCACACAAGTGAGGTATCATTTGTATCAGGAGACTTGGGGGAACGCTGGGTGGAAGGAAATTTGTGGCTCCTCTCAGATTCCAGAACTTTCTGTCACCGAAATGTGAGGAAAACGTGTTTTTTTAGCCACATTTTGAAGTTTGCAAAGGATTCTGGGTAACAGAACCTGGTCAGAGCCCCACAAGTCACCCCATCTTGGATTCCCCTAGGTCTCTAGTTTTAAAAAATGCACAGGTTTGGTAGGTTTCCCTAGGTGCCGGCTGAGCTAGAGGCCAAAATCTACAGGTAGGGACTTTGCAAAAAACAGCTCTGTTTTCTGTCAAAAAATGGGATGTGTCAACGTTATGTTTTGGGGCATTTCCTGTCGCGGGCGCTAGGCCTACCCACACAAGTGAGGTATCATTTTCATCGGGAGACTTGGGGGAACGCTGGGTGGAAGGAAATTTGTGGCTCCTCTCAGATTCCAGAACTTTCTGTTACCGAAATGTGAGGAAAACGTGTTTGTTTATCCACATTTTGAGGTTTGCAAAGGATTCTGGGTAATAGAACCTGGTCAGAGCCCCACAAGTCACCCCATCTTGGATTCCCCTAGGTCTCTAGTTTTAAAAAATGCACAGGTTTGGTAGGTTTCCCTAGGTGCCGGCTGAGCTAGAGGCCAAAATCTACAGGTAGGGACTTTGCAAAAAACAGCTCTGTTTTCTGTCAAAAAATGGGATGTGTCAACGTTATGTTTTGGGGCATTTCCTGTCGCGGGCGCTAGGCCTACCCACACAAGTGAGGTATCATTTTCATCGGGAGACTTGGGGGAACGCTGGGTGGAAGGAAATTTGTGGCTCCTCTCAGATTCCAGAACTTTCTGTTACCGAAATGTGAGGAAAACGTGTTTGTTTATCCACATTTTGAGGTTTGCAAAGGATTCTGGGTAATAGAACCTGGTCAGAGCCCCACAAGTCACCCCATCTTGGATTCCCCTAGGTCTCTAGTTTTAAAAAATGCACAGGTTTGGTAGGTTTCTCTAGGTGCCGGCTGAGCTAGAGGCCAAAATCTACAGGTAGGCACTTAGCAAAAAACAGCTCTGTTTTCTGTCAAAAAATGGGATGTGTCCACGTTGTGTTTTGGGGCATTTCCTGTCGCAGGCGCTAGGCCTACCCACACAAGTGAGGTATCATTTGTATCAGGAGACTTGGGGGAACGCTGGGTGGAAGGAAATTTGTGGCTCCTCTCAGATTCCAGAACTTTCTGTTACCGAAATGTGAGGAAAACGTGTTTGTTTATCCACATTTTGAGGTTTGCTAAGGATTCTGGGTAACAGAACCTGGTCAGAGCCCCACAAGTTACCCCATCTTGGATTCCCCTAGGTCTCTAGTTTTCAAAAATGCACAGGTTTGGTAGGTTTCCCTAGGTGCCGGCTGAGCTAGAGGCCAAAATCTACAGGTAGGCACTTTGCAAAAAACAGCTCTGTTTTCTGTCAAAAAATGGGATGTGTCCACGTTGTGTATGGGGCATTTCCTGTTGCGGGTGCTAGGCCTACCCACACAAGTGAGGTATCATTTTTATCGTGAGACTTGGGGGAACGCTGGGTGGAAGGAAATTTGTGGCGCCTCTCAGATTCCAGAACTTTCTGTCACCGAAATGTGAGGAAAATGTGTTTTTTTAGCCACATTTTGAGGTTTGCAAAGGATTCCGGTGTAACAGAACCTGGTCAGAGCCCGACACGTCACCCCATCTTGGATTCCCCTAGATCTCTAGTTTTCAAAAATGCACAGGTTTGGTAGGTTTCCCTAGGTGCCAGCTGAGGTAGAAGCCAAAATCTACAGGTAGGCACTTTGCAAAAAAAAGCTCTGTTTTCTGTCAAAAAATGGGATGTGTCCACGTTGTGTTTTGGGGCATTTCCTGTCGCGGGCGCTAGGCCTACCCACACAAGTGAGGTATCATTTTTATCGGGAGACTTGCGGGAACATAGAATAGCAAAACAAGTGTTATTGCCCCTTATCTTCCTCTGCATTTTTTCCTTCCAAATATAAGAGAGTGTGTAAAAAAGACGTCTATTTGAGAAATGCCCTGCAATTCACATGCTAGTACGGACACCCCGGAATTCAGAGATGTGCAAATAACCACTGCTCCTCAAAACCTTATCTTGAGCCCATTTTGGAAATGCAAAGGTTTTCTTGATACCTATTTTTCACTCTTCATATTTCAGCAAATGGATTGCTGTATACCCAGTATAGAATGAAAACCAACTGCAGGGTGCAGCTCATTAATTGGCTCTGGGTACCTAGGGTTCTTGATGAACCTACAAGCCCTTTATATCCCCGCAACCAGAGGAGTCCAGCAGACATAACGGTATATTGCTTTAAAAAATCTGACATCACAGGAAAAAGTTACAGAGTAAAACATAAAGAAAAATGGCTGTTGTTTTCAGCTCAATATCAATATTTTTTTATTTCAGCTGTTATTTTCTGTAGAAAAACCTTGTAGGATCTACACAAATGACCCCTTGCTGAATTCAGAATTTTGTCTAGTTTTCAGAAATGTTTAGCTATACTAGCATGTGAATTACAGGACATTTCTCAAATAGATGTCTTTTTTACACACTGTCTTACATTTGGAAGGAAAAAATGTAGAGAAACACACGAGGCAATAACACTTGTTCTGCTATTCTGTGTTCCCCCAAGTCTTCCGATAGAAATGGCACCTCACTTGAGTGGGTAGGCCTAATGCCCGCGACAGGAAACGCAACATGGACACATCACATTTTCCCAAAGAAAACTAATGTGTTTTTTGGAAAGTGCCTAGCTGTGGATTTTGTACTCTAGCTCAGCCGGCACCTAGGAAAACCTACCAAACCTGTGCATTTTTGAAAACTAGACACCTGGGGAATCCAAGATGGGGTGCCTTTTGGGCTCCCACCAGGTTCTGTTACCCAAAAACCTTTGCAAACCTCAAAATTTGGCCAAAAAAACACTTTTTCCTCACGTTTCAGTGGCAGAAAGTTCTGGAATCTGAGAGGAGCCACAAATTTCCCTCCACCCAGCATTCCCCCAAGTTCCCCAATAAAACTGGTATCTCACTTGTGTGGGTAGGCCTAGTGCCCGAGAAAGGAAATGTCCCAAAACACTATGTGGACACATCAAAATTGTCAAATACTAAACTACCTGTTTTTTGCGGGGGCCTGCTTTTTAGGTCCTGGGCTCAGCAGCCATATAGGGAAACCTACCAAACCCAAACATTTCTGAAAACTAGACACCCAAGGGAATCTAGGGAGGTGTGACTTGCGTGGATCCCCCAATGTTTTCTTACCCAGAATCCTCAGCAAACCTCAAATTTAGCTAAGAAAAAAATCACATTTTTCCCACATTTCTGTGTGGGATCACCGCACCGGGACAAATTTCCTACCACCCAACGTTCCCCTCAGTCTCCCGGTAAAAATGATACTTCACTTGTGTAGGTGGGCCAAGTGCCTCCGACAGGGAAGAGCCAAAAACATGTCGAAATTGAGGGGGAACCAAAGTGTGTGCAAAAGGGCAGTTTGAAAAAAAATAAAATTTTTAGGCTGACAAGTGGGGCAGAATTGTTATCAGTATAGATGAGACAATGCTGGGTGGTAGGAATTTTATGAATTCCTGCAGATTCCGGAAGGTTCCATCACAAAAATGTGGGAAAAATGTGTGATTTCCAGCAAAGTTGGAGATTTGTAGAGCATTGTGGGTAAGAAAAGGGTGTGAGGTGCATGTGAAGCACACCACCCTGGAATCACTCAGATGTTTAGTTTTCAGATGTGTCTAGGTCTTGTGGACTTTTCTACATGGCAGCGTCCCAAAAGGTGCAGCCCTCACCATTCTAAGTGGGATGATATTGAGAGTTAGCCAAAATAATCAAATTTCCTCTTGCTTGCCATGGGATAACATGTTTTAGTGTGCAGGGGAGAGCTGAAAGACTGTTAGCCCCTTCAGTTGGGGTGGGGTATAACCAGGCCCATACTGGTTGGTAGCCACCACCCCACTGTTTTGTGTTTTTAATTCCCTGGCATCTAGTAGACTTTCTGCCCCCCCCTAGGGGTGTGGATCGGGGGTAATTGCCCCATCTGCCCACTGGTGGGGAGAACAATGCTGGCCCCATTTATTTGGGGTGGGGGTATGGCCATACCCCCACCCTCTTATTTTGAAAAAAATAATCTCTGGTCTCTGGAGGGCTTTCTGCCCCCCTTGGGGGCAGGTAGGCCTTCCAAAAATAGGCCGATGGGCCTCCAAGGGGCCGCTCCCCTTATGAATAACTATAAATTAAATTCCCTGGTGTCTAGTGGTTTCTGCACCCCTTGGGGGCAGATTGGCCTAATAAAAATAGCAAGGCCTTTCCTTTGATGCCTCTCTCTGCCCCTCCACGTAATCGGAGGAGAAATGCGTTTGCATTTCTCCTCAGTCTCTGATGAGGTCAGCGTGCAATGACGTCATCAGATCCAACAGGGGTGTCGGGGGTGGAAAGGAAAGCAATTCCCCTTCCATCTCTGCCCAGGGGACAGGATGCGAGGCCCCCGGGGGGAGTGCTAGTGCTTCCCCCGAGGCCCCTACTTGGACATAATGGTTACGTCCTGGGCCCCCGAGCGGTGCTGCCCAGGACGTAACCGTTATAACCGTTACGTCCAGGGCACCCAAGCGGTTAAAAAAAGTGGTTATAATGCAAATGGCTGTTAGATGACGCACACAGTGATCCAATGGGCCGCTGTTTGCTTCCCCCAATACCGGCCTGTCACATTAATCAATTGGAAACTCTTGATCACAGGCAGCGTCTGCTGAGCCAATGAATATCAATTACTCAAAGGTACTTTTAGTAACCAATCCATGGTTTGTTACAAAAATTGCAGTTGCAAAGCATTGAGACATATCCTTGTGATGGGCAAGGAAGTGGGGATTACCCTTTCATGTCCCACCTCTCTTGCAAATCGCAGTATGTCACAATCTGGATGTTGCACTTTGCAAAGCCATTTCCAAATCAGATTGCCCATTTAGAAACTTGTTAGTTTGGTTTATGTAGTTGCACTACTTACAATTTTGAGCACCTTGCAACTGCAAGATCCAGTGGCACAATGCAAGCTTTTTCACTCGACAAACTTTGCAAAGGACCAGATTTCTGCCCTTAACAAAGGTTGCGAAGTTTTCCAGGTTACTTTCGCCTATGCCTGTACAATGTTTTTCACCACACTCAAAGATTATTTTCATGCTTAGCAATGGGAAGTGTATGTAGATTTTATTTCTGTAATTGAACTTTTTGCATATCTTTTTTAAGAACAATGGCAGATTTATAAGGAATATTTCTCTGCAAGCTTACCTTTTGAAGATCTCTTATATGCTCAGTGGCATTGCATAGAAAAAAGTTAAGGGGCTGAATACGAGTGCCCCACAGAATTCCAACATATATCTGGCAACGTCTGTTACCACATATATCGGAATTCTGATTTGACTTTCCAGCATGGAGAATTTACTAGGTGCGTTAAAAATTGGACCCCGCAGTTTTCTGCAGGTTAATTTTGGCAGGTTACACCTGCTGAAAAAAAATTGGGACATTTCTGGAAATTACCTCTGCATGCATATTTTGGTACAGTAGGCACAAAAATCTGCATATTATGCCCCATTTTGCAGAGCAGAATTCATAAAAGATAGTGCTCATCATATGCATTAAATTCTGATGTCCGAAGTATCAGATTTTACCAGGTGTGAAATCTCGACTCTCAATCTAGGGCACTCGTAATCAGGGCCTAATTGTTATCTGAGAAGCATATCATATGCAGAACCCTGTAATTAGTGTAACATTTTATTTATGCACCATACATTGTCACCAGCGTCTCAATTTTCATGTTAATGTGGCAAAGTAAAACAACTTTGCAACCTTTTGAAGTTGTAAAGTTCTCTATGCAAATTCCCGAAGGTTGTAAAAACAGACTTCACAACTTTGCACACCCTGTGTTTACAACTCTACTATATTTCAAATGTTAAGATGAAGAAGCTGCATGGGAAAAGAAATCCACCTAAATGGGTCACCCAACAAGAAACATAGTTTGTGGTCTGGCAGAAACTAAAAAAGTTTGATGAAATTCAATACTAGACATACCCACAAGAAAACGCCTATTTATCTTTCTATCATTAACATTCAATAAAAACTTGAATAGTCTGACTCTTTCACGTGTTTACATTTCTGTAAAATAGATAGTTAGATAAGGTCTACTGTACTTACCCCAGACGAAATCATCAAATCATTATACATGGTGTCTATTGCTATGCAGCACACAATAAAAATGATCACTCCAGATACTATGCAATTGAGAAAGTCCTGAAACAGAAATGTTTCAATTAATTCTCCCCTTTATGCATTTAAGACCTACAAAAAGGAAAAACTAGCCCTGTTCTCCATTAGGGGATTCTTCATTAAAAATATAAACATTGAATAGGCCTGCTGCCCAATAGCAGTCATATCTGAGAGTGTGATTTTACCTTTCTGCATAAACTTAACAACTTGCATCCTGTTTTTGGTTGAATACAGTTTTTAAAAGAGATACACATGAAAAAAGCCATGGCATAAGTTATATGTGCAGATTCTCTAAGTATAATATGCTATTTATTACCATTTGTGAGGGAGGAGAGAGACATCATGACTCTCATGAGTCATGACCCCTCCACAAACTGAACAATAGCAATACATAATATATTCTACTCTGCATATCTACATATACATGCGTGTGTGTGGCCAAAAAATGCAGTAGTTTAAAGACATATTTCAAACTTTACAGTAAAATATGGGAACTATTTCATGTTGGCAGAGAAATAAGGATTTCATCAATGTGACAGACCCCTAAACCAATCTGCAAAGACAGAACTACTAGCATTATGCAGCAGAGAGGATATTCAGTAAAAAATAGAGTTCTGAATTATTTCAATTAATGTCTTAAAAACTGCACCTCACTTTATTTTGTTACAGTGAGAATGCAGAGCATTCCAAACTGGGCCTCATTTGTGTATGAGTATCCTCCCTGCTATGTGATTGCCAGGCTCCCAGATTAACATACACCTATAATACCCTGTAAATAACGCAGAATTATAACTTCCACATAAAGTGTCTTGATGGATGCTTATGAGTGATAAGCAAACATGGTATAACCTCTCGTCCTTTCTCAGCATCCGTGTAATCCTTTCCTCTATACAAAACCAATGTAGGCACTATGCCAAGCGGCAAGGTGTGAGGAAGTGGATACAAAAAGATGAGGAGTCCAATAGATAAGCTATCATGAAATCAAAACCATTTGGGGCCTCTTTATGACTGTGGCGGTCTTTAGACTGCCAGGGCCACAGTGGTGGTCTGACTGCCGCCAAAGCGGTGGCCCGGCCACTTTGGCGGCAGCCAGACCACCACATTATGACCATGTTGAAAGCACCACGGTCAGACCTCCGGCACAGCCAGTTTCCCTCTACAGGAGGGGCTGGCGGTGCCGGCGGTTCGAATCCGCCCTGGCAGTGATGCATACAGCGCCGCCCTGGGGATTATGAGCCCTCTCTCTGCCGCCATGTAAAAGCTGGGGAGATGGGGTACAGGGGCCCCAATGGACATCTATGTCGCGCTTTTTACTGTCTGCTATGCACACAGTGAAAAGCGCGAAGGGTGCTGTTGCACCCTACACACCACAACATTGTCATTATGAGCCAGCGTCAATGTTGTGGGCTGTTCCCTGCTTGACCAGCGGGTGGAAACACCATTCCGCCCACTGACCCAGCAGGGAACTTGTAATGGGGCCTGCGGAAGGTGGCCGCACTGGAGGCAACCTGACTGTGGGAGTTTGGCAGGCGGGCTTTTTCGCCCCCGCTAAACTCAAAATGGCCCCCTGGATGTGTCTCACCTCACCCCTCTTTCCTCTTGAACTATGTAGTACTTGTACTTAACGATAAATCAAACAAGGATGTGTTTCATGAGATCAGTATTTTGTCCTGTTGGTTTCCAGCGTGGTGGTGTTCTTTTTGTGGTCAGCTATGTCTCAGGTGGGTTCATGTGACTGTTTTCTGGTTATGTCTCCTCCGGACATGAAGCACCAACTTTGCTTGTGACCTCTTTTCTCTTTTGGTGTGGATGTTATTGATTTTCGAGGGCTTAGTGGATTCTCCTTGGATCATCAGTTGTTTCCAATGATTTATATTCAGCAGCCTAATCTCACGCATCCAAGCTCTAAACCAGTTGTGCAGGAAATTCTCTGGTGGGAGTCCCTTCCACAGTCACCAGAAAGTCCAGCGGTTGCCAACTTTTACAGAGGGCCCTCTCATCGGAGTCCCCCACTCTATCTAGAAATATGTTTGTTGAAGACAAATTCCTATTCACTTCAGTTTTCCAGCTTCTGCTCTGAGATTTGCCTTTCTGCCTCTGTGACTTTGTCTACAGCATTCCCCAGATTCTGACAAAGCAGGACCACATCAGAGGCACCTTCTCCTATTCGGAACTCAGGTACTCGGCAGGTGCTTTCTATTGCCTGAAGGACTGCTATGGTATTATAGTGGGAGTGGAAAGTTTCTCCGTCATTCAGTTCTTCATTTTATCCCTCCAGGTGATTGATCATACAGTGGATTGTATGTACCTGTTGATTTTCAACTGTGGAGAAGTGTGGTCATATTTAACTTTCGCCACATAGTGTTGAGTACTGATCATCAGTAGCTCCTGCCTCTGATCCGTTCAGTCAGTTGTAAAAAAGATATTTAATAAGGCCACTCTTTTCATTCCTTGTCCCAAATGAGAGGTGTACTCTGGTCCAACCGGATATTCATCCTGAAGGGCCCAGCTAATGGGGTCTATAAGACTCTCCTTCTGCAAAGTCTTCTCCTTCAAGTTGCCAACCTCATCCACAAGGCCCTTAGTGGAGATGGATCACCATAGGCTCTGCTTGAGCCCCCTCCACACCATACTACAAACTGGCCCACCTCATATCACCCTCTTGTCTTCTCAGGAGGGGCAGAAGCAGTCAACACTGTGGAACACAATACTGAGTCCCTGTGAGGTGATGATTTGGCTTTTGCTGACTTATTTCACCCACATGTGCAACCTCAGGGCAGTGCCCATCATAAACATCCCAGGCAGTGAGTTTCCAACGTAGGAACTGGGCAAAAGGTTGCCCCCATACCTCTTCTCAGGTCTTGTGCGTTCACATTCTGCTTCAGAAGTAGGCACATCCCCAGCTTTCTGCATGGTTATCACTTTGCCTGAGGCTCAATCCAAGCAAGGCTAGCCAATCTATTATTTCCTTAACCTTCCGACAGACCTCACAAGCTCCCTGGGTCCACGGATCAGGCACCCGGATCCTCTTGCTCTACAGGCTATTCCTCCAGACAGTCCCCCAGCGACAGCCTCTGGACATGCTGAATGCACTCAATGTCTGAAGCTCAAGTCAGACCAAGAAGCAGTCATGATCCTAGCTCTTTTCTTAGCTTCTTTGAGCGAAATCAAACTCTTCCAATGCTTTCCAAAATGGACATCCTGTCGCTTTGAAATGTAGGAAAAGTGGGCAAGGGAAAGGACAAGATTGTGACAGAATAAATGAACGAGGGCCTGAGCTTTATCAATGCCAACCAGCCGAGATGGAACTATTCACATTTTGCAAAGTATTTATGTCAAAGTATTCAGCGTGCCCCAAGTTTGCACAAAATTGTTTAACCAATTTAAACCAGGGGAATGCTCCAGAGCTGTCGAAGCATAAAATATATGTGAACCATCGTTCAACCATTTTGAACTAATCCTCCATTTTTTATCTGCCTGTAGACTGTTTTTAATATATACTAATTTAATAGAAGCTTGTTGACAGAAACGTGTAAGTTTCCACTCTGTAATTACAGAGTGTGAGATATGTAGGTGTATGCTCAGAAATGCTGCCTATTTACAGAAAGGCCTGATTGCGGCCTTGGGCTTTGAAACTAAGTAACCATTTGTGAAAAACCCACCACTTCACGTATTATTGAGCTGCTCGTGCAAAAGTGCTTTCTGTGACAAAAAACTGTAATGTTCATGCTTGCAAATGTGGGAACTCAGGGGGCAAGATGTAACTAGAATGTTGCCTTGAGAATGGCTAGGTCGTTTGCACAAAGAAATGTTGATTGCTTCTGACTGAGGGCTTTGAAACTGAGATAATTAACTAACTACACGTTTACGTTTGTGCCAAACAGTTAAAATCACGGGTTAGCTTCTTTTAAGTTTTAATTATGTAGCTGCCTGCACTAGAATGATTAAGCGCATACAATGCATCTCAATGAATATTTGCATGTATAAAAGGCACAACTCAATTCAACTAAGACGGAGCACTTGGCAGTTTGGTCAACTGCGTGTTCTCGCTGGAGCATGGGCAATAAACATTGCTATTTGTTTATCACCACGTCCGTCTATGGACTGTTTATTCCCTTTCAGATAATTATTCTTGGACAAATGATGCCGTAACTCAGATGCACTGGTTGGAGATTCAGTAGGATGTTTGCTGCAGGCAAGGGTCTGGGGAGTCTCGTTGCCTCAGAAGCACGTCTGCTTGATTGGACTGGTTTCCCAGCAGCTCAGATGAAGGAATTCCCTGGGACTAACCTAAGTCATGAAATTCCATCAGCTGCATCCAAAGACAAAGTTATTTTTTTTTCACAACACTCATATGCAGTCGTCATGGACTAGGTGAGACAGAAGGACTGGGTCCTTAAATGTGGGAGGGAACAGGGTTTCCAAAGGCAGGAAAGAATAAAACCAAGAACTGTAATTTCTAGTATTGTCTAAGGTAGGACCATTAGACAAAGGGCCTTAGTGATTAATAGAGAAGGGGTTTCCATAACAGTTAACGGAAATTGTGTTAAAAAATGTTCAGTAAAATATTTTGTTGTACATCTAAGTAAAGAAATTGTAAACGTTTAGATGAGACTGAACCACACTGGAACCTGAGACTCCAGCTTGGTGTGTGGTCAAAAAGAAAGGTTATCACATGGAATTGTTTTTAGAGAAATGGCAACAATTAAAACATAAAGACACTTTTAGCTTGTAGACAATTTCCGAAATGGCCTCATTTGAAATTCAGGGACTGTATTATCTAGAATAATGTTTGAGAGAAAGTGAAAGGAAAGGCAAGAAAGTGAGGTTATTAGAGTGGGATACCTATCATGCATGGAGAGACTATGCACGAGATAGACAATGGGTGGACCCAACGACTAGTAAAAGGAAACTGGTGAAATTTAAGAGAGAGAAACAAAATGAGCACCATGATGCAGCTTGTAGAGAAAATGAAATGGCCATAGAAAAATGTTTTGCACAACAGTTGAAGGCGATATATCCATTGGCACCACCTACTACCAGACAGGAGGAAGATCAATTTATGAATCAAATAATATTGAACTACCCAAAGCCACCACCGAATCCAGGAGAGAACATAACACACGTCCCTGTATTGGAGATAGCTCGAGCGGAAGTCCAAAAGGCAAAGAGGGAACAGGAATTACTTGAAAGGAGAAAAAGAAAAGACTCCGAGAGGAAGACAAGGTCACTAACACAATTATACGCCACAGAACAAAAAATAGTGGATACATGGGTGAAAGAAATACAACGGAAAGGACTAAAGGTGTTGGGGATGTTGCCATCATTTCCTAAAGGATTCACAAATATTATGTGTTATAATGCACTGGAGGCTGTTGAAGGAGCAATGGTGTAAACAATAAAATGGTGGAAAAAGAACTGGAAAGATAATGAAGGATATATCCTGAGAGGTCTAATAAAGGGGGATAGAGAATACTCCAATGCGATAAAGGGCGTTTATTTGGACAGGGGTAAAAGATTGGTTTGATGATAACACATAGACAATTTACTATTGACCAGCACTAGCAGACATGGGTGTGAACGTAGTAGCTACGGATCAAGCACACTGTACTAAAGGGACAGCCTTGGTATTTAAGGTAAAGCCAGGGGTGAACTTAGTTCGATATAAGGCAGATGAAGGGGGGCATTGGATCGTTGCAGCAGTAAAGGTTCATCTTTTCCTGCATACCCTAGTAAGTTACTATGGCCCAAAAGTGGATGATATCACCCCTCTGTCACAGCTTTTTTCAAATCTCCTTCACTTTAAAGCTCCTATCATCTTAGGAGGAGATTTTAATGTCTTATTACATAACATATTTGTTGGATATGGTGGGAAATTTTGATTTGTGTGACGTTCCATGGAGAATAAAAGGGAATTGTAGAGAATATACCTTGCATAGTAAAAAGAATGGGCATTTTTTCAAGGTTAGACTATTTTTTGGGGTAGAAAGGAAATGGAGTACGTTATGGGAATAGAACATCTCACAATTCATTTATCAAACCGTGCAGCTCTGCTGTTAAAAAATGAATGGAAGACTGTATGGGAGCAAAGGAGGTGGACATTTGATAGGAGGACTTTGTTGCAGACAGTGTTAGTTGCTATGATACTACAATGGACAGAGGAGATTTTTTGTCCCGGAATCTGATATCTGCTACAAAACATGTGGTTTGGGAATGTGTATAAGGGTTGGTTAAGGGGGGGGCTCTAAAAAATATAGCGTTATATTGGGTAAAGCAGGAGAAATTACAATTCTCTCAAATGGAGGGCGAGATAGCGAGAACGGAAGATGTGTTAAAAACTAATTTATTAAAAGAGGTAGGAAGGGTGAAGATGTTGGAAGATCTGGAGGACCTGCAGCTGAACTTTAGGGTTAAGAAGGAGGAAAAAGTGTTACAGCAAAGGGAAGTTACCACACCTCGGAATATTATACATGGGGAATATTGTGGGAAGCTGCTTGCCTTGAAACCAAGGTTGGAAATGGGCCAGAATATTATTAGGAAGATTATGGTTGGAGATTCGGGGGCGATTACAGAAAATAGTAGTGAGCTGAAAGCTGCTTTTAATACCTTTTTTCAAGACTTATGTAGAGAAAATCTGAATGTAGATATGGAGGCCTGTGGAAATTTGGCTTCAGAAGAAATGTCTTCTGAAATGTCTAGTGATCAGGAAAAATTCATGTGCCAGGAAATTACTGGCAGTGAGATTTTGGCACTAATAAGGAAAAGCTGCTGGGTCTGATGGGATCCCTTGTGAACTCTACTTCACGATTACAGAGGCAAACGTCCCAGTCTGAGTGTAGTTGTTCAATTCTATCTTGTTAGAGTGCGATCCAATTCCAGGGTCATGGAATGTAGCTGTAATTTCACTAATATAGAAGCCAGGTAAGAATTCCCTACAGTGTCAATCTTACCGTCCAATCTTGCTACTTAACTGCGATTATAAAGTTTTTACAAGCATTTTAGCAGAACGTTTAAATAAAGTGGTGGGCTACTTAGTACACCAGGATCAAAGGGGATTCTTGCCAGGGATGAATATGAGAGAAGTTAATCATACCCTGATTGGTTCAATCGATTTAGCCACAACCTTGGGTATACCATTAGCAGTTGTGGTGGACGATGCAGCTAAGGCGTTTTAGCATGTGAATTGGCGATATCTTAAGGCTCTTTTAGCCCATTTTGGAGTTGGCAAAATTCTGATAAATATGCTGTTGAGTATCTGTAGCGCACCAATTGCACGGATTCTGGTGAATGGTAGTTTATCCTCGTCAGTGAAAAAAGAAAGAGGGACAAGACAAGGTTGCCCCTTCTCCCCTGTTTTTTAAATCTTTATATTGAACCCTTGGAGGAGAATTTGAGATTAAACGAACAGATAAAACCTTTTGTGTCAGACAAATTCTCCAGGAAAATTGCTCTATCCTCTGATGATTTAATGGTATACACCTCGGATGTTAACTCTGCCCTTTCACATCTTATGAGAGAAGCTGGGGTTTTTGCGAGGCTTGCCGGGTATGAGGTAAATGAAGAAAAAACTGAAATAATGGCATGGAATCATAACTGTGGGCAAGCTAGAAGTGTTGCTAAGATGGGATATTTGGGCATAAAAATAAGCCAAGACATAGGGAAAATGGCAGCTATAAATTTTGAGAAGGTGTACTGTGAGGTTGGAGCCTTGTTAAAAAAATGAGGCAATTTCTCACTCACTATATATAGGCGGACTATTTTAATGAAGGTGTCTATTCTACCTAAAATCACCTTTTTGTTCAACAATATCCAGTTCACTTTTGATAAAAAAGCCATTTCAAAACTCCAAGGTAAGATAAACTCATTCATTTGGGCCAGCAAGGGCATACGTTTGTCATGGGAAAAAAATAAAGAGGAGGGTTGGCTTACGGGGGTGGGCTTCCGCTCTACTGCTGGGCTTTCCAGTTGAAGAATAATAGGATGCTGTTACTACACCCAGATGAGACCCCTTCAGGGGTCATGTTTGGAGCGATGCTTTCAAGTCTGTCTGAGGAAGGTTTTTCTTACAAATTTGGGGCACCAAAATTCTTTAATATAGTCAGGTTGGAATGTTTGAAGTAAGCAGCCACCACCTGGTACGAGATTAGATCCCTTCTGGGCATTGTGTATTATAGCAGGTTATCTCCCGTTAGGGATTCACCTGAAACCTCAGAGTGTTTATTGGAGAGGCTTGCTATGCCTCTAAAACAAAGTGGTGTCACTAGATTGGGGCAGATGGTAAATGACAGGCAAAGGTTAACCTGGGAGTATTGGAGCAATAAGGCAGAAGGGGCTGATTCCAGATTTAGGATTTATCAGGTGAATGTTTGGCTCAAAAGCCAAAGGGGTGTTGGCCCTGAATCAGGATAAATGGAATTGAATCTTCAGGTTCGTGGCGCCTCGAAGAAAGAGGTGGCACGGTGGTATCAGCATCTTCTGACGGCAGTCAAGGATAGGATGAAACCGTTGTATGCTGTGTGGAGTGGATACTTGCTAGATAAGGAGCTAGAGGAGTTATGGAAAGTATATTTTTCTACTTTATATTCAGTGGTTAAGCCTGCTGCACTAAGAAGAAATAATTTCTTCACCCTTCACAGAGTGTACTGGACGACTAAGAAATTCTAAGAAATTGGCAAAGTTCAGAGGGAGTGCACCCTCTAAATGTAAGCAGTGTGGTAGCAGCGAGGAAAACGACATGCATATGTTTGCCTCTTGCCCAGAATTGGAGGAACTTTGGACAGCGGTGAGTAAGACCACCTCTCGCTCTTTGGGTGTCACTATGAAGTTAAACCCTTCTTTGATTTTATTTGGGACAGAGCATCAGGATGCAGATTGTCTCTCTTCTAACCCGCATTATCGAAGCCTGTTTTTCTTTACTTGGTACTGCTCGCAAGAAGGGAAATTTGTAAGTGTTGGGCTCAAACCTCTGCCCCTACTTGGCATGCATGGAAAATATGAGTATTCTTCTTTAAGGAAATAGAAAGGAGAGGAGTAAATAAGACACAGGAAGGATTTTGGGAATTTCTGAAGATTTTATATGTTTTTCCGTCCGATGACTATTTGCTTTTGACTCAGTAAGGCTGGGAAGCTTATCCCATTCCGCGGCCCAATGAGCTAACGTGTTCGACCATGAGTACACAAGGTGGTGGAAACCTAGTTGGTGCTCAATGGTGGCATTATGAGGACTAAAAAAAAAAATCTCACTGTAAGAGGATGCAAAGTGTCTCCTGATAAAATAAAATGTGTTCAAGAAGAGGCTTCCTACTTGGGACACCTCTTGTCGAAAAGGCGGAGACAACTGGATTCAGAGTGCATAATAGCTATTTTGGCTGGGCCACCTCTAACTACAGGAAAGTAGGTCTGTACATTCCTGGGCACGGCTGGTTATTGCCACCATTGGATACCAAATTTTCCATTACTGGCAAAGATATTATTGGCTCTTACCCACAAAGACACACCGGAACCATTGCGCTGGACATGGGAACATGAACATAGCTTCCTTGCCATTTGGCAAGCTCTCTGCAAATCACCTGCTTTGGACTTTCATCTTTTCGTTCCTGAATCCGATGGGTGTGCTCTTGCGGTGCTCACCCAGTTGCAGGGTGGTTACAAAAGACCATGCACATATTTCTCCATCACACTTGATATGGTAGCTGAGGTGTTGCCATTCTGCCTGAGACCCGTGGCTGCACCAGCTTTGTTGTTACAGCCAGCAGAATCATTAGTGATGGGACATGTTGTGCGTTTGTATGTCCCTCACTCAGTTGGTCTTATAATGAATAAAATAAGAACAAAGCATTTGACCAATGCCCAGCTAACAGACAATGAAATGTGCCTGTTCAACCCACATGTATACATACACAGATGTATTGTCTTGAATCCAGTCACCTTACTACTTCATGTTGAAAGTGAACAGCACCCTTTTGATTATCATGATTATATTTATATAACGGAAGAGCAGACAAAGGGCAGAATAGATATGCAGGATACACCATTTGATGATGCAGATGGGGAACTATAGTGGAAGGTTCATGCTTCAGAACAGAGGAAAGCACAACACTGCCAGAATATGTAGTTCAGTTACAACCCTACATACTGTAATTGAAAGTTGTAGGATAGTAGAACAATAAGTGCAAGCTGCTGTAATAATTGCACTGACTACAGCATGTGAAATAGCAACAGGGACAGCAGTTAAATTTATACAGAAAGCCAACGTGCATTCAGTGTTCCACACAATTTTGGTAGGCTATGGAAGGAAAGAAGCTTTATCACGTCCCAAGGAGCAAGGATGTAGCATGGTGTGTCAACAATGGTCTGTGACTGGCACACTTTAGAAAGGGTGCTGGATGGACAAAACAGGCACAAGGTACATTCTGCCAGAAAAGTATCTCTACCCAATGACAGTAACGTTGCACAGCCCCACACACATTAGTACGGCTGGCGTGGTGAACTGTATGACTGTGTTTTGGGTCAACAAGAACATCAGAAAATATGCAAAAGAAGTATGCCAGAGTTGGATGGTACGTGCTCAGCATAATGTGGGGAATACACCCATAGTGCCCAAGAGGCACTTCGTACAGCTGACAGTTCCTTTTGAGGCCTTTCAACTGGATTATGTAGAAATGCAAGCCAGAAACAAGTACAGGTACATTCTCATTGTCTTCTGCATGTTCTCAAAACAGATTGAGGTATAGCCAATGAATACAAATGATCCAATATCAACTGAGAAATGCCTGGTGAAAGATTTGATACCAAGGATTGGTATCCTGAAAGTAACCTGGACGGACTATGGGTCACACTTCTCAAACAAAGTGATGGAACTGATGTGCAAAACTGTAGGTGTGAGTCAAAAGTTTCATTGTACCCATCATCCGGAAGCAGTGGGTGCAGGGGAGAGAAAAAATGGGGTGCTTAAAAATAAATTTGCAAAAAGATGTGCTGAAATGAAACTGACATGGATAGACCCTTTGTCAATTGCAGTGATGGGTATAAGAAATAACCCTGATACAAAGAGTTAGTTGAGCCCTCACGATATAGTAACAGGTCCACCCATGGCAGCATGGGGGTACTTGAGAAGGAAATGACAAATGAGAAATCAAATGAACTAATGAGAGGCTATTTCTTTGCTCTGACTAAATGCCTTGCTTCTACTAACTAGGGGTGGGCAGAGCTGATGGAGTTCTACTCTGTGGAATTCTGTGGACTTATCTAAAAACTCTGTGAAATTCTGCTGAGTTACTCGTGCAACAGAATGCTGCCTGGTCCTGGCAAAAAACACCTTCCGTAAATTAAAGCACACACTAGCACACCATGGACCTACAGACCGAGGAAGGGACCACCCATCACCTGATGAAGATCCTCTACTGCAATCCCTTCCCCACCACTCCCCCCAATCACCATTTTAACAAGTAGCAGTATAAGATGATTGTGTTATGATCAAGGGCGTCTGCCGCTGGGTTCGCAGGATGTGAAGGATGCCTGGTAGCAGACCGTGCTGGCCTTGAGTTGTGGGCCCGCCCCACTGCCAAGTCCTCGCCCCTCATCTGCTACCCTTGCACAGCCCCCAGCACACTCCTTGTACAATCAGTCACAGCAGCCACGAAAGCGTGACACGCACGGTTTTGCCAAAAAGCACACAGTATGGCGACTACTGTCCAAAGCAGTACTTATGTGGTAAATGGTCATCTCCGCAAATCCATTTATATATTCGTTGGAAAACATTCTTTACACATATTTGTGTGAGCATAGCCAAAGTCATGTCATCTTGAAATATTTCCTTCCTCAGGGACTCTGGGGAGACAGGTTCTTTTCAGTGGAGCTCTGACTGCAAAGTTTCCTTTTTTCCACACACCCCCACACCCTCATATGTAAATAAAGGAACTGCAGGACCAGTGCCCTCCTTGTGCACATAGAAGAGACACAGAAACGAGGGTCCGAATGCTGTCTGGGTCAAGGGTTCCCGTTGCCAGCTGCCTGGTTTTCTGCCTCCCTCTGACCCCATGCTACTGGGCTGCTGAGGACAGTGAAAGGAGGGAAAACTGGAACCAGAGCAGCCCCTCAGCAGTGGCAGCTCAAAACTGACCGCAGAAAGCAAAGGCTGAGCTAGGGGTCCTCTTGTCTAGTCACTTTCACTCTCCTTTGGGCCTGAAAGCTGATGGTTTGAGAGCGGTAGCACAAATACCCAGGTCTGTGCTTCAGCCCAAGCGAGAACGGTGGTATATTTTTTCCAGCAGCAGGAGGGAGGATGGGGCAGAGGTGATGCGTTCACACGACGCAAGTAGAGACCAGCTGGCTCCCGATGGCGATTACACTACTGAAACCAGGGAGGTCGGACTCTACGTATACTTGTTTACTTCTATAGCGTGATCTATGTGTGACGTGTCGGTGAACTCCGCTCCGTTGCCAGCTGACAGAGTTTTGAATGCCAAAAACTCTGTAAACTCCACTAGCGGAGCAGAGTTCACCACCCACCCCTACTATTAACCAGCAGGTGAAGACGGCCCTGCCCGAGCCTCTGCAAGGTACTGGGCACAGCTTTCAACCCGGTGACTGGGTGTTGATACACAGCTTCCAGAGGTCCAACTGTCTCCAGCTTCGGTGGAAAGGACAAGAGCAAATCCTGCTGGCAACACAGACTGCTGTTAAATGCATCAACAACCAGAACTGGATTCACACATCCCCTCTGAAGAGGGTACCACCACAAGTAGCACTGCCACCATCTGCCACAACAACAACAGAAGGATTTCAGCAACACCCACAACCCCTCAGCAACATGACAGCACCATACAATCTCAGATCACAAAAAAAGAGCAACTGAAGGATTCAAACAATATCCTCTGCCTGGGTCCTGAAGGGGAAGAAAGTGACTTAGCCCCAGCCCAATCAGCACCACGGCAAACAATATATTGTCACAAGGGATAAGCGCATACCTGTTGTTCAATCACTGCATCCAGTACTAACGCAGTGACAATTAAGGGAAAAAAAGAACGGATACTGGGTGAGATATTTGACGCATTCGAGATAAACACAGACCTCGGGACAGTCCTGAATGCTACCCATTTCAATATCAACTATTAACAGACTAAAGCTGCTAAAGGTCTATCTTGGTGGTTCAATCAACGGTGTTGTGCCTGTGTTTAGTGCCCCGAGACCACCAGCTGGTAAGTGCTATAAACCTCTGCCAGCCTTTGTGATGGTGAAGAACATTTACTCACTCAACACCACCAATCCAGTTATTAACAGATCAGGGACTGCAGCTGCCCTGGCTGTCTAGAGAAGATTGTTAAAAAAATAAGTAGTAAATAGTAGCTTGTTACTGTGTTCATACTTTTAATTTGCTTATCAGCATTTGGTGCACAGTATATAGCAGAAATAACATTGTAGGAAGAAGAAACTTGTGAATGATACTGAGCAAGAGACAAAAGGGAGTAGTAATGATACAGGTGATGCATTAAGGATAATAAGAACATTAACAAAGAACATCATGACAATCATGTCCAGTCCTTTGAATGCAATGCTTTTATCAAAATAGTGCATGAAACACATAAGGTTTTCAATGTGACTGATTTCTACATTTCTGGAAAGCTTCCTTTAGCCACTAGGTACAAACAGTACCTCAATGCACCATTAACAGGACAGGACTCTTGCACTGCAAGAAGAGAGAGTGAGTTGTAACTTGGGTACTTTTATAGATACTCCTATAATATTCCCTCTGGTGCAATGTTTTACACATACTTCTCAGGAAACTATCTTAGTAATTCACCATGCCCAGCACAAATATTTATTGAGGACATGTTATTTTATAAAGAGTACATTAGATTTAATTCAATACAGATCGACATGATCTCAACATAACACCCGCCATGCCCAATGTACACACACCCTAAGGAAGAGCCATAGTGCTTGTATCGGAATGGCACTTATAATACGGGTTATAGTAAGTGCCAATATTAATTCCCTACAGCAGGGGCATTGAAAGGGTTGTTAAGGGATTTGTGTATGTCTGCGGGGAGTCTGCCTATTATTGGCTCCTGTCCAACTGGGGTGGGAGTTGTTATTCGGCCTGTTTGGTACCACAGCTCTCCCTCCGGAATAAGGAGTATGTTCAAAACAAACACAAAGAACAACAGCATCATATGTAGGCTAAAAGAGAGGTGGAGAAATCAGAGTTAACGGGAGATACGGCAGGACAAGTGGCTGGGGATATAGCGAAGGATTTGATGCCTTTGTAGGATCCAACAATAAACTCCAGGGAGATTATGAAGCTGGTCAGAGCCCTGGAATCAGTGATTAATGACACCAATTCTCTGATAACAAACATGTCCATAGAGATGCAAGCTAGTAGAGTGGTATTGCTTAAGAATAGGATGGTTTTAGACATACTCATAGCAGAAAAGGGCGGCATGTGTAAGACTGTGGGTTAAGAGTGATGCAAGTACATACAGGATACCCATCCTAATGTAATGAAACACTGCAACATCTAAATTCCCAGAAAGATTTAGTGTATCACGATGAGGGAACAATAACAGATTGGTCCTTTGGCATATTGGGATGGTTTAGGTCATGGGGATGGACAATTTTCAAATGGATAGTAATACTAGTAGCATGATTGTCGGTGGTCTGTTGTTGTGTACAATGCCTGCTCACTCTCGTGGGTACCTGTTGCTTCACTATCTCTGCCGCCTGACAGCCAGGGCCTCTAAAAATTGTTATGACCAATGCTATGATAATACAAGATGCTGTTATACAAGAACTGTACAGAACCGAAGTCGATTGAATAAACAATAGAACTGATGTTTGATCAAAGATTCTTAGGGCGGTTTGCCAAAGCATAAAATATATGTCAACCATCATTCAACGAAGTTGAAATAATTCTCTTTTTATTATCTGCCTGGTGACTGTTTTCAATATGCTTATTTGATAGAAGCTTGTCGACAGAAACTTGTAAGTTTCCACTCTGTGATTACAGACTTTCTGAAACGTAGGCACAGAAAAGCTGCCTTATCACAGCAATGCTTGAGTGGGGCCTTGGGCTTTCAAAACTAAGTATCCATTTGTGAAAGACACTCCATTTTACAGATAATAAAGCTGCTGTTGTAAAAGTGCTTGCTGTGACTAAAAACTATAATTTTCCTTTTTTGTGCTTGCAGACGTGAGAATGCGGGTACAAGATGCAACCAGAATGTGGCCTTGGGGATCGCTTGGTCATTTGCACAAAGGAATGTTAATTGCTTCTGACTGAGGGCTTTGAGACTGAGATAAGTAACTAACTACAAGTAATAGAGTGCATGCCAAAATGCTGAACAGTTGAAATCACGGTTTAGCTTCTTTGAGGTTTTAATTATGCAGCTGCCCGCACTAGAATGATTAAGCACGTACAATGTATCCCAATGAATGTTTACATGTTTAAAAGGGACAACACAATTCAAGGAAGACGGAACACTTGGCGGTTTGGTCAACGTTGTGTTTTCTCTCAACCATGGACAATAAACATTTCTCTTTATTTATCACCACATCCTTGTATTGACAGTTTTTTTCCTTTCAGATAATTATGCTTTGACCTAGCCGGTCAGCTTCAAACAATCATTAAGGATCGAATTGTTTAAACAGGCAGAGTCACCAGTCCAAACTTTATGCCATAGAAAAATAGGCTGAGTAATGATCAAGTCAGATAGAAACGGTGCTGCGAGTTCTGAATGACATAGGAAGGCGGAACAACTATTTGGGACGGACAAAATGTTCCTAAAGAATGCATCCTCCAGCATGTGAACCTGAGTGATATTATTAAAGCCCCAGATGCCCCCCCCCTAGGTCCACAGCTACGCATTTTGCCTTATAGATGGTTAACATTTCTATGATAGGTTTATTGCCTAACTTGGTGGCAAAGTTGTGCAGTGCAAAAATTGATTTATTAAAATAAAGCTTTCTAGAGTCAATGGCTTGGGCTCATGAACCTCGGTCCCGGAATAAAATAACTATGGTAGCAAAAGATCGTAGTGAAACTTAACTTAGCATTTCTTATCGTAACATCATGACACTTCCAAATTTGTCTCCCACTCTTACAAATCTGTTCCCAATGTTGATTGTCATGCCAAGGTCAGACATGAAGCATACAAAGTAGCTGAGTGACAGCTGCAACTCCAGTGGGGTACGGGACATAAGCATGACGTTGTCGGCATAGAGCAGACAAGCTATGGATCTGCAACAAATATGGGGAGGATCACTGCATGTACTACATAAAGCAGACTCTACCCTATTAATATACAGGGTAAATAGAAAGGGTGCCAGCATGCAACCCTATCTGATCCCTTTTCGAAGATCGAAGGTGCTAGTGCACTCACCCCTGAGACCAAAGCGTCTTGCTACCAGTCTATATATCTCTGAGAAGGGCTATGATTGGTGGGTCCAACCCAAGCTCTAATAAAATTGACCATAACTTATTTTGGAGAACGCAGTCAAAAGCGCTCGATAAATCAGAGAAAGCTAAGAACAAATTACCCTTCTTCATAATAATATATTTACCAATGAGTAAGTTAAGATTTAGTCCCTGCTTGGTAGTCCCCAGACCTTCTCGGAAACCATACTGGAGGTCAGAAAGAATGTTTTTTGTTTCGGCCCACTCTTCTAGCCGATTCAGCAAAATTCTCCCTACCACATTTACTAAGGTATTGAGGAGAGAATTAGGGTAGTAACAATCAGAGTCGGCATGACCCCCTTAAATATTGGTAAGATTATGGCCTTGGACCAGAATTCAAAGATTCCAGACCAGCAACATGCCCATAGTACCCTGGTTAAAACTGGGACCCAATGAGGGGGTGCTGGCCTTAAACAAATCGATGAGAATGCTGCCCTGGCCTGGGGCTTTGCTGCCCTTATTTCCTGATATAGCCATATTAACTTCATCCAAAAAAAAACACAAGTTGCTGAAGTTGAAGGTCAAGAATTCAATAGAAAGTGGCTCAAGAGCCTGCACACCTACCACTTGGACAGACACCTAACCAACTTAAGAATACTCACTCATTTCTCCAAGGCCCCCACAGACCCATGTCCACACCATATCTACAACCTAGGAAGACCTGTGATCAGCAAATTTCTCACCCACATAATCAACTCCTCTATATAGTCAGAAAGCATGGTGCAGTCACAGCCCTATCATCTGGCCCCAATGAACTAAGCAGCTTCTAACCCACCTCCCTACTACAGTGCCCAGCAACGGTCTCCACAATCTTCTTGACCATTCCCAATCCAAAGTCCACAGCACACATGGCACAGAGAAAGCACGTATCGCCACCACAGATGAGACCCTCACCCTTCCAGACCAAGGAGAAACCGCTGTGCTCATACTGCTGGACCTCTTGGCAGCATTTGACACTGTGTCACACTCCAGCCTCACCAAAAGATTACACAATGCAGCCATCCAAGGCCCAGCCCTCGAAACGATATGCTCCTTCCTCACCTGGAGAACTGAGAGTCAGACCCCCCCACTACACTTCAAGTCCCAAAGACCTGATCTGCAGAGTCCTTCAAGGATCATCACTCAACTCCACTCTGGGCACCACCTGTGGATGTCATTATATCCCACAACATTTCAATCATCTCCCAACCCGATGACATCAACCTCATCATCTCCATATCAGACAAATCCTCCACAACCAGATCCAACTTCACCTAATACATGACCCACGTAGCAAAATTGATGAGAAGCAACTGCCTGAAACTCAAAATGGAAAAGGCAGTATTGCTGATCTTCAGGAACAAAAACTCTCCCTTAGGCTCTACTTGGTGGCCAGCACAGCTCGTTCCTACTCCATCACCCACTTGCAACCTAGGGATCATATTAGCCGACAAACTCATCATGGCCAGAAAGGTGAATGTAGTTAGCTCCTCCTGCTTCTGTATTCTGCACAACCTTTCAAAAATCTTCAGATGGATTCTCAAGAACACAAGACGTACTGTCATTCAAGCCCTAGTTACCAGCAGACTTGACTACAGCAAAGCACTCTAAGATGAAATCCCCAACCACCTCCTCCACAGTCTTTAGACCATCCAAAACACCACAAAAATGCTACTGCTAGACTTGTGCTGGACCTTCCCCGGCGCACCCACATTATGTCTCACCTCAAAGATCTTCACTGGTTGCCGATACACAAACTCTGCCAATTCAAACTCCTCACATGTGCATACAAAGCACTGTACAACAATGAACCAGCATACCTCAACTCCCACCTCCACTTCCACCAGCCCACCAGATACCGATGCGCTACCTCCCTCTCTCTTGCATATACATCCCACACCCGCAAAAGCAGGACATAAGGGCTCACCTTCCCATACCTCACATCCAAATCATGGAACGACTGCCCTCTAACACCTATGGTCCTCCTCCTCACTTCTGGAATTCCCTGAGAAGCAGAAGATCTGGCTTTTCGAGAAAGACCCTCCAGATAACCTTCACATCTCCTCCAGAACCTAGATACCCCTCGGGTACAAGCCGCGATTTACAAATTCCTATAACATAGAATAACATATAACATAACAAGATCACCACCTTCCCAGCTTTCTTGAACAAGCAGAGTTGGAAAATAAAAAAAATTTAACCCCAGTTTTTACATTTTTGTAACCCTGTAGTCCATTTTTCCTATTTTTTTCCAGGTTTCAGTAATGGAAATAGGTGTGAAACGCATAGATCAACCAAGATAGCTATACCTTTCGGACAGCTAAACAAAATTCGGAATTTAGTAAGGAGTCATTTGTGTAGGTTGTCCATGGTTTTCCAAAATACATTAACTGTTGGCAATAAAAAAATAGTGGAAATATATAGGGAAAAAAGCAATTGTTGACAGCGTTTTCATCTGTACTTCTTCCAATGACAGGTTTAGAAATGTAACATATTGTTAAGTCCATCAGATCCTTCTGGTCGTAGGGACATACAGGGGCTCATTACAAGTTTGGCAGGTGGAAAAGGTCATCTGCCAAACTCCCGTGGTCAGGTTACTGCCAGTGCAGTCCTCTTCCCGCAGGCCCCATTACGAGTTTCCCGCTGGCCCAGCGGAAAACAGGCCTCAACATTGACGCCGGCTCATAATTGAGCTGGCGGTAATGCTGTGGTGAGTAGGTTGCACCAGCACTCGTGCTTTTCCGCATGGCGGTGCTCGCCATGGGGGTTCCTGCACTACTCATGGCAAGTGCATGGGCAGTGCAGGGGCCCACAAGGGCAGAGCTGTTTGCAGCGCTGTCCTGGCGGATTAGGACCGACAGCACCGCCAGACTGATGTTCAGTTATAATCTGGCGGTGCTGACGGTCTGACTGTGGCACGACCGCCACGGTCGTAATGGGGCTGCCGGACCGCCACCACGACTCTGGTTGTCTCAAGACTCTCACACACTAAGATCTGCAAACCTCAAATGATCTCTAAAATCAAACTTTTTCCTCACATTTGTGTGATGAACGTTCAAGAATCTGGAAGGATCCACAAAACTTCTCCCACCCACTGCTCTCACACTTCTCCTAATAAAAATGTTATCCCATTTGTATGGCTCAGCCTAGTTTCCACAACACAAGAAGCCCCAAAAAGCAATTTGTAGATATCAATATTTCCTGGCAAAAAAATTACCAATTTTGGCGATACGGTAATTGCTGGATTGGGCTGAGGCTCACCTCACAGGGAAACCTACCAAACCTAATACATTTTTAAAAACTAGACATACAGAGGAGTCCAGTGTGGTGTGCCTCACGTGGTTCCCATTATATTCTCTTACCCACAATGCCCTGCAAACCTTGGATGTTGACTAAAATCACATATTTGCCTCACATTTCTCTTAGGGTACCTTCAGAAATATACATGGATCCACACAAATTCTACCACCAAGCATTCCCACACAGATTCTGGAAGGTTCCTTGGGTGGCGGGCGAGTTTGAGTCCACATGGTGCAGGTATTCAACATGGTAAGCAAAAAATTAATTTGGATGTATCGCAACTACGTCCAAAAGAATCTGAATTTCCTCTTGATTGCCATGGAGGATGGGTATGCTCTTTGCTGCAAGTGGTCAGAAAGACTCCTGGGATCTTAGAAGCTGATTTCCCTAAAACAAAAAAATCAAATAGGTATCTTGTGGGCTTTTTGCCCCCCACCCCACCTACTCCAAAGGCAGAGTTGTTATAAACTCCCAAATATGCCCCCAGAGAGGGTAGAAAGACTTCTGAGCCAGTTCCAGGGTAAGGGCACAGCACAATGCCTGACCAGGCCACTCCCATTTTTTTTAACCAAATTTCCCTGGGCCCAGGGTGCTTCCTGTCACTCCTGAAGACAGACTGGAGGTAAACCACCTCATCTGCATCCGGAGGTGCAGAAAGACTGTTGAGTCCATTCTGGGGTGGAGGCACAGTCTGATGCCTGGGTGAGTCACAATATTTTTTTCTGACATTTTTGTCATGCTGTATAGTGGGCTTTCTGCCCCTAGGGACCCAAGAGTAGGAGGAGCACTGGCCCATGCCCATGGTAGGCTGCTCTCCCCAAACAAAACAGTAAAAACGCTATTTCCTGGGCTTTCTGCCTCCAAATCAGGAGTCAGTTTGGGGGTAAACGTCCCCATTCACCCCCCTCGGGTGCAAGCATAGTGCATTATTTATGCATAATGTCTACATTATTGTGTTAATTCAATCATTTTACTCCATCTATGAAATTAAGTGTTGTTGTGTTTCCAATATTGCTCACCAATTGGTCTGATAAGCAAATGCTGCTCATTGCTCACATCTTCCATCACAAAAGACTGGGAACTCTAGCAATAATTAGGATAGTTAACATATATAGGTCTATGATAAAATGCCACGAACATAGTAAAATAAAGAAATACTTACAACCCTAGGCCATTTGAAGCACTTTATCTTTGTATCCAGCATCAACAGATAAAGGATAATAAAAAGAATTACAACACCAACTTCGATGCCAGTAACTACTATGTACATTGCGTCATTCGCTGCCAGAATGAAGAGGATGAAAGAGATCACTATCAAAATCTGAAAGGAATAAAGATTACATTATTAAAAAAGATCTGCATAGTGAGTGACAAAATGTTCTATTTAAAAAAAAAAAAGTGAAAGTTTAAATTGCCTTTCTCTTGAAATATTAATACCAGAGAATGTTTCAATCTTTCCTTCTCCCTAAACTTTGCGATGTTCAGGAGATACTCTACCAGTTGTCAATCCACCCATATATATATATATATATATATATATATATATATATATATAGCCTCTAGGTAGTTGTAGTTAGGACCAATCTAGATTCTACAGAAAATGCATTTTTTGTTTTGTTAATAACTTTGGTGCCGTTTGATGAATCTTTACAGAATTTTGCCCAAAGACACTCACTTCGCCTGCAGTCTGGAAAGTTTCAGGGTGATCCTTCAAGCAGGGGCCAAGAAAAAGGGTGGCTCCAAAAACACTTTTTCCCCATGCATTTTTCTGTAAGGATTTTGAACACTAATAGCGGCTGAACCACTGGACGGATTTACACCAAGGTAACTCTTGGTCCACAAAGCAACCTTCTTGTCATTTGGTGTAAATCTGTTGTGTATGTAGGGACGCAGAGGCTTCCCAAACCCTCCCGATCTCATGCTAAGACCTGACTGGCTTCCAACACAGGTGTTGGCAGCCATCTTGGGACTTGCTTCAGGCGAGTCCCACAACAAAGTTGAAAAATAAGAAAAGAAGGAGGGTAGGGACACCCTGACCCAATAGCTCTGATGCTAGGAATCCAGAGGGACGCCCCAGAACAAACAAAGCATTAAAAAAATTTTTTGCTGCAAGTCATGGTGGATCCACGGATCTGGTGAAAAAAAAAAAAAAGAAACGCCGCCTCCTGCGCTTGTTTTAATGATTCCCTGGGTGGGCCATATCTTGGGGGCATTTAAAAAGTAAAGTAGGCGCACTGGGCCCCCCTCCTAGGGCTTAGATGAGTCCCGTGGACAGCCACTTCCCGGGGTTACCTTTGAATTAAATGCGGGGGTGTGACCCCCACGCAACCCTGGGAACCGCCACCTCGCTGGGGCTTTCTTTGAATGAAATGCGGGTGGACAGCATGGCCCCCCCAGCACCGGAGACCGCTACATTTACTGGGAAAATATTCAATGAAATGCAGGGGCCATGCAACCCCCCCAGCAACCTCGGGACCACCATCTCACTAGGGCTATCTTTGAATGAAATGTGGGGGGCCACGTGGACTCCTGCAGCCCTGGGGACCACCAGCTCCCTAGGGCAAATATTTAATGAAATGCAGGGGGCAGCATTCCCCCCAACACCGCAGCCCTGACGACAGCCACCTACCTTGGGGCTGAATTTAAAGAAGATATGGGGTTCACTGCAGACTCCCAGCCCCGGGAATCAACACCTCCCCACCACCTCCCAGGGGTAAATTCTAATGTTGTAGTGGGGACGTGCGGCCCCCTAGTGGAGCCAATAATGGCCCTGGAGGCTGCCACCCCCAGGGCCAGCTCTGGCTATGTCCCGGGGTGCCCAACCCTAGGACACAGCTGCTTGCTCTGACTTGGCGGAGCAAACACACTGCTCACAGCAAGTGAGAGCTGTCAAACAGTTCTCACTTGCTGCGAGTGAAGGTTTCCTCTGTTTCCCTGCCTGCAGGCATGCCTGGCACAGAAACAGAGGAAACTACTTTTCTCACAGAGAAGGAGTTGCATCTTTAACAGCTTCCTCTCTGTAAAAGCAATGCTGGCTCCAGCAGGAGAGGGGGAGACGGATGGGACTGCGGGGGCCTCCAGGCTCCCCTTGCGGTGCCATTGCACACTGTGTGCCCTGGAATGCACTCAAGAGAGATGGCCAGACCTCGGGGGATCAGCCCAAAGATATAAAAAAATAAAAAATAAAAGGCTGGGCCCCGGGGTTTGGGGTTCCCAGGTGCATAATCGGCCATGGGAGGGGGGGTTGTGCGGCCCCCTCTCCCCCACAATGGGCATCAACCCAGCAAGGTAGCACTTACTACTTAACCAGTAGAAAGTGCTCCATTTGGGTAGACATTTTGTGCAAAACTTTGGACTCTTGCCGGTTAAACGAGCAGGTGAGCGACTGTTCTGGCCATGATGCTCATTTCACAGAAACTAAACCTCAAGAGGAAGCACTTAGAAATATAAATTTGTCCCAGTTGAAGCTCCACTTCTGGAGAGGACAAATGATTCTAACTCCTGGACTTGGCGAAGGCAAAGCAAGTGTGCTTACTAGGCATTTCCATATTGAAAAACAATCTGAAGTCCTGTGTGGATGTGAATGCATCTTTTGAAATCCTTTGTGGAAGTGAATGCATCTCTCATCAATGTGAGCAAAATCAGACACTGTCACACCAGCTCTCACACCCACATAGGCCACCTCACACCCACTCTCACTCGAAGACAGACACTCTCACAGCCACTCTCACACCCAGAAACACCCTCTTACACCTATTCTCAGACCCAGAGAAACAGGCGCTTCGACCAACTCCCACTACACAAGGCCAAAGGCAGTACTCATTGTGGATTTTGTCGCAAGGACTGGCCACAGGCTAGGCCCTGCGGTCTTCGGCCATATGCGGCAGTGGCTGTATTAACGTATAGTAATCAAAATGACTTTATGTTGAAAAAGCCATAGAAATTCATTGAAAAAAACAAAGGTTACAGGGATGTTATAGTTAGGAAACAGAATCTAAAAAAACTTAGAAATGTACTTAAAGAAAGAAAGGTTACAGATGTTATAGTTAGGTTCTGAATTTACTCACACAAAGCCATAGAAATTCAATAGTTATAGTTATTTCAAGTAACTATAACTCGGGCCTAAGGTAAACTATAAGTCGCGCCCTCACCATGCACTGCTAATTACCCCAGATATTACAGCACTCATGACAACGTTTATAACATCAATAAAATATCAATTAAGCATTAGAAGTTAAATTATTAAAGAAAAAACTGTGCACGGTGGGAGCACGAGTACATGAAGTAAGAATAGTTTTCTTTCAACTCTTGTTCTCATTTATTTTAATTGTATTGTTGTTTCAAAACAAAAGGTTATTGTTATAAGGGCACTGCTAACTATGTTCATGTGAAGCTATAATTATTAAATTATCTTTAACATAAATGACTAGCAAAATTAAAACCCACAGGGAACATTGGAGCTGGGGAAAATCTGTTACTGATTCCAGATCTCTGTTGGAACTTATACTTTCTTGATGTAGATGCAGGGTGCTTTCTAAGAGACTTAAAATTGTGGTAGATTTTGTTGGTAAAAATAATTGAACATAGATGGCATTAGCAATACACAATCCTTAGTGAATACTCTGAATCTCACATTTTTAAATAATGCTAGGTCCTGGAGTCAGTGCTTCTGGGCACTACAGATTTCTTCACACAACAGTACTTCTACACTAGCCAAGACTGCAGTCTGTGGAACCAGACTGGGAGTGTGGTTGTGTTGTTGGGCCCTATCAGAAATCTTGTGGGTTAATAGTCTTTTCCGAAACTTGACATGATCTGGGATCTGAACCAGATCATGGCACTTTAAGTATTTATGTGGATGCCCTGGCACCAGACTCAAGTCAAATTCGTGGTCTATTGTGATCCTGCATGAAGCTTCAGAATGCCTGCCAAGATGGTGGATGAGTGTTTTTTATCTAGGCCAGGCAAATCTCCTAACCTAACCAGGGAATAGTGCTTCTCATGTCTGGCCTCACCAAGTGGTGCTGGACAGTTTTTGTATCACAAGGTTGTATGTGGTCATCTCAGATACAGTCAACCTCTTGATCGATGGAGTGACCAAATGTTGATTAACCACCAGGGGTACTGCTATCCTCTTAGTTACTAAATTTACAGAACACACAATGACCTTTGCTCATAATAGTGGCTCTCCACGCAGTAGTTTTGCTTGTTAACATCATGGCACTGGTGGCATGAAATTTCATAAACTTTTCTTGGCAGCCCAGGATCTCATCACCTTCCCAAAAGAAGCACTGGACTCATTGCGATCTTTCCATTACACGGATTTGCAGCAGGGTCTTCAGTTCCATCTCCTACTTGAGTATATTGCACCTCACCATTTTCTTTAGAGGGTGACCTATCTAAAAGTTTAAATTGGCCCCGTTCTGCTGGGTTTCTTTCTGAAAGTCAGCCACGCACCAGCTCTCCTCTTAATTTGATAACAGAGAATAGACAGCAACTGGTAACTTCAAGACGCTCCTTAGCAGTGCTTCGAACTTCAATTCATGACCCTTTACTAAATTTACAGAACACAAAATTACCTTTATTCATAATAGTTACTCTACTCTCATTAGTGTTGCATGTTACCATCTTGGCACTGGGAGCACAGAACTTCAGAAAAGCGTCTTGGCAGCGCAGGATCTCATCACCTTCTCAAAATAAGCACTGGACTCATTGTGATCTTTTCATTACACATTTGCAGCAGGGTTTTCAGTTCCATCTCTCACTTGAGCCTATTGTACCTCACCATTTTCTTTAGAGAGTGGCTTATCTACAAGTTCAAATTGATCTCTGTTAGACCTGTCAGCCTTAGAGTGATCATCCCCCAACTTTTTGCCTGCCTCCCTCCACTTTTGTGACACTGATTTTGCTGGTTTTAGGACTGCTAACCAGTGCTAAAGTGCATATGCTCTCTCCCTTAAACATTGGTTCATACCCAATTGGCATATTTGACTTGCTTATAAGTCCCTAGTAAACAGCACCACATGTGCCCAGGGCCTATACATTAAATGCTACTAGTGGGCCTGCAGCACTGAGTGTGTCACCCACCTATGTAGCCCCTTAACCATGTCCCAGGCCTGCCATTGCAAGACCTGTGTGTACAGTTTCACTGCCACTTCAACTTGGCATTTAAAAGTACTTGCCAAATCTTAAACTCCCCTTTTTCTACAAATAAGTCACCCCTAAGATAGGCCCTAGGTAACCCATAGGGCGGGGTGCTATGTAGGTAAAAGACAGGGCATGTACATATGTGTTTTATATGCCCTGGTAGTGAAAAACCCCTAAATTCGTTCACTACTGTGAGGCCTGCTCCTTTCAAAGACTAGCATTAGGACTGCCCTCATATACTTTATCAGTGGTAAATTCTGATCAGAAAGGGGTAACCAGGTAATATTTAGTATTGACAGAATGGTGATAGAAAATCCTGCTTATTGGTGAGGTTGGATTTTATATTACTATTTTAGAAATGCCACATTTAGAAAGTGAGCATCTCTCTGCATTTGAAAACCATCTGTGCCTTACAGCCTGTCTCCAACCAACATCTGGGCTGGGCTGGTTGACAGCTCCCTTGTCCATTTCACCCAGACAACCACAAACACAGGACCCTCAGTCACTCCTGCACTCACCTGCATATTGAATGGGTCTTCCTGGGCTGGAAGGGTGGAGGGCCTGACACTTACATTTCAAAGGCTAGTGGCCTGCCCTCACACAATGGAATGCCAAACCCCCTCCTGGGACCCTGGCAGACAGGACTGTACTGAAAGGGGAACTTGTGCACTTCAAAACCACTCTTTGAAGTCTCCCCCACTTCAAAGGCATTTCTGGGTATATAAACTGGGTCTCCCACCCCAGCAACTCAAGACACTTCTGGACCTCCACCTGCACCCTGTCAAAAGCAACTGCCTGGCTGCCCAAAGGACTTATCTGGACTGCTTTGTTGAGAAGGACACTGCCTTCCCCAAAAGTGCTCTCCAAGGGCTTGGATTGAGCTTACCTCCGGTTTTCTGAAGTCTCAGGGCCAAAAAGACTTAGGGGGCCATTACAACATTGGCAGTAAAAGCTGCTTACCGCCGTGCAGAAGACCGCCAACACACCGCTGCGGCAGCGGAAATCCGCCACAGCTATTATGACCCACAGCTCGGAATACGCCAAAATTCTGACACCCACACAAGTCCGCCACACCAAAGGTCAGTGATAAGCTGGCAAAAACAAAACCTTCACCGTCACACCAACAGAAATACGCCCACACTATCCCAACACATGAATCCACGCAGCGGTCTTTCAACCGCGGTATTCCATTGGTGGTACACACCGCCACGCTCAAAATACACACACTTACAAAACACAGCCACATGGACAATTTGAAATACACACACCTGATACACATACACACACCACTCCCACACACCCAATACAATATAAAACACACACCCACATCACCCACAACCCCCTACGACCAGAATCACAGAGAGAAGGCCAGAGAGAGACACCACAAACAACTGCCAAGCTTCCACAGGCACACAATACCATCACCCACAGAACTTCCACGTACCTCACACAACACACCACTAAATATCACCACACTTATCACTACACACACCACCCCACACATCACCCACACCCCCCCATGGCATGGCAAAGACACCCCAGGTTCTCTGAGGAGGAGCGGAGGGTCATGGTGGAGGAAATCGTCCAGGTAGAGCCACAGCTATTCGGAGCACAGGTGCAGCACACATCCATAGCTAGGAAGATGGAGCTATGGCGAAGAATAGTGGACAGGGTCAACGCAGTGGGACAGCACCCAAGAAATAGGGATGACATCAGGAAGAGGTGGAACGACCTACGGGGGAAGGTGCGTTCCGTGGTCTCAAGACACCACCTTGCGGTTCAGCGGACTGGCGGCAGACCCCCAACTCCTCCCCCACAACTAACAACATGGGAGGAGCAGGTCTTGGCGATTCTGCCTCCTGAGGGCCTCGCAGGAGTAGATGGAGGAATGGACTCTGGTAAGTAGCTATTACATCCCCCACCCTACCTGCATGCTATCACATACCCCCACCCTCGCCCTCACCCCCATCACTCCAACTCCTCACAAATGTCCCAATATCACAAACCACACATCCCAACACCAAGCCCTGCATGCAATAACAAAGCATGGACACCCATCACCAGTGCATGGCCACTGCACATACCCATACACCCCCCTAACCCACCATCACACAAGGTCCCACACAGGAATGCAAGCACTGGGGTAAACGGTCACCCACCTATTGCACACCATAGCACAGACAGATGTAATAAACATCCTTTTATACCCCTGCAGGACCCCTACCCAACGTCACCAGACAGGAGGGTCCACACATGTCCAGACCACCAACAGAAGAGGCCCACAGTGATGACAGCAGCTCTGACCAACTGGATCTAGATGATCAGCCCGGCCCATCGGGGACCTCTGGACAGTCGGTTCCCCTCACACAGTCACAGGCCGCCACAGAGCTTCCCCCCTCTGGAAAAACCAGCACAGCACCCACCCAGCAGACCCATACCTCTGTCCCCAGGACACGTCAATCAGCAGTGTGTCCACCACTACAGGGAACCCAGGCTAACCCACCAACCCAACAACAACAGGGACCTGGGGGCAGTGGTAGTGGGCACACGGTTCAGGGGACAGATGCCCAGGGAAACAGGGGAACTGGGAGGGCTGCTGTGCGACAGGGGGAGGACAGGCCAAGGGATCCCACTCTCCACGAGGCCCTCTCCAACATCATGGGAGCCTACCACCACTCCCAGGAGACGATGGCAACAGAAACTGGCCAAGTTTCAGGAGACCCAGCGCCTGCAGGAGGAACAGTACTTGGGCTTCAGGAAGGAACTCAGATCCATCAATTCCACCCTGGGAACCATCGTAGGAGTGCTGAAGGAAGTACTCAACACCAGGAGGGACACTGTGGCACAACAAGGGGCCCCTGACACTAGCCTGGACAATGAACTGCCCACCACCTCCGCTGGCGCTAGTGGACAGGATGCCCCACCACAGGACCACCACACCAGCACCCCACCCCGTGAGGAGGGAGAACCACCCCGCAAACGGTCCCTGAGATCCAGGACAAAGACAGAGAACGATGCCAAGACCCCGGCCAAGAAATGAGACCACCCTGAATGTCATCCTTCTGTCCCACTTTGTCATCCTGTCCATCCTCAAACTGCCCCAGCTCCACTTCCTATGCTCATTTGGGCAATGCACCTGTGAGACTAATAGACTGGACTCTGCCATGGACATTCCTCCACCATCACCCCTCACCATTTTACAACCCCCTCCAATATTGAGCACTTAAATAAATACCCTTGAAGCACAAAACAATCTGGAGTCAGTCTGTGATTTCAAAATTGTGTATTAGCAATTACAGTGACAAAATGCTCTTTCAATTGTAATGTCAACATACCGATGTCACACAGCTCTAGTCCATGAGGAAACACAGCAGATGTCACACAGTGGGACCCACATCTGTGAAATCATAAGAGAAAGTGACAACTCAGTGACCATACACTGGGTGAAAAGGACAGACAGTAGAGAGGTAGTAGTGTTAAAGTACATGTAGTAGGCAGGTTTGTATTCTTACCTTTGTCTCACTGGAAGTATTCCAGGATCACAGAGGTACTGTTATCGATGTCCTCTTCTTCTGCTTCCTCATCTTCACTGTTCACAGGCTCCACAGCTGCAATAACACCGCCATCTGGACCATCCTCCTGCAGAAAAGGCACCTGTCGTCGCAAAGCTAATTTGTGAAGCATACAACAGGCCACGATGATCTGGCACACTTTCTTTGGTAAGTAGAATAGGGATCCACCTGTCATATGTAGGCACCTGAACCTGGCCTTCAGGAGGCCGAAGGTCCGCTCTATTATCCGCCGAGTTCGCCCATGGGCCTCATTGTAGCGTTCCTCTGCCCTTGTCCTGGAATTCCTCACTGGGGTCAGTAGCCATGACAGGCTGGGGTAACCAGAGTCAACTGCAAATGGTGAGGGACAACTGTTAGACACACACTAACCTGTAGGGATATCCCCAGACTCAGACAACCATTCCCACTGACTTGCTTCCAAGTGCTCACCTGATAGCCACACACGGTGCCTCTGGAGTTGACCCATCACATAAGGGATGCCGCTATTCCGCAGGATGTAAGCGTCATGCACTGAGCCAGGGAATTTGGCATTCACATGGGAGATGTACTGGTCTGCCAAACACACCATCTGCACATTCATGGAATGATAATTCTTCCGATTTCTGTACACCTGTTCACTCCTGCGGGGGGTATCAAAGCCACATGTGTCCCATCAATGGCACCTATGATGTTGGGGATATGTCCCAGGGCATAGAAGTCACCTTTCACTGTAGGCAAATCCTCCACCTGAGGAAAACCTAGGTAGCTCTGCATGTGTTTCAGCAGGGCAGACAACACTCTGGACAACACATTGGAAAACATAGGCTGGGACATCCCTGATGCTATGGCCACTGTTGTTTGAAATGACCCACTTGCAAGGAAATGGACTACTGACAGCACCTGCACTTGAGGGGGGATTCCTGTGGGATGGCGGATAGCTGACATCAGGTCTGGCTCCAGCTGGGCACACAGTTCCAGGATTGTGGCACGATCAAGCCTGTAGGTGATGATCACATGTCTTTCCTCCATTGTCGACAGGTCCACCAGTGGTCTGTACACCATGAGGATGCCCTCATCTCCTCACATGTCCCAGCGGACGGTGCCTATGAAGGGCAACAGCAACCACAGAGTCAACCAACTCAGAGGTACGTACCCACAGCTTACACAGAACACAAATCATAATCCAAAATTTGGCCTGTATGAGTGTTGAGGCAAGGCCTAGGTATTTGTGACGCAGTTAAAAATTAAACCATGTGGGCCCCTGAAATGGCGGCTGCCTGACCTGTAAAGAGGGACAATGGGATGTGATGTAACTGCGCTGGCGTTATACACCGTTGCGGTAGGCGGTCGAAGACCGCAGCGCAATTCTGCATTGGTTAACATTGGACCCTATCGGTCCCAGGAGCCAATGACGATGTACGCCGGCAGTGACGGTACGCACTGCCGCGGATGTGACCGCCATTTTCTATCTATTCAATCACTCGATACCTGATCTTCGACAGGAGCGGACCTACACTGCAAGTGCTGCTGTGACCTCAGTCTGGAAGAGACAATGGCTCGTGCGTCTGGGGAAACGGCCCCTGCCTTCACATCGGAGGAGTTGGAGAAACTTGTGGATGGGGTTCTCCCCCAGTACACGCTACTCTAAGGTCCTCCAGACAAACAGGTAAGTACACTGGGATGGATGAAAGATGGGGGGAGATTGAGGCGTGCATGAAACAACGGTGAGTGCATGTGCCACATGGCAAGGGTAGGGATGGGGGCCAATGATTGTAACGGTGCAGTTGGTAATAACTTTTCTTTTCCCCCTGTACAATTCATGTAGGTCAGCGCACACCAGAAAAAATATATTTGGCGTGTTATCGCCAAGGAAGTCCGGACACTGGGGGTCCACCGCAGACGGAGCACCCACTGCCGTAAGAGATGGGAGGACATTCGCCGCTGGAGCAAGAAGACGGCGGAGGCCCAGCTGGGGATGGCCTCCCAACTTGGGAGGGGTGCTAATCACACCACGACCCCCCTGATGTTCAGGATCCTGGCGGTGGCATACCCGGAGTTGGATGGGCGCTTGAGGGCATCACAGCAGCCACAAGGGGGTGAGTACACTCTCATTCTGCTGATTTTGCGCGCAGTGGAGGTGTCTGGGTGGGGGAGGTGGGCTGTGGGTTTCCCTAGGCCAGGGCGAGTGTGCTAGTTAGGTCCCCTTGTTCTGGCAGACCCTGTGGCACCCCACCACACCTGTGTACAGTGCCAAGTTCACCTAGTCAGGCTACTGTGTCATCCATGTGTGCAGATGTCGGCCATAGCCTTGTAGGCCATGTCCCAGGGATTGAACAGTGGAGCCCAAGTGCGCGGCGTAGTGCAGGGGGCTTCTGTGTCTGTCGTGTCCGCCAACAGTAGCGGTAATGCATGCACTCAACATGTCTTTCTTCTGTCGTCCCCCCACTTTTTGTGGTCTCCCTGTTCTTGTGTGCATTAGCATCATCAGGCGGAGGAGCAGTGGAACCGGAGCAGGAGGGAGCTGCATCCCACATGGCCCTGGAGGGTGAGACTACGGACTCGGAGTTCACCAGTGGGACGGAGGACGAGGGGAGCTCCACGGCGGGGACAGGAGCTGACACCAGTTACACGGACTCGTCCTCTGATGGCAGCTCCAGTGTGGTGGCGGCAACATCTGTGCCCCCCGCATCTACAGGTACAGCCGCCACCCCCCTACCAGCATCGCCCTCCCAGCAGCCCCTCAGCCTTTGCCCCGTGCCCGCTCACCCAGGAGGGTGGGCATCACCTTCGTCCCAGGCACCTCAGGCCCTGCCCCAGTCACCCCTGCTGCCCTCAGTGAGGAGGCCATTGACCTCCTCAGGTCCCTCACTGTTGGGCAGTCTACCATTTTGAATGGCATCCAGGGTGTAGAAAGGCAGTTGCAACAAACAAATGCATTCCTGGAGGGCATTCATTCTGGTCAGGCGGCCCTTCAGCGAGCTTTTCAGACTCAGGCCTCAGCACTGATGGCAGCCATTGTCCCTGTTTCTAGCCTTCCCCCTCCAACTTCCTCCACCCAGACCCAATCCCCTCTACCTCAGCCTATCCCAAGCACACCTTGAGACCAGCATGCACACACCTCAACACACAAGGGAAGCTCAGGCAAACATAAGCACCACACATCCCACAGGCACTCACGCAAGCATCAAACACATGCAGACACACCAACATCCACTGCCTCCATTGTGTCCCCCTCCTCCTCGTCTCCCTCCTCCCTCCCTGTCTCGTCTCCACTCACACCTGCATGCACTACATCTACAGCCACTGCTTCCATCACCAGCACACACACCACCACGTGCAGTCACCACCCCCACTACCATTCACACGTCCCCTGTGTCCTCTCCCAGTGTGTCTGTGATGCCCCCTCCCAAGATACACAAACGCAGGCACACACCCACCAAACAGCCATCCACCTCACGACAGCCTCCAGCGCATGCACCTTCACACAAAGTCACCAAACGAACACCTACTCCTACAACCACAACCTCTTCCTCCACTCCCAAACCCCCTCCAGCTACCCATCCCAGTGTTCCCAAGAAACTTTTCCTGGCCAACCTTGACCTCTTTCCCTCACCTCCCCCACCCCGTCCACCTCCTAGGGCCCGACTCTCCAGGTCCCAACCTAGCACCTCAGCCACAACATCTCCGGGACCAGTGGTGCCTGTTGTCACCGGAATCTGGAGTGCACCGGCCACCAGGGCAGCCAGTGTGGCACAGAGGCACAGCACGGACAGTCCCCCACCTGTCAAGCATCAAAAGTTGGCCAGTGCCCGGCGGGAGAGGGGGAAAACTAGCCACCAAAGCCGCTCCCAGGGGTACAGGTGGGAGTGTGGAGTCAGCTGCAACACCTTCCAAGGTGGGGAAGGCCCACAAGAAAGTCAGCAAGTCTGGGAAGAGCAGCACGGCGGAGAAGACCACCATCATCCCCGCTGCCCAAGAGGCCACCGCCACCCGCCCAGCTGCCCAGGAGGCCACCGCTAGCACCAGCCCCGCTGCCCAGGAGGCCACCGCCAGCACCAGCCCTGCTGCCCAGGAGGCCAGCACCAGCCCTGCTGCCCAGGAGGCCACCGCCAGCACCAGCCCTGCTGCCCAGGAGGCCACTGCCATCATCCCCGCTGCCTAGGAAGCAACCGCCAGCACCAGCCCTGCTGCCCAGGAGGCCACCGCCAGCACCAGCCCTGCTGCCCAGGAGGCCACCACCAGCACCAGCCCTGCTGCCCAGGAGGCCACCGCCAGCACCAGCACCGCTGGGCCATGGTTGACCGCCAGCACCAGCCCTGCTGGGCCCTGAAGGAGCGCAAGCACCAGCCCCGCTGGGCCATGAAAGACCGCCAGCACCAGCCCCGCTGGGCCAGACAGGACCGCCAGCACCAGCCCCGCTGGGCCAGACATGACCGCCAGCAGCTGAGTCACTGCAAAGGACCCCTCCGCCACAAGCACCGCTGAACAAGGCACCGCCGCCACAAGCAACGCTGAACAGGGCACCGCCACCACAAGCACCACTGAACAGGGCACCGCCGCAACAAGCACCAAGCCCATGAGCGCCAAGGGCACTGACGCTACTCAGTCCTTCACGAGCAGGATGAAGCACTCTGGGCACCAAGCCCCCTCCAGAACCAGTGGAGACAAACATCCACTACCTCTGTCCTTGGCAGGATGAAGCACTCTGGGCACAAAGCCCCCTCCAGAACCAGTGGAGACAAACATCCACTACCTCTGTCCTTGGCAGGATGAAGCACTCTGGGCACAAAGCCCCCTCCAGAACCAGTGGAGACTGTTATCCACTTGAGAGACTGTGGCTTTGCACTCCCCAGGATGGAACAGTGGGCAAACCACCCACTTGTGAGACTTGAGAGACTGTGGCTTTGCACTCCCCAGGATGGAACAGTGGTCAAACCACCCACTTGTGAGACTTGAGAGGCTGTGGCTTTGCACTCCCCAGGATGGAACAGTGGGCAAACCACCCACCATAGAGACTTGAGAGACTGTGGCTTTGCACTCCCCAGGATGTAACAGTGGGCATGTGGCCCCCTCGTGGATTTGGCGTCATGCACTCATCTGGCTGAGGTGCCCCCCCCTTTCCCTTCCCCCTGAGGTGCCTGTTTTATTGCTATCTGATGCCCCTGCAGTGTTCTCTCCGTCATTTTGGGGATTGGGTGTGAGCCTTGCCCATACCGTGTGGGCCCAGTGTTCCACGGACTTCAATGGAGCACTAACTGGACTACTATTCTTGGTGTATATTTTGTTTATAGTGTATATATATATTTTTTTGCGTACTGGATTTTAATATATTACAATGGTTACACTCATTTCCTTTTGTCCTTGCATTCTTCCTGGGGGGGGGGGGTTGGGGGGTGTAACTGTTATGTATCATGCTGTATTAGTGTGTGTGTGTTGTCGTGGGTGAGGGTGGGGGTGTTGCGTGTGTGTGTCACTCTCTTTCTCCTCCCCCCTCCCCTGTGTCGTAGGTGCAGTACTCACCATGGTCTTCGCCGCCGGCGTTCGTGCTCCTGACAGAGGAGCAAGAAGATAAGGGCTGGCAGGATGTGGAGTTCGGGTTCCATGCCGTCCGGATTCCTTGTGGGGTGTGTAGAGGTGAGCGTTTTCCCTTCGAAGTCCTGTTTCCGCCGTGTTTTTGTTTGCGGTGAATCCGCCCCTGAAAAGGTGGCGGATTGGTAGGTTGTGATACTGTGGGCGGTACATTGTCTTCCGCCTGTCTGTTGGCGGTGACCGCCAAGCGGTTTGTTTGTACCGCTGTGGCGGTCGGAGTGTTAAAGTGGCTGTCTTTGTTGGCGGTTTCCGCCATGGTCCTGATTCCAATTTTTTTTCCACCGGCCTGTTGGCGGTCTTACCGCCGCTTTAATACCGACCACCAGGGTTGTAATGACCACCTTAATCTCTTCAGGAAATTCCTTGTGCGTCAAAAATCGATGCACTGCCTGTCGGAATCGACAAAAAGCCTGCATTGTGACTGAGAAATCACCACACAGCCAACTGGAACGATGCAGCGCAACTTCCTGAGTGGAAATTCGACACAGCGCCTTCCTTGCAAAGGAAAATGTGACGGATCGGCTACTGGATCGACGTAGTGCCCATGACTACTTCCAGCGTGTCAAGGATTTTTCCCTCCATCATTCCTTGGTGTCAAAATACCCTGCATAGCCGTGAGTAACAAAGACTGCGTGCTGAACAACAACAAAAAACCCTTGCAGCGTGGAAAGAAACAACGCACCGTCTGTGCCGCACCAGAAAATCCGATGCACACCTTATTTTTCCACGCATCTCCATCTCTGTGGTCTCCATGCGTTGTTATTTGTTACCCAAACCAGGTTCTGTGAGTAACATAGAGACAACTGTTTATTTTTGAGGATTAAGACTCTTTTAAACGTTTCAAAAGTGCGATTTCAACTTGTGCTTATTGAATCTTTGTTGTTTCGACCCTATTTTATTCAGATAAATATCATCTATTTTTCTAATCCTGTGTGGTGTATTTTTGTGGTGTTTTCACTGTGTTACTGTATGATTTATTGCACAAATATTTTTCACATTGCCTTCTAAGTTAAGCCTGACTGCTCAGTGCCCAGCTATTAGAGGGTGGGCACAGGATAATTTGGATTGTGTTGCGACTTACCCTGACTAGAATTGTGGTTCCTACTTGGACAAAGGTGTATAGGCCTGCCAACTAGAGACCCTATTTGTAACAACCTCCTTCTGCTGGGTTCCTGTCTGACAGTTGGTCATGCACTAGGTCTTCTCTTAATTTTATAACAGAGAATAGACAGTAACTGGTGACTGCCAAATGCTCCTTAGAAGTACTCTGAACTTTAGTTCATGACTCCTTAATACAAATGTTTAGGGTCCCCAGTGGAGCACAACGAATCATTGTGAAGACAGCCCTTATTCAATGTATACTATCTCGTATTTGTGCATTAGCGGACATCTTTAGTGACTTATCTCCCAACGGTATAATTTCCAGCTATGCCTTCAAATGGCAGGTGTGCAAAAAAAATTTGTCTGATGTTTGGGAACCCAAATAATAATTTTTTCTTTTGTATTAAGCTGTACTGTAGGGGGAGACACTTGCTTAGAAGGAGAAGAGGCTAAACAAAAAATTTCCCTGTAGTGAAGACTCTGCAAATAAAGAAGTCTGAAGTTAAATTCATTATGACTAGGCAGAGACATGGCACTCCGTCTCTGCACTACCAACTTCCAATCATTGATTTCTTCAATTCTAATCTTGTATCTATGGCACCCTTCCACTGTCTGCCTATGACATGCATAGATTCTATTGGCAGACATTTAACACAACACACCTCCCTCCTCACTATAGATAAAATAAACTTTCCTTTAACAATATAGAATATTACAATAAAATACTACTGATTACCACGTACTACTTATGACACTATGTAATATAGAATTATATAATTATTTTATACAATGTGTGATGCAAGATCATATAAATAATCCAATAACAGCATGACTTTATTTACATAGATAATCATTTAAAGCTTTGGGATGTCTTTTAACTCTTCTTGATCTCTCTTCCACAGTCCCACTCAAAACACTCTCTCCAATATTTTCTCCCAAACTTTTGTCACTTTTTGAAATCTTTTCCTTCAGAACTCTCACCCTCTTATTCATTACTGGTAACACTGCCGAGTGACAAATCATCCCTTGCCGCAGATTATCATCCACACAAAGCTATCTATTTGTACCATCATCTATTCTTCCAGAAGTGTTCGAATTTCCTTCAGAACAAGGTACTACTCTTATAAAATTCCAACTTCTTCCATCTTCCAGTTATACTGAGTTCTTCATACACCCCACTATCTGCTGAGAATCAAACAACTGCACTATCACCTTTAGAGCGCCTTCCGGGTTTCTTAATTCTTACCCGCGGTCCTACTTTGATGTTTGCCTGTTTAACTCCATGTTTTTCGATCTTACATTTTTTTTGTATTCAGAATGTTTTTGCATAAGGTTTTCCTTAACCTTCCTTGATGACCATTCTACATTGCCAGAAGGCACTAAAAAACCCGGATTCCATTTTGATCTAGAATTCCTCACCCTCATTAGCTCATAAGTAGAAAATCTAGTTACATTGACTTCCATAATTCTGTAAGACCACAAGGTTTTAAAAACCTACACTTCCTATGAACCAAGAAGACTAGTTCTAAGGACAACCAATGTCCCTTCTTCACCTCTCCAAAGGATGGTTATTGGTAGATGCACAACAGTTACGCTGATTCAAAAGTGAACAGAAACTCCAAGACACAGCTTAATAACCACTTCGCTTAGAAAACAAAATACGGGCACTGAAACGTCTTGTAAGCACTCACCGGCACTCTGTCTGACGGGAGCTAAAAGCCTAAGATCTCAACAACAGGCAGCAGGGCAACTAAATTGGTCACTTCTACTCCATCCAGCATTAAATAAACTCAGGGGTCACAACTAACATACAGCGTCAAGCGGCATTTTTATGTGTGCCCAGAAGCGTAGCAAACAACCAGGTCGCTAGTCCATGACATGCACATCCAGGATCACACACATTGTACATGAACGTGTCGTGTAGGCTCTCATTATCCTAACTACCGGAGACTACCGGATTGGGGCAGCAGAATCACTTGCGCTGTGAGGGACTGAGTCTAACCCACTACAGGTGACACCTGTCAGCCTAATCCGGGTTTTGCTCCGGCTAACTAGCCATGCCTCATCTCCACCCAAGAGCAAGGATAATTGGGCAGCGGAGCACATGACACAATTGACTCCTCATGGAAATCGTGGTCACTCAGATTGCATCCGTTTCTCTCATTTACATTAGTCTCACATATACAAGGACAATCAGAGGCAGTATATGTTTCAATAAGGTTTTAATGAAGCAACTGCATCTTAGATAATAAGCATGTACTGCAATAACCAGGACGATAAAGCATGACAGGATTAAAATTGTGACAAGGAGAGTAAAGCATAAAAATAACGCTACCATGTTGTCACTAGAGTCATTCAAATAATTCCTACCTAGGCTACTTTAGAGCATGTTAAGCTCTAGTTCTGCCTTTCAGGTTCCCCTGGGAAGACATCATGCCTCATACCTGAGCAAGAAGCCCATAGTCTACATAAGCAGCTGTAGCAAAATGTTCAGCAAAAGCATACAGTCGTGCTCATCTAGCTGGAATCCCCCTCTAACGTGTATGGGACAGAGAAGTGTTTTTATAATAAAACAGCTGATGTTCTGAGAAAATGTACCTATGTAAGGAAGTGTATGTTTCTATGAACACTAGAGACAAAGCGTTACCACGTTTACCGGAAACCTTTCTTACTGCAGCCTTGAGAAAAGCACAGAGTGAAAGAAATGTCTTGTTTATGAACGCAGTGCTGACCTAGGCAAAGAACAGCTAGCTAGAAAGAAATAAAACAAGACCGCAAATGTGGCTATTGTTAAAATAATAAACAAAGCTGAATAAAATATATCTAAGTTAAAGTGCACAGTGGCAGGCCTAGTTTGCTAAAATAAAGTATATGGAGCTATAACTAAAATGGCCACACAACAAACACACCGTCATTACTTTGCTCAGCACGTTTCCAACTATGCAGCCGACCGTTGAAAAGTCACGCCCAATGCCTCTATTCACGACATTCGCATTCAGCGTTCAAGTGAATTATGTATGCACGCACCTCCCTTCCCTCAGCATGTAAATCACTTTTCTTTCCCCTCTCGAAGCAAACATATATGTATGTCTGCCTTGTCATGATCGTCACCAACAATGTGTAGTGAAGATTCTAAACATAAAGAAGTTTGAAGGTAAATTTATTATGACTAGGCAGGGACATGGTGCTCTGCCTCTGCTCTACTGACTTCTAGCCGTCGATCTCTTATATCCTAATCTTCCATCTATGACAAACTTCCACTGTCTGACTATGACAAGCATACATTCTATTGGCAAACGTCATACACTACATGCCTCTTGCCACTTTTAGAAGGGTTCAGCAAGAGAATGACTGGCAAGATGTACTGTAGCACACTAGTCTTAAAATAAGAATGATATGTACTTCTTCCTTGATGTATGTTTCTAATGTTTAAACAACACTGTAAGTCATGTTCCTCTGAAGGTATGCACTCTAAGCAGGAATCCATACACAGATGTTCATTTTGATAAACAACACAGCCACCCCAAATCAAGGATGAACGATTTGCATCGTCCAACGCTCGGGACATCAATCAATCAATCAATCAAACAAATTTCTTAAGCGCACTACTCAGCCGGTAGGGTCTCAAGGCGCGGGGGTGTTACTACTTGAAAAGCCATGTTTTGAGGTGCTTTCTGAAGGTTAGGAGGTCCTGGGTCTTGCGTAGGTTGGTGGGGAGGGAGTTCCAGGTTTTGGTGGCGAGGTGGGAGAAGGATCTGCCGCCAGAGGTGGTACATTGGATGCGGGGGACTGTAGCGAGGGCGAGGTCAGCGGAGCGGAGCTGTCGAGTTGGTTTGTGGAAGTTGATTTGGTCGTTGAGGTAGGCTGGTCCGGTGTCGTGGAGGGCTTTGTGAGGATGGACAAGGATTTTGAAAATTATCCTTTTGTTGATGGGCAGCCTGCTGTGGACAAGAAGATTTATTGTCTATTTGGTCATCTGGACAAGTAAGCATTGTCTTTTGCACTCCTGCACCTAATATAGTTACAAGTCAGTTATTTTAGATTCCAATCTGAAATCTTAGTAAATGCACCTTTTCAAAAGTTATTACGGTAACCTTGATAAACTGGCTGTAGCTGTGAGTTTTGTAATGCTCACAACAAATCAGGGAAATGGATCAACAATGTTGTGGTCTCTGATAGTCTCTGATAACTTTTCACTCGCCAGGGGACTGGCTGTACAGTTGTGTGAAAAGAGGCAAATTCTAAATATATTGCAGAGAGGTGTGTGACAGGGCACCAGTTATGGCCCTGCAGGTGAGAATAACCCTTGTTTGCCTGGAATGGTTGGAAAAATACAGGAGAACTCCTATTTGCATACATCTAGGCCCAAAAAATCAGAAGACAATGAAAAAGGAAACAAGAGTCCCCTGATCACTTTGCCTGCCTCTTTTGTTAATGTGTAAAATACTCAACATGGCTCAGACAGTATTCAGGGTGGGACAGGCGATTGATATGAAGCAGCACTGCGGACGAAAGGATGGGATGTAGGTTGTAGGGGAGTCATTTATATCTCACAGCTGGTGTCTAGCATAGTCCGTACTGATAAGTGCAATATGCCTATTGCACTGTGGGAGCTCCAAGGAGCCACTTGCTGGGATGGGAAAAACTAAACTAGATTATGCAAGAGGGCAACAGGCCCCCATTTCACAGTGTCAGTAGAGAGGAAGCCAGCGAGTGCCGGTGTGGAAGTCATTTCCATATGGCCAAGCCTCCTTTTACTGCTTCGTCTCATTTACTTGTTTCTGAGTGTAGGATGCAATGAAGGAGATTCTATGTCAGGACGGGAGGCTTCAGATTATGCTTCTCTTTCTTTGCTGATAAAAATACAGCAGCCAATCAGAACAGTTAAAAGCTTTAAACTACATCTCCCATGATCCTTGAGCTCACTGTCTCTACCAAACCGTATGTAATAGTCTCTATATATAGACTCCTGGACCCTGTGTCCGTCCTCTTTGTTTGCTGCTGCAGCAGCATTCAGATAAGTGCATTCCCCTATATTACGGATTTTGTGTGGTTTGATTATTATCAGGGTGTGGCTCTGAATTACAGCACGCCCATCGGCTGTGTTACCGAGGGATTTTATTCCTCGTTTATACTTGTTTTGCCAGTTGTGGAGCAGGAGCAGGGCTTTGTTGGTGTGTGAACGGGCCCGACGAGCAGGGCTTAGTCCTCTTGCTTGCAAGCCCACATGTTCACTGTGACTCGCTTCAGTTTATTTCACTTAGACAGCTCTGAAAGAACGAGTGTGAGCCGCTGAATGAGCAATGTACATTGCACTAGTCCCAGAATGCCTGGATGGGTGATAAAAGCGATTGCAGGGCATTATCCTAGTGGAGATTTCCAGGTGGCTCCCTCCACACCATACAAATATCGACGGGCATAGGCAGTGAGCACTGCCTTTAACTATTATCCTGTCAGGCCCTTCTCTCTCCCTGTTAACTTTACTCTTGTGTTATTATTACTTTTATTGGTACAATTGGACTCTTTGATGGTGTAATACACCATTATGGCCCATTATTCTGATGAGGATGCATACTTTGGGGCCTATAATGATGTTCCTTAAGAACATTAGGGAGAGCAAAGGTTAGTGGTGGCACTGGACACCCATGCGCAAGACTCTGTAAATACAGCCTTGGTTCGGACACTACGTCCATTTACGCAACCTCTCATTAATTATGGCAGGAGAGAGTTTTCCATTGGCTCTGTGGTGGATAACACCTCCCTTTGGGAGCTATCCACCACTAACCCTAGTAGACCGAATACGGGTCTAGCTGGACAGCCTCCGAAGGAGGCAGGGGTGCAGAGATATTCCTCAGTATGGGGCTCCTTCGTTGCCAGATATTCAGAGGACAAACCTGGACAGGACCACTCCCATGAAGACTCCTCCTCTCACTCTTCACAATCCAAGTCGGAGCATTCACAAGCAGATTCGCGACTAGCGGTAAAACGCAAATCAAGCCACCTTAATGACAACACATTGGATAACTGTCCTCGTAATCTCCTCTTTATTCAGGATGACATAGGTCATCTGTGCTGTACAGACTAGGGCCCTAATTACAACTTCAAGGGGGCAAAAAAGGCCAACTGCCAAAGTCCCGTGGACAGGTTACCGCCAATGCGGTCCCCTTCCTGCGGTCCCCCGTCCTATTACGAGTTTCCCGCTGGGTCAGCGGCCGGAAACAGAGTTTCCGCCCGTTGGCCCAGAGAGAAACAGCCCACAACATTGATGCTGGCTCATAATAGTGGCAGTGGCAATGTTGCAGTGCGTACGGTGACAGTGAAAAGGGTGACGGGGCTGGCCATGGGGCCCCTGCACTGCCCATGCCAACTGCATGGGAAGTGCAGGGGCCCCCCTGGGGTCCCCTGCTACCCATCTCCGCCAGCCTTTACATGTAATCGCCAGTGGAGAAGGGACTCGTGGCGGATTAGAACCGCCAGCCCCACCAGTGGAGTAGAAGTGGCGGTGCTGGTGCTTTGACCGTGGCACAACCACCATGGTCGTAATGTGGCTGTCAAACCGCCAGAGCAGTCCGATTGCCACTGCAGCCCTGGCGGTCTTAAGACTGCCAGGGTCGTAATGAGGCCCTAGGTGTTCTGAGGTGGCGGATTACATCCAGACTCGTCTACTAAAAGGATTCGAAAATGAGGTACGCAACACCTTACGCTTCAAATGTCCTCGACCTCTGTTTATGGGCAAGGTTGCAGATACTCCCGAATTAGACCACAATATGGCGACATTTATCAAGAAATTTGCAAAAGATCTCAAGAAGGGGATTGATCCGCCCTGCAACAGATGCCGGGACAAGCTGTTACACCTCTCCGGTCCGCTCCTAAACATTTTTGGAGCTGCAGGTACAGACGAAGGACTTCAATTCCTCAGTGGATCCAAATGTTTTACTGGAATGGTCCCAGCGTGCTCTCGGTCTGTTAGGCAACGCAAAATGCACCATGTCAGCTGAGCGCTGCAAATCAGTTTTGATGTGAACAGACCCTAAGCTGCCCAAATTGGCTTCTTTGGAGGAGAGACCTTCAGCAAATGGTTTTCTATTTGGCAATAGATTTGTCAAAGATCTGGGCTAGTATGCTGCCACTTTCTCCACTTTTAATAAGGCCCAATCTAACATCAAAAAGGGTTTTCCTACTAGCCTTTGTACAAGGGTCGGGCGCTTCAGGGGTCGGGTGTCAGAACATGGTTATCCCCAGACCTCCTCCGAAGGCTATCCTCCCAGAGGCAGAGGAAACGCATCCTACTCCGGATCTTCCAATTTCTATCCCTCGTAGCATAGAGGAGGGTGGGGACTCTCCAGAGGTTGTTACGGTGGCGGTAACACAATCGACGATGCTGCTTATACAGGTAAATCTTATTTCTTGCTCAGAGGTCACACTGGAGGGAAGGATTCAACACTTCATACACAATTGGAGAGAGATCACTCAAGACCACTGGGTGTTGGAAACAGTGCCGTGCTTCTGAATAGATTTTTATGCCACTCCCTCGCAGGAGTCTATTCCTCCTCCTCTCTTTTTTTTCCCAGTCAGAAACTCTCTTTATCGATACAGAGGTTCAGAACCTGCTTACCAAAAAGGCGATTGCCCCCTATCTTCTTCATCCCCGGTAATTTGTTAGCACCATTTTATTTGGCACAAAAATGAGTGGAAGTTTCTGTCTGATCCTCAAACTAAAGCACTTCAACTCTCGGGTGGTGTATTGCCACTTCAAGATGGAGGGTATCCACCTTCTGCGAGACCTTCTTCAGGCAGAAGGCTGGCTGGTATGGATTGTTCTCGGAAATGAAGAATATGATTGTGAAGATATAACACAATAGACATTGGCAGAAAGCGCTATGCAGAAGTATGTAGTGAAAGAACATTGCAGGCCCAAAATCAATGCAGACTGGAATAAGATGAAGAGTTCACTTGAAGACACACTGAAATGAGTAACTTGAAGGGATTGCAGTTAAAAGCTAATTTGTGTTTAGCAAACGTAGGTATTTACAACTCTTGGCACACAGGCTCACTGGGACGTACTTTGTGTTTCCAAATAGATTGTAACCTGATTAGATAATGAGTGTAGGAAATCTAATCAGTTCAGAATACACGGAGGTCTCAAGGTTACAATGATAAAGCACACATGGTATTTAAAGTTGAATTTACAACAAAAAAGATATGTATTCTAGAGTGAAGAATGGTTAGTTTGCCAAGCATTGTTAAAGCCACAAGTGCAGAATATGTAGAACATTTGTTTAGAGTTTAGGAGTGACAGGGACATAGGTGTTAAAATATTTTTCAATTTCAACTTATGACTGACCAGTCAATTAATATTTACTGTTTTGTAATAAAACATTGTGTGATTCTGTATATAAGGGGCTGTCTGTGCTACAGCAATTTGAGACTGGCTGCCTGCCTGTGTGAGGAAGGTCGATCTCCCTGTTGCAACAGTAAAGGGCTGTCTTTGCATTGCCAAAGAGGAGTTTGTCTTTCTTTTCATTTTTTAAGTTCTGAGAAGGGGAACTACAACAGTTGGCGAGCCAGATAGGAGGTCCCATTTTTGTTTTCACCTGACTGCCGACACCGGAGGACCGCCTACCCCCGCTGCATAGATTACTGTGCATCTTTGACTGAGTGAGCACATGCTGTGGTTTATGAAGTTCTGCCTTTGGGTGGGGGGCTGGAAAAGATTCCGGAGACTGACGTCTTTTAAAGGTGAGGGCAAATACAGACTAACGTTCCAGGTTTTTTTATCTACTATATATGACTTATTTCCCTTTGGCAATTGCAAACACAGATGTAGACATGTAAGGTTATAAGAAATATGAGGGTATCGCATGAAAGATTGTGTACGTGTTGCATAATATCAGGAAAGGCGCTACATAAATGGTTCACTTGTTGTTCCTAGTGATGAGCTGGAAGTGGTCAATGTGGGTAATTTCAATTCAGATGAAGCCGAATCGGTGTTTTTGTTTACAAAGAGGACAGTTGAAAAGCTGATATTGCTAAACTTTAACTCCAGATAAGACCTAAACACTCGGATTACTCGCTTGGACGTAATGTCTGGAATTCATTACTTGGTCTAAAAGAAACAAGGTTTGAAAAGGTTATCTTCTCTGAGCGCGGAGAAAAGATCCCAGCTGCATTTACTGTGTTCAGTAGAATTTCATTGATTAATTGAGCGCTGCATAACTGGTTAACTTGTTATTCCTAACAACGAGTTAGATGCAGTCAATTTGGGTAATTATAAATTGGGGGTTGCCAATGTGTTTCTAATTATCTAATATAGTGGGACAGCTGGAAGGCTGATGTCATTAAAATTTACCTCTCAGTACAATCTATACACTCGAACTACTGCTCTGGATCTAATATGCAGAAGTCATTTTATGGTCTGAGAGATGCATAGTTAGAAAAGGTTATCCTCTATAGGCACGGAAGGAAATGACTAGGAGTTGCCATTGTATTACCGTTTAGAGTTAGAAAAAATGGTGATTTATATTTAGGAAATAGTTGTATTTTCCATGCTTGAGACCCCTTAATCCCCCAAAAGCTACTCCTAATGTTGCTCCACCAATGCAGAAGCCAAAATATGTGAGCACACCTAAGCAGCATGCAAAGATAAGTGAATCCTAGTTTTCAGGACAATTAGAAGCATAGTTAACTCTATGTTTAGACCCAGCCCCACCCGAGGAGGACAGAAGGAAAGAACAAAGTCCAGGGGACAGTAATGGCCAGTCACACGTTTCATCAGCAATATCACATTTGCTGCAGAGGAGAGATATAACAGGAAGGGTAATTAGGGAACAAATGTCTACCTCACAGTGATAAAATGTAGATGATGTTAGATGAAGTGACTATGTGGACAGAACTCCTAGTATGGCATGATGGCCAGCATCCCAAGAAAAAGAAAGGAATAAAGGTGATCTACACCTTGACAGAAGGAGAAGAGGAATGTAATAGTTTCACCAGAAAGTGTTCAGTAGTGGTTATTGCACAGTGAGAGTAGAGGAGATGCAAGGAAAGAAGGATATCCAAAAGATTTTTCAGGACAGATTCAGGGAAATTTGGGGAAATTAACAAGTAGGATAGAGTCTATACATAAGCGCGTGGATAGCATGACTGATCTGTTTCGACTCCCAAAAGTTAGGCACTCTATGAAATAGGTATTCAAGAAAGACCCCTTATTGATCTGGATCATGCAAAAAGTGTAAGGGGATTATCTGATTGTGCTGACAGAAGAAAGGGAGCACAGGAGAAGTTTTTCCAGACTTAGGAAAGCTCGAGCGACAGAGCTTGAGAGATTGCGATTTCAGGGAATACATGGCCAACCAGACCCAGGCATTTTGTGAGGCTATGAGAGAACTGACACTAAAGGATAGACCAGTGCAGCAAATGGGTGTTCAATCTGTGTGGCGCAGCACAGATCTCACTCCTGGTGAGATAGCTGCAAAAGAAGAGAGTAGCTGGTACAAAGTTGTGCCGTACAAAGTTTTGTAGAGAATTTAGTGATTGGACTGAATTACTAGCATCACAGATGAGTCCATGGCCACAGTAAGGTTCTTTTGATCCACATGATATGGCGCATAAAGAAGACTGCATTCTTTATGGGGATGGAGATCCAGACTGTGATCATCCCTACATGCGGAAGTGTTTGCATGCATGGCACAAATATACTAGACAGCATAATCTCCAGCATTCTACCACTCTCTTACATCAGATCCCCTGATACGCAAGGAACTTGGGGCACCTCATATGTTTAATGGCCACAAATGGACAAGGAAAATCTTATAAAATTGTTGTCGTTGCTTACAGAAGGAGCAGGGAAATGGATCAGAGCAGTGGTTCCCAACCTTTCGACTTCTGTGGGCCCCTACTTAATCATTACTACAACCCAGTGACCCCCACTGAATCATTATTTGAATCTGGGGAAACCCCACTAAGTCATTATTGAAAGCTAGGGACATAATATTATTTAATTTTCTAAGCAGTCACGGATCCCCTGAGGAGGCTTTGCAGGCCCCCAGGGGTCCCTGGAGCATAGGCTGGGAACCACTGGATTCGAGCTTTTGAAAAACAAACTGCAGGTATTACCTTAGCAGTAAGGGACATAAAACGTCTGCTTAGTTTTCTTATAGGAGATGAAACAGACATTGTTTTTCAAAAAACTGAAGTGAGAAATTATGGGTTTCCATTTCATTTAGTAAGGACAGCGATTTGGAATCAGTAGGGAAGATGTATCCTCACAGGCTAGATATTGGATCTCTCATGACTCAGACAATGCAGCCAAATGAGGATCCCGCTCAGTTCATTAACAGAATGAAAGAGAAATGAATCCAGGAAGTAAGCCAAGGTTGGGAGGTAACACAAAGAAATGCTGTCACATTTTAAAATGTGGTGAAAAAGGGTTACACTCTGATGTACAGGATTGTCTAGATAATATAGTGGAATTAGAAGCCAAGCCCTGGACAGAGATACAGGCACAATAATTCATTTTTGTAAGAAGAAACAAGAGAAAGAGATGAACAAATAGAAGGCAATAGACAAAGCAGCAGCCAAGTTAGTACAGCAGAAGTTGCCAAAAAAAGGAGCAGTAGTAGGAACTGTAGTGGCAGCCGCCACTCAGATGACTGCAATGGCAAAAGGACAATGTAAGGATACAGAGAAGTAGTAGAGGAGGACGAGGAGGAATAGAAAGAGGTAGGATGGGTCCTTAAAGATTGGATCAGATATGTTGTTATTGTCAGGGATATGGACATTCAATTAGAGATTGTAGAACTTAGAATTGGGATGAGCAAAATGGAAGGGTAGGAGTTAATATTCAGCAAGGGAATACAGTGGTACAGTCACAACCAAATCCACAAATCTTATTTGTATCTCAGGTGTCATCATAAAATATGCAGCCACCTGTAATGCCACAAACACAACGGTGCTGCCTCAGCAAAATTGTCAAACACCCCCAACGGTGATTCCACCTCAAAGTTGACAGGGAGGTGTAGTTGTGAGAGGAGGAAATCCTTTTCAGATGAATTCCGTGGGAGGATATTCACATTGAATGTGCCTGCAGAGCATTTCTATGTGTCTAGTATTGCCAGTGATGCACCGGCCAGATGAGGAACCCACTGTGATGGTAGCTATCAATGACAAAAAGTATACATTCCTCATAGATACAGAAGCAACTAGATCCTGTATTAGGACAGGGGGGCTTCAGATTTCAAACACATCAATGGACACAAATGGATTCTCTGGGGAAATAATGGTGGTTCCTTTCACTAAACTGGTAGAGGTGGAATTAGGAGGGAGGTACATTGATAGCTGTTTATTATTTAATCCACCTGCCCCAGCTAACTTATTAGGAAGAGATCTTATGGCCAAATTAAATATGACTATTCATTTTGAATCTGATGGTACCATTGTTTGTTCTACCCCCGGAGTTTAACCTTCAAGGGTAATGGCAGTAACAGTAGATTCCTCCACTAGAGACCAAATTAGAGCACGAACTGTTGATATGGAGGTATTTACAACAGTGGGGTATACAATTATAGCAGAGACACCAGAGTTATTGGGAAAGGAGGTTCAGTTACCTAAAGAATTCCTTTTTCGGTGGCAAGGAGGACTCTTGAACGCCTGATACAGAACTAATATTGCAAATATAGGCCTTAGAGGTAATCCCAATCTGTGGCGCTCTGTTACCCACTGACTATAATCTTGTCTGATGGGCATGTATTATTTTCATAGAACCAGAAAAAATGGTTAGAGAAATATTGGATGACCAACTGTTTTTTTAAGACAATTCTAAGAAAACAGTTGTAGTTTTTCAGAATGACATACCACAGAGGACAGTTAGAGCTTCTGATTCTGTTAGGGAAGCTGATCTGTCCCAAGCATCAGACATTTTATGGATTAAGGAAGGTGCTATCTTACCCTACAGTGAGACAGTATCCTCCTTCTAAGGAAGCAGACGAGGTCATTGCCCCTACTATATGGGCCTTGTTAGAACAAGGAGTAATTTACCCTTGAGTGTCTCCTTGTAACACCCCGATTTACCTGGTTAAGAAGTCTAAGGGAAACACTTGGCACATGGTTCAAGACTTGCACCCCCTCAATGATGTAGTGGTACCGGAATTTCCAAATGTTCCTGATCCATCCGAAAACATTCTGACAAATATTCCTCAGGATGCTAAGTATTATTCCGTTACTGACCTGAAGAATGCTTTCTTTAGCAACACCCTTCATCCAGACAGTCACTATTTGACAATGTTCTCTTATCACAGGACTCAGTATTTGTATTCTCATTTGCCCCAAGGGTATTGTGAGTCCCAGTGTATTTTTAACAGCGTTGAAGAAATGATTTGTCAAATTTTCAGTGTAACAGCACATTGTTGCAATATGTTGACGACATACTGATTTGTAGTCCTACTAAGAAGCAGTGTAGAAAGGACACAATATCTCTCCTAGTTACTCTTGCACAAAGAGGATACACAGTAGAGAAAGACAAAATACAGTTTTGGCAGAAGGCAGTTAATTATTTATGACTATTGTTGTCAGCTTCTGGTCGACAAGTGACCCCTGAAAAAGCAGCATCCATTTATCAGATGACAGAACAAGAAAACGTTAAAGATATGCAAAAGTTTCTTGGTCTTTATAACTATGTGAAACAGTGGACTTTTTATTATAGTACTTTGAACGTGCCTTTGTTAGCTTCAATTAAACAGGCAAAAGACAGAAATGACAGGATAACATTGGAAATCAGAGATGAGGGGGACTTTTCAGAAATGAAAGACCGAAATAACAAATGTTCCAGTTTCGGGGACTCCTCATTATACTAAGGAATTTTATTTATTCTGCCATTGCAATGGTCAGGTGATGACAGCTGTCCTTATGCAGAAATATCCTTTGGGACACAAGCCCATTGCATATTTCAGTGGACTGTTAGATCCAGAGATGAAAGGACATTATCCCTGTGAACAGGCTACCGCTACTTCAGCTTTTGTAGTGCAGAAGAGCACCCCCATTGTTATGGGGGCACCTTTGACGCTCTATACAGAACATGTAGTATTTGCTATCATTCAGAAGGCTAAGACTACTCTGACTACACAGAAAGTGTCAGGATATGAGGTGATACTGTCACTGACATCTTTGAAGTTTGTGAAGTGTAATACGGTGATCCCTGCAACATTCTTTGCCCATCCAGTATTAGATTCTGAGGACGATGTGCATGACTGTGCAACTTACAATCCCAATAAAACTGGTTAAGCAATAGAGGATCCTATACAGGATAGCATTGTCTATTTTGTTAATGGTTGCTCTACCACCGACCAAGGTACAGGAATTAGATACACAGGTGCAGCAGTAGTCAGAGCAAAACAGCATGACTTTTCTGATACACTCCATATAGTGGAGCAGTTGACATTACCAGCACATTATTCTGCACAAGCAGCAGAATTAACAGAAATAAGAGCAGCTCTTAAGCAAGGAGCAGGAGACGTTTTTACAATTTATTCAGAATCAGCTTATGTGACAACTACTGTGCATTCCTAAATTATGAGATGGAGCAGGAGAAGTTTTCTTAAGTCAGACGGAAGCCCTGTCATGCACAGAAACCTCCTAGAGGCTCTAATAGAGGCACTTGCACAACCTCAGGTGGTGGCAGTTGTGAAGTGTGCAGCACATATCAGTAGACAGGGTTTTGTGTCGCAGGATAATGCACTAGCAGACTGAGCAGCTAAAGATGAACAAGACGCATGCCCCTGTCTATGCAAGAGGCATTACAACATGTCCCTGTCCTAGTAGCTCAGACTGCTTCACCGCCTGAGTCTGAATCTAATCCCATCACAGACAATGATATGCCACATGTTGCAGAGACAGCACCTTTACATCTGCACAAATTGCAGGAAGCTGCTCCTCTACCTGAAAAACAGTTATGGGAGGATAGAGGATGCACCCAGTCAGGAAATTACCTAATATATAGGCAATTATCTACAGGTAACTAGTGATGCCACAGGCATTGGATAAGATAGCTCTTGATCAGTTGCATTTACCAGCTCATACTTCAAGAAATCATTTGTCTACGCAAATAGAAGAAGACTGGTTTGTTCCTAATCTGCAAGACATACTTACTGTGTAGCTTCAAAACTGCATTGTCTGTCAGCAGTTTTCTCCTAATGCTACACTGAAATTGATAAATTCCTTCACCACAAGATTCTTTTAAAGCTCTACATATGGACTTTGTGGACATGATTGATAGGTGCAGTAACTACAAGTATCTTATAATTGTGGTCTGCCCTTTTTACCAATGGGTTGAAGCAGGACCATACGTCCGTTTTGATTCTAAATCAGCAGCTACCTTTCTAATTAGTGAAGTAACTCCATGATGGAGAATTCCAGAGGGAATAAGATCTGACAATAGCATCCATTTTGTCAATGCAATATTTATGCATATCACAACACAGTTAGGGATTAAACGCAATTATCCTCTGTGTACCATCCCCAAAGTATTGGTATTGTTGAATGCCTAGACGGTTTTTTGAAGAGTAAGATCAGTAGGTTATGGGCTACATTGCATGAGAAACAGCTGTATGTCGAATATTAGCACTCTTTTCCCTTAGGAATACACCTAGTTCTGACCATCACTTGATGCCCCATCAGGTAGTGAGAGGGAGATTTACGAATATGCACGTCCCTGCCACCAGGAGTAGTGTACAGGGAGAAAGCTCTGCAGAAATTCTAAATGATGAAATTCATGTGTATCTTTCTGAAATAATGAAAACTGCAAAGTTCATTTCCAAACAGGTAACTAAGGAAAAAGAGAAGCGTTGTGCAAATAGGTGACACATGTTTAGTGACTAAATACCTATGAATGGGGGAGAAAAACACTTAGATGGACCTTACACTGTGACCATGGTGACCCCTACCACCCTTAAGGTGGATGGCAGAAAACCCTGGATTCACCACACCCATGTTTGTCTAAGTCTAGCATCTTGTTAAGACTTATGAAAAATGTAAATTGAACAAGAAGGGGTGTAGGAGGCTGGCCTGGCTTATAGTGGGTACCTTGTGGTACTTACACCCTCTGCCAGGTCCAGTTATCCCTTATTAGTAGAATAGAGGTGTTTCTAGCAGCTTAGGCTGATAGAAGGTAGCTATGGCAAAGCTTAGGCTGAACTAGGAGACATGCAAAGCTCCTACTATACCACTTATATCATATAGCACAATATCATAAGAAAACACAATACACAGAGTTACTAAAAATAAAGGTACTTTATTTTAATGACAATATGCCAAAAGTATCTCAGTGAGTACCCTCAGATAGAAGGTAAGTAATATACACAAGTTGTATGTACACAAACCCAAAACAGGTAAGTAAGAGTAAGAAAAGTAATGCAAACAGTGTAGAATTACAATAGGATGCAATAGGTGAACATAGGTCTAGGGGCAACACAAACCATATATGCCAAAAGTGGAATGCGAATCACGAATGGACCCCAGACCTATGGGAGCTTGTAGAGGGTCGCTGGGACTGTAAGAAAACAGTCAGGGTGTCCAAGATACCCCACCCCAAGACCCTGAAAAGTAGGAGTAAAGTACACCTACTACTCCAAAAGGACACAATAGTCAGGATAGGGGGATTCTGCAAGAACCACAAACACCAGCAAAGCACTGAAGACGGATTCCTGGACCCGAGGACCTGCAAGGCAAGGGGACCAAGTCCAAGAGTCGCGATAGTGTCCGGGGGGGGGCAGGAGCCCAGGAAACCCCGGATGAAGGTGCAAGGAAGCTGCCTCAGGATGGACGAAGCTTAGGATTCTGCAACAACGAAGAGAGCTAGGAACTTCTCCTTTGGATGGAAGATGTCCCACAGCGTGCTGAAGGTTGCAGAAGTGTTCCCACGCAGAAATACCACAAACAAGTCTTGCTAACTGCAAGGGTCGCGGTAGAGGTTTTTGGGTGCTGCTGGGGACCAGGAAGGACCAGGATGTCGCCCCTTGGAGGAGGAGACAGAGGGGGCGCTCAGCAACTCAGAGAGCCCCCACAGAAGCAGGCAGCACCCGCAGAAGTACCGGAGCAGGCACTTAGAAGATTTGTGAACCGGAACTGGCTCAGAGTCACAAAGGAGGGTCCCACGACGTCGTAGTCCAACTCAGAGGGTTGAACACTGCAGGATGGAGTGCTGGGGACCCAGGCTAGGCTGTGCACGAAGGAATCCTTGGAGGAGTGCACAGAAACTGGAGCAGCTGCAAATCACGCAGTACACAAGTTTGCAGTCTAGCGTGGGGAGGCAAGGACCTACCTCCACCACACTTGGACTGAAGGATCACTGGACTGTGGGAGTCACTTGGATAGAGTTCCTGTGTTCCAGGGACCACGCTCGTCAGGATGAGAGGGACCCAGAGGACCGGTGATGCAGTCTTTTGGTGCCTGCGTTAGCAAGGGGAAGATTCCGTCGACCCACGGGAGATTTCCTCTTGGCTTCCAGTGCAGGGTGAAGGCAGACAGCCCCCAGAGCATGCATAACCAGGAAACAGACGAGAAAGCCGGCAGGATGAGGCGATACAATGTTGCTGGTAATCGTCTTGCTACTTTGTTGCGGTTTTGCAGGCGTCCTGGAGCAGTCAGCGGTCGATCCTTGGCAGAAGTCGAAGAGGGAAGTGCAGAGGAAGTCTGGTGAGCTCTTGCATTCGTTATCTGAAGAATACCCCAGAGGAGAGACCCTAAAAAGCCAGAAAAGGAAGTTTGGCTACCAAGAAAGAAGGATTGGCTACCAAGAAAGGTAAGAGCCCATCAGAAGGGGTCTCTGACGTCACCTGCTGGCACTGGCCACTCAGAGCAGTCCAGTGTGCCCCCAACACCTCTGTTTCCAAGATGGCAGAGGTCTGGGACATACTGGAGGAGCTCTGGGCACCGCCCTTGGGAGGTACTGGTCAGGGGAGTGGTCACTCCCCTTTCCTTTGTCCAGTTTCGCGCCATAGCAGGGCTGGGGGATCCCTGAAACGGTGTAGACTGGCTTATGCAGAGATGGGCACCATCTGTGCCCATCAAAGCATTTCCAGAGGCTGGGGGAGGCTACTCCTCCCCAGCCCTTCACACCTATTTCCAAAGGGAGAGGGTGTAACACACTCTCTCAGAGGAAATCCTTTGTTCTGCCTTCCTGGGCCGGGGTTGCCCAGACCCCAGAAGGGCAGAATCCTGTCTGAGGGGTTGGCAGCAGCAGCTGCAGTGGAAACCCCGGAGAGGCAGTTTGGCAGGACCCGGGTTCTGTGCTAGAGACCCGGGGGATCATGGAATTAACAATTCCATGATCTTAGACATGTTACATGGCCATGTTCGGAGTTACCATTGTGACTCTATACATAGGTAGTGACCTATGTATAGTGCACGCGTGTAATGGTGTCCCCGCACTCACAAAGTCTGGGGAATTTGCCCTGAACGATGTGGGGGCACCTTGGCTAGTGCCAGGGTGCCCACACACTAAGTAACCTGGCACCCAACCTTCACCAAGTGAGGGTTAGACATATAGGTGATTTATAAGTTACTTATGTGCAGTGAAAAATGGCTATGAAATAATGTGGACGTTATTTCACTCAGGCTGCAGTGGGAGGCCTGTGTAAGAATTGCCTGAGCTCCCTATCGGTGGCTAAAGAAACGCTGCAGCCCATAGGGATCTCCTCTAACCCCAATACCCTGGGTACCTAAGTACCATATACAAGGGAATTATACGGGTGTACCAGTTTGCCAATGAGAATTGGTAAATTTAGTCACTAGCCTGCAGTGACAAATTTAGAAAGCAGAGAGAGCATAAACACTGAGGTTCTGGTTAGCAGAGCCTCAGTGATACAGTTAGGCACCACACTGGGAACACATACAGGGCACATACAATGAGCACTGGGGTCCTGCCTAGCAGGATCCCCGTGACACAAGGGTTAAAACAACATACATAAAGTGAAAATTGGGGGTAACATGCCAGGCAAGATGGTACTTTCCTACAAGGGGGAAGAAGATTGTTATCATAAAAATATATCCCCCACCTCTGCTTTTGGACAATTCTTTTTTGAAAGGACAGCTGAAATATATGTATTTTTGCTTTTTTTCTCTTTTGTCTCTCAATTCTATTATTTCTACTTTTTTCTAATGAGTTTTTAGTTATGATATTTTATTTGTACGCAGGGAACATTCTTAGCATAATATTGTGACCGGTAATACTCATACTCACTTGTTAAATAATATCTGGTATTGGCATATGTTAAACATAGGTTCAGAAAATACTAATGAGTCTTGTTTTATGTGCTCCCAAATTCCTCATGCTACTGGATCAGATAGGCTATATTCAACAAGAGAAGTGCCCCCAAGTACAGACTTATGTTTATTACATCTTTACTTATGAAGGATTAAGGCCCAATTGCAGTTGACACATGTTAAAGTAGCATGTTTCTTAGCTAACACAAGAAAATATGATTCTTTAGCAGAAGTGTTACACATTCTCACAAGTAGACAGGATATCAAAGAAGAGATATCACGCATGAAGAAGTCAGTTCGTCCTACTACTGCAGACTGAATTTAGATGGTCCTATATCTAGGTTTTCTAGGAGTAACACGCCTTCCCACTGAGTATAACAGTTATTTAGTAAATTGTTTACCCCCAGATTGTGTCTGTTGCATAGGATTTGGAGTCACCAGATCAGTCTTTGCCCATGATCAATGGCATTCCGATATTGAATTTTCTTCTAGGGTTGTAGCTTTATAGAGAGGTAATGATGTTAGTCAGGATGCAATAGGGAAGTGTACACATATCTGGGACAAAAACATTTCATGTTACACTTGGATAGATAGCACAGTGAGTCCTCAGACTGTCATGAGACTAACTTCTGTTTCTTTGTGTTTCAGAGGAAATGGCACTGTTGATGTGGGCCAAAATATTGGTTGTAAGACTACAATAGATAACACTGACATGCAGGGGGCACCTCCAGTCCTATGAACTATTATTGGCAGTGTGGACAACTGCTGTAGGCCCAGTTGCCACCAAACTACGGTAGAATCTACTCCATTGTGACTTTGCACGCTCCATTTTTTATATTTCCTGGAATTAATCGGACAGCTTTGCATGAGCACACCCCATGAGCTGTCCAATGACCTTGCTGCATCATAATCAAAGGAAAAGAACTGCAGAATATTATGGTACGAGTACTTGGAGTGACATTCCTAAGGAGTACTGTTTGTTCAATTATGTGGTTATTTTTTGGGTGTATTATTCCGTTTGTTCAGACCAAAGCAACAGCTCGAAGGTTACAGATAACCCGATGGGAACTTCTTAGGACTATCAACACTACAAAGGATGGGTTCAACGTGGATAAAGAAGCGCTGAGTGCAATGAGAATGATGGCAATGCAACACTGCTATGTACTTGACCTTATGACGGCCAAGCAAGGAGAGGTGTGTAAGAAAACTGGAACAGTGTGTTGTACTTTTAATATCAAATAGTTGAAATATCAACTAGAGGGGGAAAATGCAGAATATGAACGTTAAAATATAACACAACAGACACTGGCAGAAAGCACTACACAGATGTATGTAGTAAAAGAACATTGCAGGCCCAAAATCAATGCTGACCTGAACAAGATGAAGAGTTCACTTAAGGATACACTGAAATGAGTAACTTGAAAGGATTGCAGTTAAAAGATAACTCATGTTTAGCAAACATGTATATATTTAGAAATCTTGGCTCACTGGCACACACTTCGTGTTTCCAAATAGACTGTAACTTGATTAGAAAATGAGTGTAGGAAATCTATTCAGTTCAGATTACAATGAGCTCTTAGGGTTACAATGAAAAGCCACATTTGGTCAATTAAAGTTGCATTTACCACAAATATGTATTTATTCTAGAGTGAAGAATGGTTAGTTTGCTGAGCATTGTTAAAGCACAAGTGAAGAACATGCAGAAGATTTGTTTAGAGTTTAGGTGTTACATGGTCACAGGTGTTCAAATGTTTTTCTGTTTCAATCTATGACTGGCCAGTCAATTATTATTTAATGGTTTGTAATAAAGCATTGTGTAAATCTGTATATAAGAGACTGTCTGTGCTACAGCAACTTGAGACCGGCTGCCTGTGTGAGGTGGGTCAATCTCGCTGTTGTGACATTGCCAAAGAGGAGTTTGCCGCTCTTTTATTTTTTTTCATTTTTGAATTACCTTGCAACAGGATCGACTTGAAAGACCCATAACTGTTGATTTCTATTTTTTCTCTGCACCATCAGTTTCTAAACTTTCGTTGGCACCATGATGGTGCAAGTTTACCTGCCCTTCAGCCTTATATTGGCCCCTTGGTGCTTCGTCAAATTTCTTCGACCGGTGGTACTGTTTCTCAGGGAACAGGGAGTACATCAGCTTATTTAGCTAGACGATATACTCATCAAAGCACAATGCAGGACAATGGTATTACTCCATCTTTCATGGGCAGTGCAACTCCTCCAAGATTTGGGTTTCATAATCAATGGGGAGAAGCCTCTTCTTGTTCCAGCTCAGAGCCTGGAGTTGTTGGGATTTCAGGTAGCGTTGGTTCTGGCGCAGCTCAAATTTCCCAGTGCAAAGACTTCAGGTATTAAGAAAGAGTTGAGGAAAGGCTTTGTCTCGTAGACTATATCATTGAGGAATTAGGCCAGGTTGGTTGGTCTTCTGACGCCATCGATACAGGACATATTTCTGGTCCCCTTCATTATCAAGCATTGCAACGTCTCAAGATTCTGCAACTTCAGGAGGGCTTAGCTTATTCAGAACACATTTGCCCTCATTATGACATTGGTGGTAAATCCCACTTACCGCCACGCTGACTGCCGCCAACACACCACCGCCGCAGATATCCGTTCACCATATACACCAATCCGTCACTATTTAGCCACAGACACAAGTCCGCCACACCAAAGGTCAGTGGCAACCTGGCAGTATCACAACACACACAGTTATGCCAACAGAGAAACCCCCATCACATTATGACCCACGAATCACCACGGCAGACATTCAATGGCGGTAAACAATTGGCGGTACACACCCCGCGCTCAAAATACACACAAACATACAAAACACCACCACATTGGACAATTCAAACAACACACACCTGACACCACACACCTGACACCCATACACACACACCACACTCACACACCACCATAAAACACACACCTGCATTACCCACAACCCCTTACGAATACAAACCACTGACACAAGACAGACACCACAACTACAGACAAAACCAGAGACACACACCACCTACACCTATACACCACCCATGAACCCCACATCACTCACCCCAACACATCACCCTACACACCCTCACCTACACAACTCACACAACACCCATGGCACCACAAAGACATCCCAGATTCTCAGAGGAGGAATTAAGGGTCATGGTGGAGGAAATCATCACGGTAGAGCCACAGCTATTTGGAGCACAGGTGCAGCAGATATCCATTGCTAGGGAGATGGAGCTATGGCGGAGGATCATGGACAGGGTCAACACAGTGGGACAGCGCCCCAGAACAAGGGACGGCATCAGGAAGAGGTGGAAAGACCTACGGGGGAAGGTGCTTTCCATTGCAGCAAGACACTCGCTGTACAGAGGACTGGCGGGGGACCCCGACCTCCTCTCCCATAACTAACAACATGGGAGGAGCAGGTCTTGGCAATCAAGCATCCTGAGGGTCTGGCCAGAGTAGGAGGAGGACTGGACTCTGGTAAGTCAACTCTAAACTACTACTACCCCCCTACCTGCATGCCATCACATACCCCCACCCTTAATCTCACTCCCATCACTCCACCACCTCCCACACCCCCACCATCACATCTCACTCATCCCAATGCCAAGCCCTGCATACCATTCCAACGCATGGACACCACTCACAGCCCTGCATGGACACTTATCACTACAGCATGCACACTATAGAGAACTAATCATCCCACCATACACCAACATACAGAAGTGAAAGCTGCCAGGGCAAATACAAAGAGGGCAATACACCGATGTACAATATGTCACACACAGAAAGAATAACACAGCATTTACATCCCCACAGGTATCCCAGCCAATGTCAGTGGAGAAGAGGTGCCAGTACTATCCAGTCCTCCAACTGAAGAGGCTCACAGTGATGACATCAACCCTGGTCGCCTGGATCTGGATGACCAACCTGGCCCAACAGGGAACTTTGGACAGTCGGTTACCCAGGCACAGTCACACACCACCACAGAGCCTCCCCCACCTGGAAACACCACCACAGCACCACCAAGCAATACCTATACCTCTGTCCCCAGGACACGTCAATCAGCAGTGTGTCCACCACTACAGGGACCCCAGGCCACACCTCATACCCAAGACAATCAGGGACCTGGGGTCAGTGGCAGTGGGCACACGGTTCATCGGGCCAGAGGCACAGGACAACAGGGAAACTGGGAGGACTGCTGTGCGCCAGGCACAGGCCCAGGGAACCGACTCTCCAGGAGGCACTTGCAGAGATCCTGGGAGCATACCAGCATTCCCAGGATACGCTGGGCCAGATCCTGGACAACAACATGCAGGAGAACAGGTCGGATGCAGGAAGGAGGGGCAGTACCAAGGGATCAGGGAGGACTTGCAGGCCATCAACACCACCCTGGTCTCCATAGCAGGGGTGCTGGCAGACATGGCCAACATTATAAGGGAGGGAGTCTCACAACAGCGTGCCCCTGCCACTAGCCAGACATCTGAACTGCCTTCCACCTCCGCTGCCGCTAGTGGACAGGAGGCCCTGCCACAGGACCAACAGGCCACCAGCACCCCTCCCCCTGCAGAAGATGAACCACCCTGCAAACGTTGCCTGTGAACCAGACAGAAGCCAGATACTATTGCCAAGACCCCCGCCAGGAAATGAGACTCTCCTGATTGTCACCCTTCTGTCCCACATTATCACCCTGTCCACCTCGAACTTCCATTCCTCCCCTATCTATATCCCCTTGGATAATGCACCTGTGCACTAAACAGACTGGAACAATACCCTGGTCTTTCCTCCAACATCACCCCATCCTAATGCACTTTGCTCTCTTCTCCTTAGCACTTCAATAAACACCCTTTGAAAAAATACAAGTATGGAGTATGTCAAAATTTTAAAGTATGTATTCGTTCAACCAGGTTCAAACATTGCAAATCTACTGTACAGTAATGTTCACATAGGAAATACCTGTAGTTGGCTGCAGTGATCACACCAGGAGCGATAGTGGGGCACCAACAAGAGCAAAATGTATTGCCAAAGGGTACAGTGAGTGGGCATAGAAGTGGAAATAACAGCATGCCAGTGCCAAAGATAATCTAAATAATGACAATGAAATGTGAAGTAACACTGACTTGCCTGTGTGTCATTGGAAGTATTAACGTGTCACTACTGTTCTGTTGTCCTCATCCTCATCCTCTGCCTCCTCACCCTCACTGTCCACAGGATCCACTGCTGCCACACGGCCATCTCCAGCCTCCTCCCGAAAAAAAGGCACATGGCGCTTCAAGGCAAGGCTGTGCAACATGCAGCATGCCACGATTATCTGGCAGACCTTCTTGGGCGAGTAGCATAGGGATCCCCCAGTTAGATGGAGGCACCTGAACCTGGCCTTCAGGAGGCCAAAGGTCTGTTTGATTATCTTTCTTGTTCGCCCATGTGCCTCATTGTAATGTTCTTCTGCCCTTGTCCTGGCATTCCTCACAGGGGTCAGTAGCCATGATAGGTTGGGCTAACCTGAGTCTTCTGCAAATATCAAGGGACAACATTTAGGCACACACTATCCTATATGCCCCACACCATACCCATACACCAACACCTACTGGGTGGGAACCAGGGCTTACCTATTAGCCACACTCGGTGCCTCTGTAGTTGGGCCATCACATTTGGGATCCTGCTATTCCTCAGGACAAAGGCATCATGCACTGACCCTGGATACTTAGCAGATGTACTGGTCAACAAGCACACCATCTGTACATTCATGGAGTGAAAACTCTTACGATTTCTGAACACCTGTTCATTTTGCCAGAGGGGGAATCAATCACTATTGAGAACACTGGCTGTGACATTCCTGCTGCCAAGCCCACTGTCACTTGGAGAGAACCAGTTGCCAAGAAAAAGTAAGCTTTTTCTGGAGGATACAATAGCTACCTGTGAATTCCTCACCTTATGAATTCACCCATGCCCCAGCATCAGACGGAAAATCTTCTTTCCAGCTCTCCACGTCGACGAGGATGTCACAATTGCACGGCTCCACGCAACTCTGTCTGATGTCACTGTGCCAATAAGAGGTCCTCGCCGGCGTGCTGACGTCAGTTTCACCCATTTTTTACGCACCTTTGAGGCGAACAGGTGAGAACCGACCCCACAATAACTCCAATAAATACATATATACATAAAACTTCCATGATGCAATATAATCAAAACCATCATTTATGTATACAGGAAAAAAGATCAATATATACATACACCTATTCAACCACATATCTTAGTGTAACCAGACAGGCAACAGGGAGGCGGGTGGGACTGTGAGGAATCGACAGGAAGCTACTGTATCCTCCAGAAAAAGCGTTACCGAAGGTAAGTAACTTGTTCTTCTGATGGATACAACTACCTGTGGATTCCTCACCTTATGATTATAGTCCCAAAGCAGTACCGCACTTGGAGGTGGGAGCCTGCCTGGTTACACCAAGTCCTGCAATACAGATCGTGCAAATTGGCCGTCCCTCCTAACCTCTGAGTCCAAGCAGTAATGCTTTGCGAAGGTGTGGAGGGACGCCCACGTTGCTGCCTTGCAAATGTCCACCACTGGAACCCCCTTTGCCAGGGCCAAAGTAGCAGACTTAGCCCTGGTGGAATGAGCTCTGATACCCTCAGGGGGAACTTTCTTTGCCAACGAGTAGCAAATCTTGACACAAAGAATGACCCACCTGGAGATTGTTCTTTTATGGACTGCTCTGCCCTTCCTCTGTCCAATATACCCGACCAACAGCCGATCCTCCAGGCGAAAGACTTTCGTCCTTTCAATATAAAAACTAAGCGCCCTTTTAGGGTCCAAACAGTGGAGCCTCTTTTCCTCCTTCAAGGGGTGAGGAGGAGAGTATAAAGATAGAAGGGTAATGGTCTGCCCTATATGAAAAGGAGTGACAACTTTTGGCAGGAGAGCCGCCCTCGTTTTCAACACCACTTTATCTGGGAAAAACAAGGTAAAGGGGGGTTTAACAGAAAGAGCTTGAAGCTCACTAACCCGTCTAGCCGAGGTTATAGCAACAAGAAGAACAGTTTGAAGCACCAGAAACCTTAACGGGCAAGAGTGCATGGGCTCGAAAGGTGACCCCATTAAAAAGGTTAAAACAAGATTTAGGTCCCACTGAGGTACATGAAAAGGAGTGTCGCCTGGCCGATAAAATAACATCCACTACATCTGGTGGGAGAGAAAAGGAACTCAGGTTGCCCGTTCAATTTCCAGGCATGAAGGTGCAGGCTCTGGAGGTGGGGGAGTAGAACCTGCCCCTGCGACTGCGAGAGGAGGTCTGCCCTGAGAAGGAGACGGAGCGGAGGGCACAGCGAGAGTTGGAGAAGGTCTGTGTACCACACTCTTCTTGGCCAATGACCTGAGCCCGATCTTGGCAAATCTTCCTCAGAACCTGAGGGATCAAGGATATGGGGGGGAAATGCGTAAAGCAACTGGTTGCACCAAGAGATCTGAAACGCAGCCCCCAAAGCTCCTTGCGCCAGATACTGGAGGCTGCAGAATGACGGGCAGTGCGCGTTCTCCCGAATGGCAAACAGATCTATCCTTGGAGAACCCCACATCTGAAAGATGTGCAGTACCAGATCCAGATGGAGACGCCAAATCCGATGGTCCTGAAGCCAGGACCAGAGACGCAGAGCTTCTCTACAGAGAAGATATAGCCCTACTCCTCCCTGCTTGTTTATATATCACATCGCTGTAGTGTTGTCCGTCAGGATCTGAACTGACTGACCGCGAAGGGTCGGGAGGAAGGCCTTGAGAGCCAAACGTATCGCCCGCAATTCTAACAGATTTATATGAAAAGTCTGTTCCACTGGAGACCAACGACCCTTGATCTCCAGGTCCCCAGATGAGCTCCCCACCCTAGAGTGGAAGCATCCGTCATGACCGTGGCCACCGGAGGCGGCAGTGAAAACGGCCTTCCTTGAAAAAGGTTGCCTCCACAACCCACCATCGTAACTCCGCTGCAGCATCTCTGGAGATTGTTATCTACTCCTCGAGATCCCCTTTGTGCTGAAACCACTGCCTGCGGAGGCACCATTGAAGAGCCCTCCTTTGCCAATGTGAATGAGTGTCCAACAGAATGCAAGGAGCGAACAGACCGAGCAGGCGTAAGACCTTGAGGACTGGAACAACCGCTCCATTTTGAAACATTCAAATCAACGTCTGAATGTCCTGAATCCGCTGAGGTGGAGGATAAGCCCGATTCAATGTTGTATCCATTACTGCCCCTATGAACAGGAGGCGTTGAGAGGGCTCCAGATGAGATTTGGGTACTTTTATCGAAAAACCCAGACTGAACAACAACTGAGTTGTCATCTGCAAGTGACGCAACACAAGCTCTGGAGACGAGGCATTGATCAACCAATCATCCAGATAAGGGAATACCGATATTTCTTTCCTTCTCAGACTTGCTGCCACCACTGCCATCACCTTTGTGAAGACTCGAGGTGCTGAAGTAAGACCAAATGGAAGGACCACAAACTGGTAGTGTTGCGACCCTACCACAAACTGGAGATACTTCCTGTGCGACTTGAGTATATGGATATGAAAGTAAGCATCCTGCAAGTCGACAGACACCATCCAATTCTCTCTGTTCAACGCCAGAAGTACCTGTGCCAGAGTCAGCATCTTGAATTTTTCCTGTTTGAGGAACAAATTCAAAATCCTCAGTTCTAGAATGGGTCTCAAACGACTGTCCTTCTTGGGGATCAGGAATAACAACCCTGACCCCTTTCCTGCTCTGTAACCAACTCCACCGCACCTTTTGACAATAGGATCTGAACCTCCTGCTGCAACAACAGGAGATGGTCTTCTGAGCAAAACGAGGGGCATGGAGGGATGGGAGGAGGAAACTCCTGAAAAGGGAGAGCATATCATTTTCTCACAATGTTTAGAACCCATGAGTCTGATGTAACTAACTCCCACTCGTGGAGAAAAAGACCTAATCTTCCCCCTACAGGAGAAGTATGGTGGATAAAGGGGAGAAAACTAGGGCTGCTTCCCTTGCTTTTGTCCTCCAGAGGAAGAGGATGATGCAGGATGCTGCTCTGTGGCCCCTCTGGTCCTAACCCTCCCCCGCCCTCTAAAGGATTGATATGGGAGGATGGTAGGCTGCTGGACCGTGGACTGGGGTCTCCCACGGTAAACGGCTCCATGCCCAAACCCACTGAACCTCCGAAAGGACCTGAAAGGGTTAACAGAAGAGGCTTGCAGACCCAAAGACTTCGCCGCGGCCCGACTAGCTTTAAAGTGCTCTAGGGCAGAGTCCGCTTTATCACCAAATAGCTTTTCCCCATCAAAGGGCATATCCAATAAAGTGGTCTGTACATCTGAATAAAAACCCAGAGGACCTCAACCAAGTGTGCCTCCTGGTAGCGATAGATGTACCCATTGCCCTGGCCACCGAGTCCGTGGAATCCAGACCAGACTGGATTATTTGTTTTGCTGCAGCCTGCGCATCAGATAGGAGTTCACCAAATGGTCTCTGTACATCCTGCTGCAGGTCAGGAACCATAGGCTTCGCAGAGTCCATCAGGGCGTGGACTTACCTACCCAGAACACAGGTAGCATTCGCAGCCTTGAGAGCCATGCTGCAACACGAGAAAGTCTTCTTTGTGGATTGCTCCATCCTTTTGGATTCCCTGTCTGATGGAATCACAGGGAAGGAGCCTGGAGCAGACCGTGTAGAGCAAGAGGCCTTAACCACCAGACTCTCCGGATGTTTCATTAAAAACCCCGGATCACCAGGCGCCACTCTATATCTTTGTGCTACAGATCTATTCACAGCAGGTGACGACACAGGCTTCCTCCAAAGCTCTAATGTGGGCTCCCTAAGAGCATTGTTGAACAGAAGCAAAGGATCCGCGGAAGGTGAAGAAGGATGCAGGACCTCCGTTAAAATGTTTGTCTTAACCTCTGCAGCAGGCAAAGGAAGATCTAAAAACTCTGCTGCCTTCCTGATCACTGTGTGAAAGGAGGCTGCCTCCTCCGTGAACTCCCCCGGGTGAAGACAAGTCCCATTCCGGGGAAGTGCCAAGCCCTCTGGCCGAATCCAGCCCTTGATATTCTCCCAAGGGCTAAATTATCTCCCCCTCCTCCAACAACTGCCTTTGGTACTCTTCCTCTTCTAAGAGTATCAAGGCCTTTCTGCTTGACCTCAGTCTAGCCTCCAACCTCGGCGTTGACACTGAATTGGCTAACGTCGATGATACTGGCTTCAACAATTGACAGGGAAGAAGGTTGACTTTGGTCGAATCCATCACTTGGATCCGGCACCGGAACGGATCCCAACGGCGCCGAGGACACTTGCGGCTCCAACATCGGCTGACTGGGCGATGAAATCGGCGCCATAGGCCTGGAAGGTGATGTCATGGGAACCCCAGGGCCTCGAGGCGATGTCATCGGCACTGGTCCGGCACCCTCAGCCGGATAGAATGGCATAAACGGTGCCGCCTTAAATGGAGTAGAGGAGCCCAACGAAAATGCCAACGGACCCGTGGGACCAGCCGGTGCTGGACTGTTCCCATGGGGAACAGGGTCAAGACTGATTTGCATATGGCTGGGTCCAAACTGGAATGGCATGGGCAGCAAAAAAACGATGGATTAAACCCAGATCTGTGACTGGGGGTGAATGTTTGGCAATGTTCAGCATTCCGTCCATCACTTGTTGTTTTTGCATTTGTCGCCCTAAGTGGGAAGGGTATGCCCAGACGTGGGTCCCGTGCTTCCCATGCCACTGGATTCAAGCTAGCCTGGCTGATGAGGGGTGAAACCCCGAAACCAGTCCCAGGATGCTTGTTTCCAGTCCAGGGAAGACCTGGCCTAGCAGTTCGGGCTGGACTGTTCCCATGGGGAACAGGGTCAAGACTGATTTGCATATGGCTGGGTCCAAACTGGAATGGCATGGGCAGCAAAAAAACGATGGATTAAACCCAGATCTGTGACTGGGGGTGAATGTTTGACAATGTTCAGCATTCCGTCCATCACTTGTTGTTTTTGCATTTGTCGCCCTAAGTGGGAAGGGTATGCCCAGATGTGGGTCCCGTGCTTCCCATGCCACTGGATTCAAGCTAGCCTGGCTGATGAGGGGTGCAACCCCGAAACCGGTCCCAGGATGCTTGTTTCCAGTCCAGGGAAGACCTGGCCTAGCAGTTCGGGCTGGACTGTTCCCATGGGGAACAGGGTCAAGACTGATTTGCATATGGCTGGGTCCAAACTGGAATGGCATGGGCAGCAAAAAAACGATGGATTAAACCCAGATCTGTGACTGGGGGTGAATGTTTGACAATGTTCAGCATTCCGTCCATCACTTGTTGTTTTTGCATTTGTCGCCCTAAGTGGGAAGGGTATGCCCAGACGTGGGTCCCGTGCTTCCCATGCCACTGGATTCAAGCTAGCCTGGCTGATGAGGGGTGAAACCCCGAAACCGGTCCCAGGATGCTTGTTTCCAGTCCAGGGAAGACCTGGCCTAGCAGTTCGGGCTGGACTGTTCCCATGGGGAACAGGGTCAAGACTGATTTGCATATGGCTGGGTCCAAACTGGAATGGCATGGGCAGCAAAAAAACGATGGATTAAACCCAGATCTGTGACTGGGGGTGAATGTTTGACAATGTTCAGCATTCCGTCCATCACTTGTTGTTTTTACATTTGTGCACCAGCAGGGGCCATTGCATTGAACATGAGAACATGGCATTCAAAAATGCCGCCGGATCCGCTCCCGGAGCCGGGAAGGCAAGATACTGCTGATCTCCCTGTTGCACCTGTGCTTGCTGAACATCGGACTCATGAGCAGCAGGTGAAAATCACAGACTGTTCGGAGGTGCCACTACCTCGAAGACTGACAGCGCCGGAGAAGCCTCAGGGCTCTGAGGTTGTGGAGTCACTGTCGGACTCACCTCCCACGTCGCACGGCGCCGACGAGATGGAGACCTTGATCAGTTCTGAGCCGAACGCCGCCGAGAGTCATGACGCCGCCGTTTCTTATGCCTCTTCGAAGAAGCATGGGAAGAGGATCTACAATGGCTCTAATGCCCCTTCTTCACCTTGGCCAAAAATAGTTTGGCCTCTCTTTCCTTCAAAGCCTTTGGATTCATGCTCTGGCAAGAAACACACTCCTCAACGTCATGCTCAGAGCTCAGACACCAAAGGCAATCGTCATGAGGGTCAGTATCGACATGCGACCCCCACACTCTCGACATGGCTTGAATCCCGACTTCGTAGGAGGAGCCATTGTAAATAGAAACCAGATAGAAACTAGCAACAAGATGGAACACCTCCAACAGTAGCGAGAGCTAGGAGAAAACCGTTAGCGTCGAAGGCACGTAAAAAAGGGAACTGACGTCAGCACGTCGGCAAGGACGTCTAATTGGCACGGTGACGTCAGACGGAGTCGCAGGGAGCCGTACAATTGTGGCATCCTCGTCGACATGTAGAGCTGGGAAGAAGATTTCCTTTCGGATGCTGGTGCATGGGTGAATTCATAAGGTGAGGAATCCACAGGTAGTTGTATCCATCAGAAATGGAGCACAAATAGGACTTGCACAAGAGGGGCGATCCCAGTGGGGTGACGGATATCAGATATCAGGTCAGGCTCCAGTTCGGCACACAGGTCTGTGATTATGGCCCTGTCAAGTCTATAGGTGAGGATAATATGCCTGTCCTCCATTGTTGCCAAGTCCACCAGGGGTCTGTACATGGGGGTATGTCTCCATCTCCTATTCATCCGCAGCGGTTGCAGTCTAAGGGACAAAAGAGTGAGGAAACGGTCACAAACTGAACATCGGAGCCACAACAGTACAATGCGCGATGTTAATTTGTAATGGTTAAGTGGGATTTGTCATGTATGTCCCATTTTTAACTGTGACGCAGTTATTATCCAGGGCCTGCCCCCCCTGAAATGGGGTCTGCCTGTCCTGTATGGAGGGACAGGTGGAAGTGAGGTAATTTCACTGACGCTGTGCGCCGTTGGGGTAGGCGGTCGGGAACTGCAGTGCAACTCCTCATTGGTTAATATTGGGCCCTTTGAGGTACAGTGGCCAATGGTGATATACGCAGGCAGTGACTGTATGCACCGCTGCGGACGTGACCGCCATTTTCTATCTGATCACTCACTTGCTACCTGACCTTCAGTAGGAGAGGACCTACACTGCATGTGCTGCTGTGACCTGTGTCTGGAACCTACCATGGCCCATATGACTGGGGAAAGGGCCCCTGCCTTCACCTCGGCGGAGTTGGAGCGACCGGTAGATCCTACCCCAGTAAGGACTGCTGTATGGGCCTTCAGACCACAGGTGAGTACACTGGGCACGATGCATGTGGCATGAATGCATGGATTGGTGTGTGTGAAGGCCTCTGGTGGGGGGTGGGTGGATGTCCCCTGGGCAGCGTACAACATGTGTGTGTAAATGGTGATGTGAAGGGGTATGGTGGGCCATAAGTATAACTGGCAGGACGGTCTGACTGACACCATTTCCTGTGTGTTTTGCTCTGCAGGTCCGCGCCCATCAAAATAAGGGTATATGGCGTGCCATCGCCAAGGACATGCGGACCTTGGGGGTCTACGGCAGACGGAGCACCCACTGTCAGACCTGAGACGCTGGGCACAGAAGAAGGCTGAGGCCCAGCTGGGGATGGCCTCCCAACGAGGAAGGGGTCCCCGTCAAACCCTGACCCCCCCGATGGCCCGCATACTGGTGGTGGCCTATCTGGAGCTGGATGGGCACTTGAGGGCATCACAGCAGCCACAAGGGGGTAAGTACAGTGTCCATCATTACAACTTACGCATGGTAGGGGGGTACCCGGGTGGGGGATGTGTATCAGTGGATGCCCCTGGGCCAGGCCTGACATTGCAGAGTAGGTCCCATGTTGGCCAGGGTTCAGAAGTGATAATCCTGCTACCTAGCTCGTAGGCATCCACAACTGGTCAGGGCTGTGTGGGTCCCAGGTGTGCTGCATTTGGCGGTGTGTGCCCCTCCACATGCCTTGGTGGCTAGCATTATAACTGGTAGCGCAATGCATAGTGCTGTTCCCTGTGTGTGAGGGTGGTGTGTACGCCAATGGTGGTGTTGGTGCATGCATAGACCCAGTGTTCTCTGTCTCTTCCCCCCCTTTTTGTTTTGTCACCCTGTCCTTCTGTGCATAAGCATCATCTGGCGAAGGAGCAGAGGCACCGGCGACAGAGGGAGCTGCATCCCACAGGACCCAGGAGGCAGAGTCCACCAATGCTGAGGGCACCAGTGGGACAGAGGGCGGGAGGAGCATCACGGCGGAGACTGGAATGGACAGTTCGGGCACAGATACCTTCTCTGATGTAAGCTCCCTGGTGGTACCAGCACCGCCCTCCCAGCAGCCCCTCAGGGAGTTGCCTGTGCCTGCTCAACTAGGAGGGTGGGCATCTCCTTCGCCCCAGGCACCTTAGGCGCTGCCCCAGTTAGCCCTGCAGCCTTGAGTGAGGAGGCTGTTGACCTCTTGAGATCCATCTCTGTAGGGCAGTCAACCATTGTGAATGCCATCCAGGGGCTAGCAGCCCAGATGCAACAGACTAATGCATTCCTGGAGGGCATTCACACTGGCTTGGCGGCCCAACAGAGATCAATCCAGGCTCTGGCCTCCTCTCTGATGGCAGCCATTGTCCCTGTTTCCACCCTCCCCCCTCCAACTTCCTCTTCCCAGTCCCATTCCCCTCAACCCCAACCTATCCGAAGCACACAGGTAGACGAGCATGCACACAAAACAACACACGAGTGGCACAGGCAAACATAAGCACCACACATCATCCCACAGGCACTCACACAAACACTATCCAGATGCAGACATACCAACATCCACAATTTCCACTGTCTGCCCCTCCTCCTCCTCCTCCACCTCCCTCCCAGTTCCGTCTAAACTCACACCTGCATGCACTGCACCTCACTGGCAGACACCTCCACAACAGCCATGCACACGTCCCCTGTGTCCTCTCCCACTGTGTCTGTCACCCCCCCTCCCAAGGTACACAAACGTAGGCACTCAGACACCCAACAGCCATCCACCTCATAACAGCATCCAGCCCATGCAACTGCACCCAAACACAGCAGACAGACACCTCCTACAACCACTCCCTCTTCCTCCACTCCCAAATCTTTTCCCTTTCCCCGCCCCAATGTCCCTAAGAAGTTTTTCCTCTCCACCATTGACCTCTCCCTCCCCTCGTCCTTCACGTCTGGCCACGGTGGCAACAACCCAGGCAAGCAGCACCTCAGCCACCCAGTCCACAGGCCCAGTAGTCTCCACACCCACTCATGGTGGGAAAGGATCCAGGGCACATGTCCAGAGGTTGAAGGAGCCTGCACCAGGCAGCCTCAAGGAAAGGGTGCCTGCCCCAGCTGCTGCCAGGAAGGGCAAGGAGCCTGCCCCAGCTGCTGCCAGGAAGGGCAAGGAGCCTGCCCCAGCTGCTGCCAGGAAGGGTAAGGAGCCAGTCCCAGCTGCTGCCAGAAAGGGCAAGGAGCCAGCACCAGCGGGCAGGAAGGACAAGGGTCCTGATGCAGGGACTCAGACGGAGCACCCACCACCAGCAATGGTTGTGAAGCCGTCCGAGGCTACAGGGGATGGGCTGGAGCTTCCCTCCACCACCGCCAGCAGCAGCACCACTACCACCACCACCAGTGGGCAGCCATCCGAGGCTGCAGGGGATGGGCTGGAGCTTCCCCCACCACCACACAGCCATCCGAGGCAGCAGGGGATGGGCTGGAGCTTCCCCACACCACCAGCAGCAGCAGCAGCACCACCACCACCAGTGGGCAGCCATCCGAGGCTGCAGGGGATGGGCTGGAGCTTCCCCCCACCGGCTGCAGCACCACCACCACCACCAGTGGGCAGCCATCCGAGGCTGCAGGGGATGGGCTGGAGCTTCACCCCACCAGCAGCAGCACCACTACCACCACTGAGCAGCTGTCACCGCCGGCGGACGGCATGTAGTCCTGTCTCCATGGGATGCTGTGTGGCCTGCCCCCTGCAAATCAAGTGGGTATGACACCCACTTGAGAGACTGTGGCCTTGCGCTCCCCAGGATCATGCACAGGGCATGTTGGCCCCGCCGGAGCATGTGGGCGAGTCACCCACCTGAGAGACTGTGGCCTTGCACTCCCCAGGATCAAGAGCACAAGGCACAATGCCCCCTCCAGAACCAGTGGGTAAGACACCCACCAACCCCAGCCTCCTAGGATCAAGAGCACAGGGCACGATGCCCCCTCCAGAACCAGTGGGTAAGACACCCACCTGAGAGACTGTGGTCTTGCACTCCCCTGGACAGTGCAATGGGCATGTTGCCCCCTCCAGGGCATGTGGACAAGTAACCCACTTGAGAGACTGTGGCCTTGCACTCCCTAGGACACAGCACAGGGCATGTTGCCCCCTCCAGAGCATGTGGGCAAGTCACCCACTTGAGAGACTGCGGCCTTGCACTCCCCAGGAGAGAGCAGAGGGCATGTTGCCCTCTCCAGAGCATGTGGGAAAGTCACCCACTTGAGAGATTGTGGCCTTGCACTCTCCAGGACCATGCACATGGTGTGTTGCCCCCTCCAGAACCAGTGGTCTTGTTCCATCTGCCAGCTGAGGTGCCCCCCGTTCCCTGTCGCCCAGAGCTGCCTGCCTGTTTTCCAACTGATGCCCCTGCAGTGTTCTCTCCGTGTTGGTGCAGGTGACAAGTGGGGCATTGGACTTTGGCCTGTGGCCCACGCACAATGAGGTCCCTTGAGCTGTACCTATGTATATACCATTGCATTGCATTTTCATATTTCTACTGTGTTGATATTATTACACTCACTTTAGCACATTCCTGTTGTCCTTGCATTATTCCTCAGGGGTACGTGGTAAATATGTTTTAGTAGTGCAGCTGATTGTGTGTATAGTCTTGGGAGTGGGGGGTTGTTGGTCTGTGTGTCAATATCTTTGTCCTCCCCCCGTCCCCTGTGTGCTCGGCGGCTGTACTCATCGTGCTCGTCTTCGCCGTCATTGGTGTTCATGGTGGAGCAGGGTGTATAAAATCACTGGAAATATTTGCAGCTCGGACTCCATGGCTGCGTGGTTCTTCCCTGTGTCTCCAATGGTGAGTCCTTTGACTTCTGTGCTCTGTTTCCGCCAGGCTTTTGATGTTGTTGGTATCGCCCCGGAAAAGGTGGCGGTTTCCTGTCTCATAATACGGTGGGCAGGACATTGCCTTCCGCTTGGCTGTACCGCCGTGGTGGGTGTTTCCGCCCTGGCGGCCGGTGTGGTAAAGTGGCTGTCTATCTGAGTTCTCACCGCCATGGTCATAATTTAGCAGTTGTCACCGCCAGCCTGTTGGCGGTATTACCGCCACTTTATCACCGACCACCAGGGTTGTAATGAGGGCCATGCTGTTTTCGGAGGAAGTCAGGACAGACATTTCCTGGTGGCTAGACCATATGGATGCATGAAACAACAAGGCAATATTTGCCTCTGTTCCATAGAGGATTATAGAGTAGGATGCCATCAGATGGGGATGGGAGGCATAATGGGGCCCAGAGGAAACAGGGAAGGTGGTTCCCAGACGAACTGAATCTGCACATCAATTGCCTCAAGCTGTTGGAAGGGGCTTTTGCGGTATGGACTTTGACCCCGCACAAGGTAAAATGTTGCATCTTGCTTCAGATGGACAATGTTTTGGCGGCTCAGTACATAAACAGGCTGGAGAAGACAAGGTCATGTCTCCTAGTGGGGCTTGCAAAAGACTTCCGGCATTTTTGCCTACAACATCAGATCGGTAACCGGGGAGTACAATCCGGGTCAAGGAAATATAGTGGCGGATTGGAACTCTCCATTTCTCTGGGACTCCAGCGATTGGAGGCTTCACCCTCGCATTTTCAGAGCACTCAACAGGTTATGTGGCCCCTGCAAAGTGGACTTGTTTGCCTCTCGCCCGAATACTTACATTCTGATGTTTCACAGTTAGAGACCATATCCGTGTGTGGCAAGCCCAGATGCCTTTCTCCAGTTTTGGAATGGGAGGTTGCATTATGTGTTTCCCGCTTCTCAGGGACCCAGAGGGTTTTATCTCAAACGTATCGTCAGCTCATGGAACAGGTCTTGGTGACACCTTTTCGAAAGCTCAGTTGAGATTTTCAGTGGCAGTGGCGCAGTCTTGTGTGCCTCTGGTTCAGATTTTGTTGTTATTCTGACAGACCCATCGGGCCTTCCACATATGCTGCTGGTTCAGGACCGCTTGTCACTTATGGCATGGTTGATTTCAGGAGATAATGGCAGCTGCCAGGAGTTTCAGACCAGACTATGTACTTCTTGTCCAAATCTTGGGCCCCCAATACTCACAAATGGTATTCTGCCTCCTGGCACAGATGGATTCATTGGTGTGGGGAATGGGAAATTGATCCCCTGGAGGCCTCTATTCCAGTATTCGTTAATTGCCTCTCTGAATTGGCTACTCAAGGCTTAGCCTACCACACAGTGAACAACATTTGGTCAGCTATTTCAGCGGGTCATCCCTGTGTGGATAGAAGACCAGTAGGTGAACGTCCATTAATCTGTAAGCTTCTCAGGGTATTAGACTTGCTCTACCCCCTCAATGAAGGCCTGCTAATAAAGATCTTGTGCGGAAACAGTTGCCAGCAAAGTTGACTGTTGGTATGCCTCATTTCATGTAGGCGCGTGTCCAATATCCAAGCATTGCATATAGCAGGTAGAGAATTTACTCTTACAGGTCTTTACTTTCAGAAATTGGAACATACTAAGACAGATTTGCAATGTGTAACTTATATAGCTTTTCTTGAGAACCACAAGTAGTGTGTGGAGCGGTACCTTAGGGCGATTGTACCCACAAGTTTTGTAGAGGACCTGGAGGGTAGTTGCTTATTTTGTTACAAAAGCCTTTTCACCAAGTCACCACTGCAACCTTAGCTCGTTTGGCCACATGGCTGTTGGGTGAAGCGGGCGTTGATGTGACTAATTTTGGGGCCCATTGGGTCCCTGGTGCTACGGCATCTAAAGCTTTTTCCACCGGTTCTCGGTTAGAAGATATCATGGCAGCAGCTGATTGGTCGTCTGATTCCACATTTACATTTTATTTTATCATACGCCTTTTGTGGATGCTGCTTCATTGATGGTGGCACAGCTTTAAACTAGCATAATCCAGATCCTCTAGTCCAGAAGGAGAATATAGCACGTCCAAAATTTTCAGTTCCATTAAGAACACAGAGACGATGATTATCCCATCCAATATTATGTTTGACATTGTGCTGTATGCACAAATTTGATGATGTTATCACCAATCAGTGTCTCAATATACCGACTCCTGGAATCTGTGTCTGTCCTCTTTGTTTGCAACAACCATCACTTCAACTGTGCAACACTTGACCCTTGTCCAATGTGGCTACCAGGGACCAACTGCAACTCCACGCCAACGGGCGTAACCAATCATGGCATCTCAGATGCAATTTCCGAGCAATAAGCTGTCACAAGGACCTCTAGCCAATCACACTCCAACAGCGTTTAGGCTGGTCTGTTACGTGCACCTGCCAAGAAAAAAATAATAATAATAACATCCTGCCTTTCCAAAAGAGGAAAATTAAATCAAGGGTGGGTTAAACAACAAAGCAAGTAGTATGTCAATAACATTATCAGTTGAAAAATACAACGTTTAGTAGTTCTTTATATCTTTTTGAAACAAAAGCAACATTTTACTTTTTTGTAGTCATGTTTTTTAAACTGTTTGATGATTACTCGGGACAAAGACCATGTGGTTGTTGCAGAAACTCTGATTTAGTGGATGGATTATAACAGAATTGTTTTTTGGGAATTATGATTTGGAAAACGGATGATTTTATTTGTTTTTTTTTAAAAACAGGCAGTTTTTGAATTGCAGATTTTCATGTTGCTGGGTCAAAGCTGGATTTTTTCCTGGGAATTTCGTTTTAGAGAACGTTTTTTCTTGCTACAATGTTTTTAACAACAATCTTGCTTTTGGGGTATTTGCATGTTGAGACTGTGTTTTTTTCTTAATTTTTTTAACTTTCTAAATAATGGCCTGGACAAAACGGTTTCAATTTCATTTTGGGGGGGGGGGAGGGGGGGAGTTGAGCTTTCCTTTGGATGTTGGTTGCCACATATAGATTATTGGAGTACTGGAGACTCTTCGTGACAGGTGGTTTAAAAAATGTACCAAAAGTCAGGTACACAAGACAACTACAGATAGGGACCCCAAAATACCATTAATTTGTAATAAATAATTTTTAAAATGGCAATTTAATTAGTGTTGGCAGAACAGGCAAGTAAGTTAGAAAATGTGTCAGCATGTTTTAGAAATGTATCACATGTGCAAGATTGCTCAGATTGTCTGAAGCCACCATCAACGGAAAATAGTTGAATTTTTGCCAATGGTTGCTCGGACAACTCTTTACTATTTTTAGAAACATGTAGGTTCAGACTACCTGACAATGATTGCGCTATTCTCATTTCTTGGAACCTTTGTTCCTCCTTAAACACTTCCAAAAACTGATAAAGTTTTGAATTAAGTCTGCCAAATGATTTGTTAGAGGAACTGTGCCATCCTTTAATGACACTGTTAGTCTTTGCACCTCCCTCTAAGGAGGTCGCATAACACTTCCATTGCTCAATGGTAAACCCTGGTTTTCTCCTGTGACCGGACCGGCTTAGATGACCAATCCAAGTGTATTCAAATTAATTTAGTAGGGGGGCCAATGTGTCCTAATTTTCAGGAAAGTAGTTTGATTCAGTAACTGATGTGTAGACCTCATCCACACAGTCAGGAGGTACAAGGCATAACACAGTTAGTTTTTTAAACTCATACTGCAGTTTAATATTTCGCCAATATTCCTAAGAAAAGTGAAAAAACAGCCTTGAATTTGGGTGCAAGGGTACATTTTAATGGTGATATTAATCATGATCAAGTTGAAGTCAATTATCATTTTTCTAGGAATTTTATTCATTGTTTTGGATTTTACCTCTGTTAAAAATTCAGTGTACTTTGAGGATTGCTTGTAAGGGTGTCCGCTGTAAACTAATGGGACTGTAGTGTTATGTCTGTTCGCATGAGTACTGTAAATTTAGGTGAATGGAATGGATGTGGACTTAAAAGTCATCCAAATGTCACTATTTTCAAGGGTTACTAGGTTATGGATTGTGCTAAATGAACAAGTTACTTACCTTCGGTAACGCCTTTTCTGGTGGATACACTAGCTACCTGTGGATTCCTCACCTAATGAATTTTCTCCATGTGCCAGCATCCGACTGACATTTTCTTCTAGCTCTGCACAGCGAGGATGACGTCACAATTGCCCGACTCCCACGCGACGCCATATGACGTCATCCAGGCAATAAGAGGTCCTCGCAGGTTTGCAGACGTTATCACCATTTTTTATGTGCCTTTGAGGCGAACAGGTGAACGTTGATACTACGTATTTGACATGAACACATCAATCAAAACTTATATCCCACCATTTAATTCAACCAATAGAAAAAAATTACGAGAAGAAATATACATCCTACTGTATACAGTTCCACAATATCAAATATATATATACATATATATATACACACACACGCATATATATATATATATATATATATATATATATATATATATATATATATACACATATAAATATATACACAAATATATACACATATATAAATAAATAAATGCATCAGTATATACATATCAACAACATACAGATGCTCACACAAGGAAATCTTGGTAAGACCAGCCAGGCAACGGGGAAGCAGGTGGGACCGTGAGGAATCCATAGGTAGCTAGTGTGTCGACCAGAAAAGGCACTACCGAAGGTAAGTAACTTGTTCTTCTGATGGATACAACTACCTGTGGATTCCTCACCTAATGAATAGATTCCCAAAGCAGTACCGCACTCGGTGGTGGGTGCCTGAATGGTCAAACCAAGAAATCCTGCAGCACGGACCGTGCAAAATGGCCATCCCTCCGGACTTCAGAATCCTAACAATAATGTTTAGCAAACGTGTGGAGGGATGCCCAAGTTGCGGCCTTGCAGATGTCAACCACAGGAACACCTCTAGCTAAGGCCGAAGAGGCCGCCTTAGCCCTGGTGGAATGGGCTCTTAACCCAACAGGAAGTTCCTTCTTTGCTAAAGAATAACACAATTTGATGCAAAGAATGACCCACCTGAAAAGTGTTCTCTTGTGGACAGCCTTGCCTTTCCTCTTCCCCACGTAACCGACGAAGAGCTGATCCTCCTGTCTAAACTCTCTTGTCCTGTCGATGAAGAGGCTCAATGCTCTTCTTGGATCTAGTCGGTGTATCCTCTCTTCCTCCTTTGATGGATGAGGTGGGGGATAGAAGGAGGAAAGTGTGATGGACTGTCCTAAATGAAAGGGTGTAACAACCTTCGGTAAGAAAGCCGCCTTGGTCCTTAACACCACCTTGTCCCTGTAAAAGGAAGTATATAGGGGTTCCACACTAAGAGCCTGGAGCTCACTCACCCTCCTAGCTGACGTAATGGCAACCAGGAATACAGTTTTTAAAACTAAAAACCTTAAGGAACATGAATGCATTGGTTCAAACGGTGAACCCATCAGAAATGCTAACACTAAGTTCAAATCCCACTGCAGCATAACGAATGGAGTGGGACGGAACCTGTTAGTTAGACCCCTAATGAATCTCAAAATTAATGGGGACTTAAACAAGGAGGGTTGGTCTGGTAGACACAGAAAGGCTGACAGCTCGGACAAGTAACCCTTAACAGTCGCAACTGCACAACCCCTCTGCGCTAAGGACAGCGCAAATGACAAAATGTCCGATAAGTGGGCACGTAAGGGATCAATTTGATTCTCTCCGCACCAAGTCACAAATTTAGCCCACCTGCTTGCATAGATAGATTTGGTGGAGTGTCGCCTGGCCGATAATATAACGTCCACCACTTCTGGTGGGAGAGAAAAAGTGCTCAGATTGCCCCGTTCAATCTCCAGGCATGTAGGTGCAGGCTCTGGAGGTGTAGAATCTGCCCCTGCGACTGCGAGAGGAGGTCTGCCCTGTGAGGGAGACGGAGCGGAGGGCACAGAGAGAGTTGGAGAAGGTCTGAATACCACACCCTTCTTGGCAAATTCGGAGCTATTAAGATGACTTGGGCCCGGTCTTGGCGAATCTTCCTCAGAACCCGAGGAATAAAAGGTCTGAGGGGAAACGCGTAAAGCAGCTGGCCATACCAGGACATCTGAAACGCGTCCCCCAATGCTCCTTGTACCGGATACTGGAGGCTGCAGAACGACAGGCAGTGCGCGTTCTCCAGAGTGGCAAACAGGTCTATCTGAGGAAACCCCCACATCTGAAAGAAGTAAAGGACCAGGTCTGGATGAAGACGCCACTCGTGATGGTCGAGATGTGCTGACTGAGACTGTCCGCACGTACGTTCAAAAGTTCGGCCATATGGTTTGCTACCAAGCAAATCCGATGGTCCTATGCCCAGGACCAGAGTCGCAGAGCTTCTCTGCAGAGAAGGTACAACCCCACTCCTCCCTGTTTGTTTATATACCACATCGTGGTAGTGTTGTCCGTCAGGACCTGAACAGACTGACTGCGAAGGGAAGGGAGGAAGGCCTTGAGAGCCAGACGTATCACCCGCAATTCCAACAGATTGATGTGAAACCTCTGTTCTACTGGAGACCAATGTCCTTTGACCTCCAGCTCCCCCAGATGAGCTCCCCACCCTAGAGTGGAAGCATCCGTTATCACTTTGGCCACTGGAGGTGGCAGCGAGAACGGCCTTCCTTGAGAAAGGTTGCTGACCGCAGCCCACCATTGAAGATCCGCTGCAGCGTCTCTGGAGATCCTTATCGATTCCTCAAGACCCCCTTTGTGTTGAAACCACTGCCTGCGGAGGCATCACTAAAGAGCCTTCATGTGCCAGCGTGCATGAGTGACCAACAGAATGCAAGAAGCGAACAGACGGAGCAGACGAAGGACCTTGAGGACTGGAACGACTGCTCCATTCTGGAACATTGGAATCAAGGCCTGAATGTCCTGAATCCGCTGCGGCAGAGGAAAGGCCCGATTCAATGCTGTGTCTAGTACTGCCCCTATGAACAGGAGGCGCTGAGAGGGCTCCAGGTGAGATTTGGGCACGTTCACCGAAAAGCCCACATCGAACAATAACTGGGTTGTCGACTGCAGGTGACGCAGCAGGAGCTCCGGAGACTTGGCTTTGATCAACCAATCGTCCAGGTAAGGGAATACTGCTATCCCCCTCCTTCTGAGCTCTGCTACAACCACCGCCATCACCTTCATGAAGACTCGAGGTGCTGAAGTAAGACCAAATGGAAGTACCGCAAACTGATAGTGTTGCGATCCCACCACAAACTGGAGATACCTCCTGTGCGACTTGAGAATCGGGATATGAAAGTAAGCATCCTGCAAGTCGACAGACACCATCCAATCCCCTTTGTTCAACGCCAAAAGCACCTTGCTGGGGTCAGCATTTTGAACTTTTCCTGCTTAAGGAACCAATTCAAAATCCTCAGGCCCAGGATTGGCCTCAACCGACCATCCTATTGGGGATCAGGAAATATCTTGAATAACAGCCCTGACCCCTCTCCTGCTTTGGTACCAACTCTACTGCACCTTTCGACAAAAGGACTAGAACCTCCTGTTGTAATAAAAGGAGGTGGTCTTCCGAACAGAAGGATGGGCGGGGAGGGATGGGAGGGGAAAACTCCTGAAAGGGAAGAGTATAGCCTTTCCCCACAATATCGGTGACCCAGGAGTCTGATGTTATTGAGTCCCAAGTGTGGAGAAACTGAGATAATACTCCCCCTACAGGAGATGCATGCAAAGGGATTGATGGAGGACTAAGGCTGCTTTCCCTGCTGCACCCCTCCGGAGGAAGAGGCAGAGTGCTGCTGGGTGGCCCCTCTGGTACGAACCCTACCCCTTCCCCTATATGATCTATAGGGGTGAGTAGAAGCAGCCTGCTGGACTGTCTGCTGAAATCTCCCTCGAAAGGAAGAGGCACGCCCAAACCCCCTGAACCTCCTGAATGCTTGTGAAGGAGTGGAGACGGAGGCCTGCAAGCCTAATGACTTTGCAGTGGCCCTACTCTCCTTGAACCGCTCCAAGGCAGAGTCAGCCTTTATCCCAAAGAGTTTATCCCCATCAAAGGGTAAGTCAAGTAGGGTTGACTGCACATCGGGAGAGAATCCTGAAGATCGTTGCCAGGCATGCCTTCTTGTTGCTATGGACGTGCCCATTGCTCTGGCCACGGAATCAGACATGCCAAGTCCAGATTGGATAACCTGAGTTGCCGCTTGCCTGAGCGTCCGTCAAAAGGTTCAGAACCTCCTGAGGCAATCCAGGATGTGTCGTCTTGGCCTCGTCCATCAGGGCATAGATGCGCCTGCCCAAGATACAGGTTGCATTCGTTGATTTCAGGGCCATGCTGCATGAAGAGAATGCCTTTTGTGCAGATTGGTCCATTCTCTTGGATTCCCTGTCCGAAGGAACCCCTGGAAAAGATCCTGGAGCTGTGCGGGAGGAACATGAGGCATGCACCACCAGGCTCTCTGGAGTTGGATGTTTTGACAAGAAAGCTGGATCTCCAGGAGCCACCTGATACCTCCTTGCAACCGACCTATTCACTGCCGTCGAAGTCACAGGCTTCTTTCACACCTCCATTATTGGGTCTACGAGTGCCTCATTAAATGGAAGAAGTGGCTCCGCCACAGCTGAAGAAGGGTGCAACCCTTCAGTGAGAATGTTAGTTTTTATTTCAGCAGCTGGAAGAGGAAGGTCAAGAAAATCCGCCGCCTTCCTCACTACCAAATGGAAAGAAGCAGCCTCTTCGGTGTACTCCCCCGGAGAAGCTAAGTCCCACTCCGAGGAAGTGTCCAACCCACTGGCAGTATCCAAGCCCTGTAGATCTCCCAGGGGCTCTGCAATCTCACCCTCTTCCAAGAGCTGTTTCTCGTATTCCTGCTCCTCAAGCAGCCTCAGAGCCAATCTCCTGGAGCGCAGCCTGGCCTCAATTCTCGGCATCGATAAGGCGTCTGCTGACGCCGAAGACCTCGGTCGGCGTCGACCCTCGGATTCATCCGACGCCGGATCTATTGGCACCGTAGGTTTCTTCAGCGTTGACTGAGGTTGTGGTGAACTAATCGGCGCCGGGGCAGAAGACGTCATCGGAGTCACAGGCCTTCTAGGTGACGCCATTGGTACCGGCGCCGAACCAGCACCTCCCGTGGGAAGGAAAGGCATGAAGGGCGTCGGTCTGTACGGAGCCGGAACACCCATGTCATATGCCAAAGGACCTGGAGGTCCATACGGGCCACCTCCTGGAGCCATGCTGGCAAAAATGCCAAACATCGCATTAAGAAATGCGGCAGCATCGGTTCGGGCATCCCCGTATGCGCCAGTGAAACCGCCAGATCCTGATGAGGATCGACCTCAAAGACAGATACAGGAGATGTAGGAGAAATAGGAGTTGTCCGAGGTGGAGATGTTAACGTCGGACTAAACTCCCATGTCTTACGGCGTCGAGCTGATGGCGACCTCAAGTGGGATCGGTCCTTCCTCGACCGACGTCGTGTTCCATGCCGGCGCCTGGAGTCTCGATGACGTCTGTGCGACTTCAAAGATTTAGTGGAAGACCTACGATGGTGATGTGTTTCCTTCTTTTTTGATTTTGCCAAGAATAACTTGGCCTCCCGCTCGTTGAGTGCTTTCGGATGCATACGCTGGCATGAACCGCACGCCTCGACTTAATGGTCAGAACTCAAACACCACAAAAAAAATTGTGTGGGTCTGTCACCGACATTCGGCCACCGCACTCCTACAGGGTTTAAAACCTGATTTACGTAGCTGAGACATAGTAACACTCAAAGTGAAACAGTAGCTCCCTGAAGCCTCGAAGAAATAACCATTACTCGAAGGCACGGAAAAAAGGGAACTGACATCTGCACGCCGACCAGGACCTCTTATTGCCTGGATAAACATACAGCGTCGCGTGGGGGTCAGGCAATTGTGACGTCATAGTTGACGTGCAAAGCTAGAAGAAAATTTTCGTCGGATGCTGGCGCATGGGGAAAATTCATTAGGTGAGGAATCCACAGGTAGTTGTATCCATCAGAAATTGCTATTCTTGTTTTAGGGTTTTAGTTGTCCTGCAAAAGGAAAAGTTCATAGGCGAAAGTAAAAGTTCATGGGGGATGTCAATGTCTGACTAGATATGTGGGGTTACTCATAGGGGATTACTTGCCTGTTTTTGTCTCTGTACCATTCTCCTTAAGTTGGGTATGGTGGGCATACAACTTGCAACATGCTTACAAATGAGCCACAGGGTTAATTGGAGGTGGATGCACGCATTTATATTTGCTGAATGTTCTCTCTAACTTCAATCTCCATTGCAGAAGCAGAGTGGTTATGCTTGTTGGTCCTTTCCACAGTGTCACCCACAGTAACCGCTCTGCCTCTGCAATGGGATGAAAAATACTCTGCACCTCCAATGACTCCTGTGCTCAGTTAACCTCTCCATACAATAAAGATATCCACCATACTTGAGGAGCCGTTTCCTTCTTTCTGACTGAACACAGCTTGCTTGATTCTTTGAAGCTGTTGTATAGTTAGTTATAGAAAACACAAACAAAGAAATTGTGTTCAAGTTTGTTTGTTTACAGTGTACCTGCAAAGGGAAATCATTTTTGTATGATTATTTCAGAGACTGTTGTTTTAGGAAAACAAGTTTTTATTTCTGTAGAAAGAAATAAGTTAGAAATAAATGTTAATCTTTGATGCCCGTGGAAAGAAAGTTGAAGGTTTTCCATAAGCATTGATTTGTTCAAATTATTTACTTGAGATTGTTTTTATCCTTTTGTAATCTGGTTTGTGGTGGTCATGTTACTTTTCCTTTGAGTTTCTTGCGGTTGGGTTGTAGCTGTAAATTTGTTTGTACTGTGCTCTGTAAAATATGTTAAAAAAAGAGAAGGTTTGAGAATGGTAAGGTTTCAAACTGTGGTGGATTTTACTGTAAGCAAATTACTTGCTAGGAGAAAAAGGTGCATATGATTATTTCGCACATGGTATTGATGAGGAGAAACAATTTTAGTATTACTGTGAAAAATGACAGATGTTTTATTTTTATTGTTTGTTGCCTGTTGAAAGACAATTGTTAGATTTTTTCTTTTTTGTTTTTTTTTAAAGAATATTTACCTCAAAAGGTCTTTGTCTTTTAATGCACTGGTTGCGTTTTTAGGTTAATTTTCTTAATACTTAAAATTTCCAAATTATTGGACACATTATAAAGGGCAGAATAAAATGTGAGTATATCGAACTGTAAAATTTGTCATTTTTTCCCCCAGCCACTGTCCAGCATCTTCTCTAACTAAGCACTTAGCGGAGTTAGAATAGTAATTTTGACCCCCAGCCACTGTCCAGTACGTGCCCCGAGGTAAGCATCTGGCAGAGTCAGAATAATACATTTTGCCCCAGTTACTGTCCAGCACCTGCCCTGAGGTAAGCACTCGGCACAGTTAGAAGAGTCATTTTGGCCCAGCCACTATCCAGCCCCTGCTGGGAGGTAAGCACCTGGTGGAGTTAGGATAGTCATTTTGCCCCCAACCACTGTCCAGCACCTGTCATGAGGTAAGTACCTTGCGGAGTTAGAATAGTAAATTTGGCCCCTAGCCACTATCTAGCATCTGCCCTGAGGTAAGCACTGGCAGAGTTAGAAAATAAAATTTCGGCCCAGCCAATGTCCAGCACCTGCCCTGAGGTAAGCACCCACTGGAGTTAGAATAGTAATTTTGCCACCCAGCCTCTGCCAGCATCTGCCCTGAGGTAAAGCTCCAGTTTAATTCTAAATTTGATGTTCAAATAAAATGTGGTTGATACTGACTTACATTGGTCAGCCTCCTGTCAATGTCCTCAAAATAAGGTCTGCATACAGTCTGCAAATAATCTATGATTTAAAAAAAAATGTATTTAATATATGTGATTGGGATTTATGTTGTTCATTATAAAAGGTGCTTATTGTAACTGTTCTACCTACTTGAGCAGATAGACGGAACTGTCTAAATACCTGTAACCGGTCTCCTCCTCTTTCTGAAGCGTGTGGTCACAAGCGAAGTCAGTGTACCATTGAGCACAAAATGGTGGATGGCTGAATTTATACGTTTTTTGAGGTATTCGATAATTTAAAAGAAAGTATGTTCTGGAATGTATTTTTAACATGGTTTAAAATCTGATTGCATGTATATCTATTTAGCACATTGAAAATAGACTTTTTTTGTTCCTACATAGAACAATAGCCATTTTGATTGGTGACAAGCTGCACATATAGAGTTAAAATAGAGGAAGGATAACAGTACTAATGAAAATAAAATTAACGCAATGATTTTGGTGTTAGCTGCATAGCAAGACCATCATAATAATGTTTTCATGCCAAACATGTTTCGGAAAATATTACTATACTGTTTTGTTCCACATACTTTACTTGAAATTAATTATATTTTATTTACCATTAATTTTCATATATTTTAAAAATGCGTTGTAATGGTAAGCATGGTACTGGTATGCGTGGTAAAGGTATGTGTGGTCAACGTATCAACCAATCAATATAAACTGTTATTGTGCCCATGGCCATAAAAGTTTTACTTTTAAAAACAAAAACAGACATAAAATTATATTGCTTTGTCAATGTAGATGCAAGATGTATTAGTTTTAGTAGATTTCTAAAACTAAGGGTTGCACATACAATAAGTGTCTAATATCATAATGACACCAAACCAAAGAACAAAAACATAACCATAGTCAAAACCCTATTATGGTCCGGCATGTCGTATGGTGGAATGTGTGCATATTATTTAACATGGATATTATTATTTTATATATATATATATATATATATATATATATATATACCAAAAATGTTAGTACAGGAAGAAATGCGTAATCTCTGTGCTGAAAGTTCATATTATATCAATACCCAATTGTAATGAGATAAAAATATGAAAACAATACTTCAAATTACTGCCGTTAATGCAGTCATACAAAAAGGGGAAATCAGTTACTACAAGGCTAAAGTGCTACCATGTAAAGTGCAATCGTGGAGTTTCTGTGTAGCTTGGCCAACACACTGTGTTGTCATAACAGAGACCAACAGGGGGTGGCCTAAGTTAGTCCAAGCTATTATTTCGTTATCTTTGCTCAGCTAGTTCAGCATAGAGAAATAAGGCCTCATCCTAGTGTTCCATTTAATTTCATAAAGTATCCTACTAATTATTATAAATATAGAACTATATACACAATGTTTAAAACATAATAATCTAAGAACAGATCCCTAGTTAATACCATTGTTTAATAATCGCACTTAAGGAAGAACATTTTTAATAGCAGCAAAGTCTATAATGGACATGAAGAATGTAGAAATATGAACTTTGTCTAATGGCCTGACAGCAAACCCCATCTAGCATTCAGCCTTCTTTGGCAATCCTATTTGCTCTAAGTCTTCATGCCCAGAGGACAAACCGGGAGGTGGCAAAAACAACTTGCTCCTTCGTGTTGCATCTAAGAAGTCAATGGGCCTCCCTGTAGTGTACTATGCCCAGAAATTTGCAAACTGGTGTACTCCACCTTCTTCGTGGCTGAGCATAGCCTAGGCAGAAGAAAAGAAAATGTTCTGCCGTCTCCAGGGTGAGTGGGCAAAAAGGGCAATTGGAGATTGAGATTGCATTCTTGTCCCACTTGCCTGCTAATGTCCTTGGTGGCAGGCTGTCAGTTCTAAATTTAATGCACAAGCTCTTGATCTGCTAGGGTCTGATTCTATCCTAATAGGGTTGAAACATGGGATTGTATTTGATTTGGTGAAAGGTTTCTGGACGGATCCCCCCTTTTGAATCTTTCTAAGTTCTAAACAATATAGTTTCCCAAAATGATTCTTTAAGTTTGGTTGCAGTAACTTTATTCATTTCCGCTGGTGAATACTATACTGCCTCCATCTTGATGGCTTCCCACAGCTGTTTAATCTTTATGAGCCAAGGAGTGCTTAAGTTTTTATCTAAAGTAATTAGTTCCTCCAGAGCAATCCTATTTGAAACCAATACCAGTGCAATAGATCAAGGGTTTAAAAAAGGCAATCGGCCCACCTTGTTCATTGCTAAGTCAATACGTAAGGGTGTTAGGAGGTGTGCTTGGAGGTAGACAAAGCAGTGACCACATAAATTTGTTTTCAGTTTGAGCTAGGGAGGACAGATCAACACAACCCCAGGTCTCTGCTCCACATATTGCCCCAGCCACCGCAGTGGCCCTGTAAACTTCAAGGTCTGGGAAGACAACACCACTGGATGTAGCCACCACAGATGGCCTTTGATGTAATACAGCTCTGCTTTCTGCTATTTAAGGGCCCCAAGACAGACTGTCAGCTAGTCTGATGCCCAAGTAGTCAACGTTGTTCACTTGTTCCAAAGGCACCCCCTCCACCACCATTCTACCTCTATAAGGGTGGGGATTCAGTGCCATAAATGTAAGATTTGGTAGAATTGATCTCTAGTCCCCAAGACTTGCAAAAGGGGGCAAAGTGGTCCAAAAGAGACTGGAGGCTGATAGAGATTCTGGAAAGAAGCGGTATATCCTCTGCAAACATAAGGATTGGAATATATTTGCCTGCAGATATTGGTGTATCATGTCTACAGTTTTCCAGACAGTTGACCGCACCTTTTATAGAAAGGCTGAACAACACGAGGCAAGCACACATCCTTGCCTTACTCAGCGAGTTACTGGTATCCTTTGTGTAAGTTCACCCCAATGTTCCACCTGACCTGAGCATATGTTTCAGAATAAAGGGCCTTGAGGATTCTTAAAAGGTCTCCAGGTATGCCATATTTTTCCAAAACCATAGACTATCCCTGGGGACCAAGGTGTCCCTCAGGTCCAGGAAGGTCACATACAGGTGGTCCCATTTCAACACAAAGTATTTCCAACACATCGACATGAAGCAGAACACCTTATCCACAGTGATAACTTTGCACATGAATCCCGCCTGACTGTCCGACAAAGTATGATGGTCAGCCTTCCACAAATGGAGTCTAGACAACACTTGTCTGCAAAAGATCTTTTGAGAATTGTCGATCTGGCTAATCGGCCCTATAGTTGGAGGGGACATCACACCTACCTTTTTTATAGCTAGGCACAATGATGGTGCAGCACCAGGATAGTGGAATGCCCTTAACTCTTCTCAAAATAGCATTACTTAAGGTGTTTGAATACAAAACTCATATTTCTAGTTGGGATATAAAAATGCCTCCAGAGATGCCATCAGGGTCATGTGCTTTCTCCCTACTCATCTGCTGTAGGTCCTGTTCTGTTTCTACCATCTCAGAATCCTCAAGAGTACCAGTTCCAACCTCATTTCTGGGTGGAGCGTGAAGTGCTGCAAGGGCACCTCTCTAGGAGGGGGAATCATTGGTCCACTTGCTTTATAATTTAGAACAGTGGCTGATCCATACCTCTGGCTGTACAACCGCTTTGAGATGGTTATCAATGTTGCAATCCAAATAGGCTATCAGTTTCCAGAAACCCTTCATGTTTCGACTGGCAAGGGATTCTGTAAGGTCATTCCGCTGGGTTGACCTCCAGCTGCTTTTGTTTTTGATCAAGGTTTTGCTATACCCTCTCCTTGCCTTGACAATTTCCCTCCGCCCACCTTTTTTAACAGCATCAAATAGTGCTACCTTTGCAAGTACATACTCACTCTTATTATCTGGGTTGTTTTCCCTGCGGCTTTCCTCTCTCCCTCTCCCGTGTGAAGTAATCTTTCAACTAGTCCATCAGCTCACAGTGGAGCTTTATGAAGTCTTACAGACCTTTGTCGATGCATTTGTAAGGGCCCAGCATTTCCACAAATAGATGGTAGATTTGTGATAGAATTGTACTATTTCCTGCAATTGATGCCCATTTAACATTTCTTCTATTATTAGTTAAAACTACCTCATGAAGTGGGCACTTCCAGCTAGGGACAAAAATTCTTTAGGGGCCTAGCTTGGAGTTTGCGACATATATTGCGCTGTGGTCACTGTCCATTGTAAGAATCACCTCAAAACCGATCATGTGAGGCCAGAGCTTCATATGTCGAAAGATGTAATATATACGACTTCTACACAGACCTCTTTTGGAGGCTGAACAGGGAGGAAAGTCTGCTGGAGTATTACCATTCAGTGGTCTCAACCCATGTGTGACCATTAGAGCAGCAATCTGTTCTGCAACCTTTGTTTTCCTATGGCGTATATCCACAACAGCATGGAGTGGCACCCGCGATTCGGAAGCTGCATCCGTCATACCTATGTCTGTGATCTCTACCTGCACTGGTGTATTAAGGTCCCCTACAATTATCTTAGGTCAGTCGTCACGCATTTGGTCAACTGAATGAGAAAGTAGATCAACCATGGCTGAAGGTAATTGGTTAGGAAGAATACGTATAGAGAGATTAAGATGTACCTAATCTCGGCTAGGCGGTCTGCAGAGATATCTATGCCCAACAGATCCCATTTGTCAACTGGGATTTTTTTACATTTTGCTAAACAACTCCAACTTTATCCATTTCAGCAGCCCACCAGAAGGCCTCCCCGCTGCTGAGGGTTTAGCATTTGAGGAGAAAGAAATGAACCCTGACCTGAATGCTGGCTCTTTTGCCCATGTCTCCTGGATTAGCAAATATGGTATGAATCTATAAAAGATCCCTATTCAGGGTCACTTAGCTTTGCTCTCAACTCTGCTATGTTCCATGATAATATTTTTATGATGTTCACTGAGCCAGAACTTCATCCAGTGGCAGGAGTGATTAGATCAATGCTTATGTTTGCTTCTGCCTCAGGGCTCCCCGAGCCACTTAAAGGTGAGTTTACCTTTCTCTCTTTGTCTTATGAGTCACCTCCTGGAGCCACTAGGAGTGAAGTAAGTGCTGAAGGATTTATTTGATGTGGAGAAATTGTGTCACACTTACTCTGTCTTTTGGATAGTCATCTACTTGTGAAAGGTTTGTTGTTGAAACAGACGAGTCTGAAGTTGCCTGTGAGTGCAGCAGCAGTTTAGGGCTACTATTGGTGCTGGTCCCAGATAGGAGCTGGGGAGCGTTTAACTTCAGCCTTAATTGGGGGCCTATACCTAAGCTATAGTGCTATAAGTCTCTCAATAAGCTTGTAATTTGCTAGCCGAAGCCTAATGAAATCAAAAGTGGAATGTTTGTCAATAAAACGAAAAAAAATCCAGTATGACTTCTGTAATTATTCTCTTACTTTCCTAAGGCAGTGAGTTATCTTATTAATCAATGATTCCTATGTTTTCCTTGTGCCTGGAACAAGTTTGGGGACCTTGGCCACCAATATATCCAAATGGCCTAGTCGTTAAATTTGAACCAAAAGCTATATTTGCCACAGGTGTAACCAAAGGGGTGTGTCCCACAGGCCAAATTTTTACATATGTGTCGGTATCGAATCCTTTCCAGGCTGTACAGGTACCCATACGTTACCACTTGTTAGGAATTGGGTCTCTAGCTGGCAGAGGTATACGTCCTTGTCCCAATAGGGACCACAATCCTAGTCAGGGTAAGTCACAACACAATCCAAATTATCCTTTGCCCACCCTCTGATAGCTTGGCACTGAGCGGTCAGGCTTAACTTAGAAGGCAATGTGTAAAGTATTTGTGCAATAAATCATACAGTAACACAGCAAAATCACCACACAGGTTTAGAAAAATAGGTAATATTTATCCGAATGAAATAAGGTCAAAACAACAAAACTCCAATAAGCACAAGTCGAAATATCACTTTTAAAAGGTTTAAAAGAGACTCAATCCTTAGAAATCAATGGTTGTTTCTTTGTATCACACAGTACCTGGGATGCGTAAAAAATAATGACACATGAGGACCGCAGAGGAGGAGATGCCTGGAAAAGTAAGGTGTTGCGTTGGATTTTCCAGCACGGCACAGATGATGCATGGTTTCCTTCCACGCTACAAGGGTTTGTGTCATTTTTCAGGAGCACAGTCTTGGTTCCTCACTGTGATGCGGGGATATTTTGATGCCCAGGGACGATGTGTTGAAAATCCTTGAAACACTGGTAGAAGGAGCAGGCGCTGTGTCGATCCAGTAGGAGACGCATTGAATTTTCCCTCACAAGGCAGGCGTTACGTCGAATTTCCCATCAGGAAGTGGGTGCTGTGTTCTTCTGGTCGGCGGTGCAGCGATTTCCCAGCCGCGATGTAGCCTTTGCATCAATTTTTTCAGCCATTGCATCGATTTTCAACGCACAAGGATTTTCTTGCAGAGGGGAAGCCTTTGTTGGCCCTGAGACTTCAGAAACAGGAAGCAAGCTCAATCCAAGCCCTTGCAGAGCACTTCTGGAGAGAGCAGAGTCCTTCCAGCAAAGTCAGAGGTCAGCAGGCAGCAGGGCAACAGCAGTCCTTTCTCAGCAAAGCAGTCCAGAGGAGTCCTTTGGGCAGCCAGGCAGCTCCTCTGACCGAGTTCAGCTGTAGATCTAGAAGTGTCTGATTTGGTGGGGGTCAGAGATCCAATTTATATACCCAAAAATGCCTTTGAAGTGGAGGAAACGTCAGAGAGCAGTTTTGAAGTGCACAAGTTCCCCTTTCAGCCCAGTCCTGTCTGCCAGGATCCCTGTGGGGGGTTATCAGTCCTTTGTGTGGGGGCTAAGTGTGACCCCCTCCACCCTTCCTGCCAAGGAGGACCCATTCAGTATGCAGATGTGACCGAGTGTCCTGTGTTTGTGGTTGTCTGGATGGAATGCACAAGGGGAGCTGTAAACCAGCACAGACCAGACATGGACTGTAGACAGGCTGTAAGGCACAGGGGTAAGTGGAGAGAAATGCCCACTTTCAATTGGCATTTAAAAAATAGTAATATTACATCTAACTTCACCAGTAAGCCTAAATTTCTATTGCCATTCTGGCCATATTAAATATGACATGGCTACTCCTTCCCGATCATAATCTAGCACTTAAAAGTATATGAGAGCAGTTCTAATGCCAGTCTATGGGAGGAGCAGTCCTCACAGTAGTGGAAAACAAATGTATGAGTTTTTCACTACCAGGACATGTAAAACACATAAGTAAATGTCCTGCCTTTTACCTACATAGCATCCTGCCCTATGGGTTACCTAGGGCCTGCCTTAGGGGAGCCTTAGATGTAGAAAAAGGAGAGTTTAAGGCTTGGCAAGTAGTTTTAAATGCCAAGTCGAATTAGCAGTGAAACTGCACACACAGGCCTTGGAATGGCAGGCCTGAGACATGGTTAAGGGGCTACTTATGTGGGTGGCACAATCAGTGCTGCAGGCCCACTAGTAGCATTTAATTTACAGGCCCTGGGCACATTTAGTGCACTTTACTAGGGACTTACAAGTAAATTAAATATGCCAATTGGGTAGGAACCAATGTTACCATGTTTAGGGGAGAGAGCACATGCACTTTAGCACTGGTTAGCAGTGGTAAAGTGTGCAGAGTCCTAAAACCAGCAAAAACAGTGTCAGAAAAATGGAGGGCGGTAGGCAAAAGTTGGGGGATGACCACCCGAAGGCTGTCAGGTCTAACACAGTTCAATTGCAGAGGGGGCTGATCAGAACCCCTGGCTGCTGCGTTCATATTGTCATTCTCAGTCACCAGGTGTATAGGTGGCCTATCAGAAAGAGTGGTTCTACGGAAATATGTGCTAGGGTTTGGGTGGGATGTTCGCTCTTCTCAGAATGACATATGTTACAGTTCAATTTTGAGTGCAGAAGCATAAGGTTATCCTTTTTTCATTTAGAACTTGGGATAACCTACCGATGCAATCACTTTGGCTCTTTATTTTGAGTGCACAAGCGCTTCCGTGTCGCGCCGCGGCGCTGCACTCTGGGGCCGCGGGGGAAGCCGCGGCTCGGGTCAAGGGTCGCAGCACTCTCCGCGCCCCTTTTCTCCGGCCGCGGATTCTTGGACGGACGCGGCAGGACCAGAGGACCCAAATCGGGTCACGGTCCTTGCTGCGTTGGGGGCATTAAATTAAACAATATGTGCACGTAGCTAGTATCACCTGGGGATTCCCGGTACCCTTTCCTTTACACCACTTACCGGCCACACAAGCAAAAGCCGGATGTCTGCACATGATTCTCTTTTATGCATGCCTTTCCCTTCCCAGCATGCTGTTCACTTCCTCTCTTCCCAGCATGCATTGTTTCTCTTTGTTTAAACGCATGTTCTTATTTCTTAGTTATAACCTCTTCCCCAATCCAAGATGGTGGTATTTCTACTTCCTGTTTTCCACTTCCTGTCTAGGGGTATATGAGGGGAATTCAGCTTCTTTCTCATTGCGTTGCAACACTACTGTGGTGGTAGTCACGCTCCGGGTGGTTTCCTCTTGTGGAGCCAGTTATTCTTGACCTGTCTTCCGTCTCCAGTATTCCTGAACTCCAGAATCTTCAGTCCTAACGTCCTTGTGTCCTCCATCTGTTTCAGGGAGCTCCTGTTGGAGGTTTTTTACCCTTTTGGTGTTTTTCCTCTGGGACTCCTTCTGGAGGGCACGGACTGTAGTGGCTTGCTATTGTCAAACAGCACCGTGGCTACCAGAAGGGGTCGCCCCTACCTCGGCCAAAGCAGGACCTGCAGGAATCAGGGTCGTTCCCTACCTCTCATCAACCTCGACGGTAAGCCCAGAGTGAACCGTGACATTCCGACCTGTTGTCTTTCTGTTGGGCTTCTAACCACGCCTATCACTTTCATTCGTTTGTGGGCTTACCGTTTAAAATTTCTTTGATTTCATTTGTGAAAGGCATGCATACGTCATGGCTTTCTGGTGCTTAGCCCTCCTCGAGTGCACTGGCCAACTACAGAAAACACACGAGGCTCCATGTTTTCTGTATGGTTTCTGGATTACTTTTTATTTTTATTTCCTACACAACACAATCTCACTGGGAAATAATTGAGCGCTTTGCATGACTATCAGTTTATTTCTATTGTTTATCCAAGCGCTCCTTTGCAAATTCAAGGTTTTACACAGCTCGATTGCGCTTGTTTTTTTTTTTGTTAAATTATTTTTTTGTAATTTTCCCTCATCCCCGTCCCTATCCTTACCCCGCCCACCCCTCCAGCTTGAGTTTTGCGGTGGCCACTGCTGCACAGACGCATTGCCACGTGTCCTCTAATTTATTTTATTGAAGGTTATATTTAGCGACGCAAGCCAAGCTCAGAGCAAAGACCAGCATTGGCAGCATTCATAAAGCCCGGACGCCTTTCCTGCTCTTCATGCCAGGCCCATCCTCCTCTGCTTGCCTGCATCAGAGATACACCCTCTTCCCTCCTCTGAATCCCAGGCCCTCCTCCCCTTCCCTGAGACACTCAGATTTTCCATGAATTGCAGCCCTAAGGGGAATGCTGGAGAGGATGTGAAGTCCCCAGGGAAGCAGACGTTTCCACTCTGGGTCACATTCGAAGGCCCTGCATCGTGGGAACAGGCCCTTTCCTTGCAGTGTTTCCCAGCTCCTTCAAAGTGCACTTCTGGTCAGCTTTTCACCAGCTCTCACAGGGCTCTCCCCCAGGGCACTCCTGGACCACTTACCCAGAGTGCACTACCGCAGCTTCCCACCATCTCACTTGCATGTGTACCCATTGAGTGTCTCACCAGCATCTCCACCTCACCCTCTGGAGTTTTTCATCAGCTCCCACCCAGTGTAACCTGGGAGCCGGACCCGAACTGTGATCCAGCGAGGCCTGGGCAACTCGCAGCTTTTCGGAACCTGACCATGATAAAACTATTTCCTAGCCTTATTAAATATCCAGGGTAAAAATGCATATGTTTTAGGCCCCCATTGAACATGAACCCCTGACCTCCTCCATCTGCACACGAATGCTTCACATGAGCCTCTGTTTTGCCTGAATAATGTAAGCCGCAATTGTTTGCGCTTGTCAACCCCAAAACAAATTTACCAATAACTGTAGAGTGGGCTTTGGAGTGAAAGCTATCACTTGTTTGGGCGGCTCCATCCTTAATATATATTAGTGTTACGCTTTGATGGCTTACATTGCAGAGCAAATACATTTAAATTTCTAAACAGGGAGTCTAGTATTTATTACTGGTTTAGAAGTCAATGTTTCTTTAATTTCTCTGCAAGCGTTCACTTCCACTGGCTAACATTTTACAAACAATTTCTGGGGCTCAAACTGTTTTTTACAGTCTTATTGCTGGGTAAAAACATAGTTCTGGGCTAGGGACTATCTCAAATCATTCACCGAACTCTTGCTTCAGCTCATATGAGTCAATTAACTGTGCCCCCTGTTCTACACCAGATGAGTGCCTGCAGAAGTTATCACAGCACCACTACAAACACTATCCAATGCTTTCCTCTAGTTTCTTTTTTGTTTTCACGGTCTTCACAACCTGAGGACTCGTCTCTACTCCTAGTTACATCTACTGCTATAATGTCTCATGAGGGAAATTTTACAACATGGACAAAGTGGGAAATTGCATAGGGCCTCCACCTTCAAAAGCCCCTACCATCTCCCCAGTAAGGCAACCTTTATGTCTTTCTCACCTCTGTTCATTTGGTTTTTTCATCGTTTCTCCCACTTTCTGACTACTTTGACCTCGGAAAGTTTAACTTATAATTCAATATTGTGTACACAGAAAATGGGTACAATTCAAGTTGTTCTGAAGAGGAATCACCAAAATATGCCTTACCCGCAGCCCCAAAATTCCTGAACATGACACTGCCCTTGTAACCACACTGAAGTGCAAGCAAATCGTCCCTATCCCTGCATATGTTGTGGCTATGTATTCATATGAATCTCTTGCACTTTAACCTGTAAATAGCTCTAATGTCCCTCAGGATACAGTCTGTGCTGCACAAAACAGCATAGTTTCCCACCAGTTCTCCGAAATAGCACTGATGGCTCTATGCCATCTCTTGACCAGTGCACTCCTAGAGCTTTCCACTACTTGTCTCCAGTTGAGCCCTTTCAGCTTTTCACCTCCTCCAATCTAGCATACCCCAGAAGTTCTCTCTTAGCAGGCAAAACAGAGGCGCTGGTTTAACTCTTCCACATTTATATACCATACTGAAGCTGTTTCTTTTGCTACAGAGTGTCCATTTACCCAAGACCAAAAAAACGTGTGAAACTATGCACCCATGAATTGTTATGACCACAGAGAGCGCTTATTATCTGTTGCACAATTTCTCCCAAATTTATAGTTTGACACCTAGGAAATGGAAATAAAGTTTAGACAGTGTATATTAGTCACGATTTTGAGGTGTGCAAACTGCACTGGTGTACTGTATGCTCAAATGATTTGCAGTAGTTTACCTCAAACTCTGGGCAAAACACAATTTTCACTAAGTTTCTAATTCTATTTTGGATGCAAACAGAAGTTTGCACTTAAAACTGGATCTGCTGCATCAATGTAATCAGGCCCATAGAGTATATATGGGGCAGCAAGAGCTTAATTTGCCTGATGCGGTTGCCAAGATGAGTGACCTTAGGCAAGTTTTTTTTGTTTTGACTGCCACATTAAAGGGTGTTTAAGAAATCTAGCTGCTAGGCATCTCGTGTACAGTACGAATATTTACAGGTTGAAGGTGAAAAACTTAAGAGCACATTCAGTAAAACAAATAATAGCACGTATTATAATAGTTATGTTAGCCAGCCAGCAACTCGGATGCTGGGGTGGAGAAAGTAGTATTCTATTGAAATTAGCATGGCAGATTTAAATTAGGATGTTGAATGGCAACATTTTTTTTTTTTGCTGCAGATAGAGGAAAAAGGTAAATGGAAGTGCTTTAGTTATATGCAGGGCCACTGGAATTATATGTCAGGAAAAGACGAAATTATGAGACAGGGTTGACCAATTTATGTGGCAAGAAAAGTCCTGTTTTCAATTCACAATGCCAAGAGCTCTAACTCAAGCAAATGCGAGACCTATTGCATTGCAAATGCTTGTTAATGTAAGGATGTATTATCACTATTTAAAGAAAGAGAACTGTTGGAAACAGCAGGTAGTTGTGTATGCTCAGCATCAATAGACTCTATGACATGGAACCTACTGTTGCATGCTACACCCACTCTAATTGCAGTAGTGACATTTTCCCTTGACTGGGTGTGCTTATTGGGCACCAAGTATATATTGGTGTCAGTGTGTATCTCTGCAGTGGTAGAAATGGTAAAGCCAGATGTAATCTGTTTATTAAAAAAAGCTCTTGATGTCACCTTTACTACTCTTCCTCAATGTCTTTCCTTTGGTCTTTGTTGACAGAAGGTCCTCGACCTCTTTAATTAACACATTTATTTCATCCAATGTACAACTGTCAGCAGAGTGTCTTGGTAGCCTCTTCGCTTTCCCTGATTTTGAGAATTTGTCATTGGCTTTGCGTTTGACCATGATAGCAGGCTACAAATGGTATGATTCTTCTTCAATTCCTATTGAGTATAAGAGACTCTTTAACAGGAGCAATAAATATGGTAGGTTTGCTTGCCCACCCTTCTATGTAGGCTTCACTCCAATACTGACAACAAATTGGCAATGTTGTGTGAGTGTGCCCCTTCCTTCCTGGTACCAGCTGAATGCCAAGACTTAAATACGAGATACCCTGTTTCAGCTTGTGCATCTATTCCAATTGTTGTCATGCAAAGCACTTACAAGAAAGTAAATGATAAATAGGTGTATGAATGAATTAATAAATCCCAAACAATTGACTAATTTCAGTAATTTCAGTTTGTAAGTAGGCAGAGAACTGAGGAACCATATAGCTGCATCAAAGGCCTTGAGTCACTTTGGGTTGAATCAATGGACAGAAAATTATTCTGTGGTCCCTTGAAGAACATCTCCACTTAACCAGGCATGAAGTTAATGGGCATAAACGTCATATTGTAAAGCCATTTTAGTTATGTCTCTGGGCATGTTATTTTAGCAACGAGGTCTGCTGCTGGTTGTGTGAGTGTGCCCCATCCTTCCTGGTACCGGCTGAATGCCAAGACTTAAATACGAGATACCCTGTTTCAGCTTGTGCAACTATTCCAATTGTTGTCATGCAAAGCACTTACAAGAAAGTAAATGATAAATAGGTGTATGAATGAATTAATAAATCCCAAACAATTGACTAATTTCAGTAATTCCAGTTTGTAACTAGGCAGAGACCTGAGGAACCATATAGCTGTATCAAAGGCCTTGAGTCACTTTGGGTTGAATCAATGGACAGAAAATTATTCTGTGGTCCCTTGAAGAACATCTCCACTTAACCAGGCATGAAGTTAATGGGCATAAACGTTATATTGTAAAGCCATTTTAGTTATGTCTCTGGGCATGTTATTTTAGCAATGAGGTCTGCTGCTTGTGCCCTTTAGCCTAGTTACATTTTATTCTTCTTTATTTTATTCTTTTAGAATCGGCCACATTCGTAGTGGTGTTTTATTTTCTTTATCTAGCTGGCCTTTCACCAAAGTAAGCATTACATTTCTTAGCACAATATTATTTTCACTCTGCCCTTTCTTTAAGTCTGCAGCGAGATAGGATTCTCGGCACAAGTGGTACACTTCTTCTCTAACATTCACAGAAACACACATATTTTCACGTGGGGACATTTTCTCAGAACATCAGTTTATTATAAAAAGACTTATTTAACCCATACACATTAGAGGAAGATTCCAGCCAGAAGACCACGACTGCATGCTGTTTGACTTCATTACAGCTGCTTGCTGAGACCACTGGTTCCCTGGCCCTCATGGGAATGGTGTCTGTATAGATAACAGCTATCTTCATATTCAGGAATGGGGGATAATGTGTTCCCGGGGAGAATCCAAAAGGGCGCATTAGGGCTTATCCTGCTGTGCTCCCACATAGCTTACTTAGGAATTACATATAGTGTGCGTAAGTGACAGTATGGTGGGACATTTCCTGTGTTTCACTTTCCTTGTCACCATTTTGCTTCTAGTATGTTTCATCATTCCAATTATTGCATTTCATGCCATTTTATCTAAGATGCAGTTGATTCAATAAATCGTATTTAACCTTTTCCTGCTTCTGTTTGTCTTTCCATGTGTGAGACTAATGTAACTGAGAAAAGAGGATAAGATTTGATCCACCACGATCTCCCTGAGAAGTCATCATGTCTTGCGCCCGGTTGCCACAAATCATTCCTGCTCTGGGTGGAGATGAGTCGCTGCTGGCTGGCCAGAAACAGATTAGACAGACAGTTGTCACATGGTGTGAGATTGGACTCAGTTCCCAACAGTTCAGGTGATGCTGCCACCCAAATCCAGCAGCCTCGTTAGCATAATGAGAGCCAACGTGACATAGCACTGCCAACGTTTGGTCAGGCACTGATTTTCGGATTATGTGCTAAAGGCACCTCAATACTATATACGAAGACGTCTGTGGTATTGATGATTTTCTCCTCAGCTAGGTAGGTAGTACCTATCCGATGCTTTAGGTTTTTCATGCTTGAACCTTAAAAGCATTAATCCCCAGTTGGTGTCCTTATCTCCGAACAGGTAAAACTACCATGGCAAACACACAACGGGTAGTAATTGCAGTAAACATACAACCTCCCCTTACTGTTCATTTGCTAGCTAATGGCCTTAAAACACAGGGGAGGTCCTGTAACATTTGTAGTTGAGGTTCATGCAGCCTATAGAACAGAAATATTGTATTCTTGGGTCAACTTTTCAGCAGTTGATGGGAACACTAATACATTTCATCATTACACACCTGCTAACATACCTGAAAATATAGGGCTTATGCATACTGAGAGATACCTCTATCTTATCAAGACCATAATAACTGGCTTGATGGTGCTGTATCACACCCAATACTACACGTTAGGTTAGGTCCTCTTAGCAATTATGGTCCCACCTTGCCTTTATTCGACACATATACACCACATCCTGATGCGGCCACCTTTGCGGTAGCTGAGGCTCGCCGCTTATATATTGAACATACGTTATATAGACTGTTAGTACAGTATTCAATGCAAACATTAAATATTAACCCAGCACGAGCTGCACCGGCGCAAACACATGCAGTCACACAGGCATTCACGCTGCTATTGTACATTCGATCATGGGTAAAGTATAGGCCAAATGGTAAAAAAATCCCCTTTTGTTTAGCTCAAAACATATATATGCGATGGAGGCAGTTTTTCCCCATACGGCACCTCAAGATAAACATAGAATTCTCACTATGTGATTGCCATTTAGGATGGTTCCCATAGTAGATAACTGTAATACTTGGGGCACTGTATTTGCCACGCTCTATACCACCGCCCACAGCACACCAACACTTGCCAATCTTCCGGAAGTGTTAAAACAAATTCAAGATGAATACGGGCTGCCCCGGGACTGGATTTGGGGATGCAATTAATGGGCAATTTTGCCACTGGATCTTCAATAATATTTAACAATTTTGAAAGGGGGAGCACTAGCAGTGCGCATGCGGCTGCGGTAAGTTTCTGTACAGGATCAAGAACGCGAGCTGCCAAAGATTAATGCCGAGACCTACTCTAGTATTGGTTGAGATGCTCTGGGAGCCCGACCTATTAAACCACACTTACAGGGTAAATCCAATAAGAATTCTACCAGGCAAGCACACAAGGGTTCTAAAAAACGCTGGGATAAGCAAAAACAAACACATAAAAAAGAAAGGGGAGCATCTCCGCATTCAGAGACCCCTCAAAACCACTATAATCTTAGAAATAGAGACAATATAAAAACTCCTGATAGACATCAATATACTGATACACGCCAATCTCATTCCTTTCAGGACTCACCAGATAAACATAGTGAGAGAGGTGGGCGATCAGAACAGCGAACTGAGTACGTGAAACAGAGTAGAGTCATAACGCTTGTCAGACGTTTCTGTTAAGAAAGAAGAGAAACTTCCCCAACAAAAACCACAATTCAAAAAGAATAAAGTGGCAGCGATTTCTATACAAAATGCCACAAAGGATGAGAGCTTTATTGAAGAGCAGGGAGTGGGCAGTGGCCCTGCTAGACAGTGCAACAGAGGTCACAATAGTTCGCCGGAATCTTCAGAAGCATCTGGAGGTGAAAGCAACTAATGACTTTTTACAAGTCGAAACTGCAGACATGTGCGTCTCCACACCGGAAAGGGTGTATAAATTAAAAATACAACTAGAAGGAGACATTGAGCGCACAATAGACACTGGCCCTCATTCTGACCCTGGCGGTTTGTAACCGCCAGGGCAGAGGGCAGAGGAAGAACCGCCAACAGGCTGGCGGTGCTTCCGGGGCAATTCTGACCGCGGCGGTAAAGCCGCGGTCAGAAAAGGGGAACCAGCGGTTTCCCGCCGGTTTTCCCCTGCCCCAGGGAATCCTCCGCCAGGAAGAGGCTGGCGGGAATGGGTGTCATGGGGCCCCTGGGGGCCCCTGCAGTGCCCTGCAGGGGCCCCATAACAGGGCCCCATTAAGATTTTCAGTGTCTGCTTGGCAGACACTGAAAATCGCGACGGGTGCAACTGCACCCGTCGCACCCCAGCAAATCCGCCGGCTCCATTCGGAGCCGGCTTCATCTTTGCTGGGGCTTTCCCGCTGGGCGGGCGGGCAATCTTTTGAAGATCGCCCGCCGACCCAGCGGGAAAGTCAGAATGCTCCCCGTGGTCATTTGACCGCGGGCGGTGTTTGGGCGGTTTCTGCCCGGCGGGCGGCACCCGCCGCCCGCCGGGGTCGGAATGACCCCCACTATCTTTTGGGATCACGCAGTTATCATTTATTATATTTTATTGGCCGAAAAAGATTGTCCACCACAATTTGCCCGTAATCTCCCACATGAGGAAGCGGTAATTGAATCCTCTTTCTCGCCCCATGTTACAAGAGAGCTCAGGGAGGCTTGGACTATTGATTGGGCATTGGTGCAGGCACCCGCATTATATCGCAACAATGTAGGGTGAGATAATGATTCTCCGTACCATGAAATACCAATTAGATCCCAACCACAGCCTCAACCCCAATATCCAATAAAGCATGAAGCTAGAGCACCCGTCATGGAAATCCTCACACAGGTAGAGTACCAGGGCAAAATGTAACCCTGTGTCTCACCCATGAACAACCTGTTGTTCCCTGTAGCTAAACAGGACCATTCATGTAGAATATTCTTACACTACAGACATTTAAATAGTCACACACGCACATTTGCCATTCAAAATGCACACAGCACTGCACTTATTAACAATATAGTGCAAAAAATACAAAACAACATTGGATATTTCCTACGTTTTTTTCTGACAAAATATAGCACCTGAAAGTAGGGATTTAACAAGTTTTAGCACTTTAGGCTCACAAAAAAACGTTGCCGACTCCCACAGGGGTATGAAAACAGTCCAGGATTATTTTCAGCTGGTGTTATTTCAATTTTACACTACATCGACTCTGAGGCATTGTCCTATGTAGATGATATCTACCTTACAGATGACATTCCCGTTCAACATGTAAGACGGGTGAACCGCACTGTTGTGGAAATTGCCGAATTAGGCCTCAAATTTAATTTAAAAAAAACAAAATAGCCTTACTTAGCGTCCAAATTTGGGATACGAATTATCAGAGCAAGAGCCTAGCGCCCACATTTTTAGAATAATGCACACAACCGCAATCACCAAACACGCTCAAAAAATGGTAGTCCTTGTTGGGCTTCTTAAACTTTTGCAGAACTTACATTCCAGATTCTGCACAACACATTTTTAGAATAATGCACACAACCGCATTCACCAAACACCCTCAAAAAATGCTAGTCCTTGTTGGGCTTCTTAAACTTTTGCAGAACTTACATTCCAGATTCTGCACAACACATTAAACCATTATATGACTTAATAGGTCCAGACGTTTCAAGTAAATATTAGACAGTCGAACACACATACATTCTCAGAGCGTTGCAACAAGACATGCTTGCATCTAAACTCTTACACACATTAGACAACAAAACACATCTGGTCATCAGAGTAATTGCTGGTGGCGTTGGTTTCACCTATGTATCGTTCAATGAGGGTGGTACCATCACTATTCCATACAAATCACATTTGTACTCCACAGCTGAATAACTCTTTTCTCCCACAGAAAGAATTGTGACTGCTGTTCCGATGGCTGTCATTAAAGAGAGACCTCTGGCCCAGGCGAAAAGCATCATTGTCATGCCTCCGAGCCCAGCCCTTGAGGCTGTCACTAAAGCCAGTGTTCCCAAGCGCTAAGGCACTACATCCACGTTGGATTCAATGGGCAACGTTTCTAATGGCCAATGATGCTGACTATGTTTTGATCCAAAATTATAAACTCAAGAATTTCTACAATATGAACTTGAATACTCAGTTCCAGCAAACACATTGCCTATTGGACAATATCAAACAATTATATACACTGATGGCTCAGCCGAACCTGCACTAGGCACTAAACATCAATACTCCTCCGTCTGTGCGGTTGTGAGTGGTTACATGAAGGATGGTGAATTACATCCACAACACACCTATACGCAGACCTTAGGGGACTGCACTGCACAATTAGCAGAGCTCAAGGCTCTGTTGATGGCACTGGAACACACAGATCCAGGACAGTTAACACTAATAATCTGTGATTCATACTACTGTGTCCAGTACTACAATGAATACCTGCATTACTGGCACCAGCATGGGTTCAGAGATTCAACAGGCAACACCATCAAACACCAACTACTGTGGGGGAAGTAGCGGATCTGAAAGAAACGCTATCCAATGTCCATGTAGTTTATACATTGGAACATCAAAGTGTTGGAAAACATGTTACTGGCAATACCTTGGCTGATGAAGTGGCCAAGTCAGCAGTAGCTACAGCTTCTGTTTCTACAATAACTCGTTCACTGAAGAGATTGGATGATGAAACCTTGGCCGCTATGAAAACTTCAGCTGATGGCAAGCCCATGCCAAAGGTATATCCTGCCAAATATTGCTACTGCATATCTAGCCTCAGTACTACCACAGTAACAATACCGGGGGGGGGTGATCGTGTGATCCTCAACCAAGATCAAAGACCTGAGTTGATTAAAGCAGTACATGAGGGAGTTGCTTCTGCCCATGCATACTATTGGTGACCAGGTCTATACAAACAGACCAAGCAGTATGTCCTTTGCTGTGACATCTGTCAGCAAATAAAAGGGTCCACCGTCAAACGGCAAACGCAGAAACCCATCTTAATTTCCATCAAACCTCTACAATGTGTGTGCCTGGATCACTGAGGTCCCCTGACACCTGATGGTACATACAAATACATCTTAGTCGCTGTTGACTCATGCTCCAGATTTCTATGGGTATGGCCACAACACTCGGCTGACGCTCAAACTGTTAGTCAAGATTTCCATGTGTTTATTGGCACATATGCAGTTCTGGCTTTCCACTCGGGCCAGGGCCCTGCTTTCGCCTCAAGGACATTCAGGGACACCAAGGCTTCGATAGGGGTCCAACTGTATTATTCGGCCCTGTATCATCCGGATGGAAACAGTGTTGTGAAGCGAAGAAACCAAGACTTAAAGTAATCCTTAACAGCTAGAGCATTAGGCTCAGGTTGTAGTTGGCTTAATCACCTGTATGAAGTTCAGAGAGCAATTAATAATTTGCCCAGAGGTTCCCTGGGAAGGTGTTCCCCACATGAATGCCTGTTTGGAACACAAATGTGTGTTCCAGATACTGATGGTCCTGGCGCGGAGGCGGCAGATACACCTTTTGACATAAATCAACATGTCAATGTCTTGCAGGACTTGCAACAGTTCTGTGACAACAACGCATCTGTTAGTGCTGCCTCCTTGGGAGTAAGGGATGCAGCAATGACACCTATCGGCTGGATTCCTAAAGTTGGGGATATATTGCTTGAAAAGATTGCTGTGAAAAGGGAGATCTGTCCTTCTTATCATGCACCGGTTACAGTCCTGGGAATATACAATATCAGAACTGTTATTTTACCACCGCTGCCTGGTTCTAAAGAAAACCGCTTTGTCTCCATGGAAAATGTCAAGCTACACCATATGGCCGATACTGCACAGCACACCTAGAGGACTCCTGGGTAGTCCCCAACTCCCTCTCACTACAGGCCAGGATGTTCCTCTACAGGCTCTGAGCAGCAACGCTGACACCTCTCCGAGCTTAGAGAAAGTGGAAAATGATCTTTCATTAGTCCTGTTAATTTCTTCTATGGCCATTGGAGATAATGGGATTAACACCTTGTCTGGCCGCATATACACTTTCAACAACATTGTTTCATCTGCAATAGACATTGTACAAAGTGATGTCATTTTTGCAGAATGGGCAGAGTCAGCTAAGATCCGTTATGCAGCTGGGTTGGACACTACAAACACTGAAATCTGGTTGCGTTCCCTGGCAACATGTCAGCACGAGGGATATGTTTTCTGTATTTAATTTGATATGACAACAACAAACAATGGCTAAGAAGGAGCTTGTGTTAAACATCAAAAAGTTAGAAAAGTTGACTTTTACTGTTGCTGAAATACCATCTGCTGAATGGTTAATACACTGGGTTATTAATTTGCCCATTTCAAGACTGCAATTTACGTCCTGCTTGAAACAAATTCCAGTAGGCAGATATGAAAGGCTATAAGATAGTTACATTCACGAGATGTGGGAGCTTCCCTTTTCACACAAATGTCTCAATGGCATGAAGGAGGTCTTTCTTAGTGGCAGTGAATACGAGACTTCAGTGAGGCATTCAATGGTTTGTAGGCAGCTGTCCTTGCATGGGGCATGTAATGAATCAGCAGTGAATTTACCTTGCTATTTGAAGGGAGTTTCAATACCCTTGATTAGGCCTGCGTTCCAGGTGCTCTCTAATGGAAGCTATGTGCTTAACAGTGAGAGCTGTTGTGGAATGCGGGACGGAATTTCTTATGTTGTTTCAGTCTCTCAAATTGTCACCTAGTGTGGGAATTTTCTTTTTCCCCTAAACAACAGTCGAAAGTAACAGATATTTGGCCTCACATTGCTACTTCAAATGTGAATTTTGACAAGTTGAGCGGACTAAAGGCTTCATTTTTTCAAAAACATGTGGCGCTGACATCTGCACGCAAGACCTATGCACTTCAAGTGGCGAGGTCATCTGCAGAAATACAGTGCTTTTTAAATACAGCCTATCCAAGAGACTATGGTGAGCTTGTGGGACGAACTTTTAACGAGTCTAGTATTACTGGGATTGTACATGTCTTTAAGGCTGTTGGTTCTGGTTTAGTTAACACCTTGTACTCTATATTTGGCTTAATACCTTCAGCCATACACTCAATATTTTTGAGTATTTTCGTGGGATTTCGAATTACTTTGGCTATAATAGGTGGCATCTTGCTGTTCCTGTTTTTTATTTGCACTGGCTGTCCCATCGCAACAAGGAGGACTGAAAGCGCTTCCACCAGCGCAACTGTGTTGTGAACGCATGATGCAGTATATTGGAGCACCACTCTTAAAAGAACTGGAGTGCAACTGGTCTCTGTCACTCAGACAGGTTTTGGATTGTGTGCAGCCTGTGTTTCGATGCCTCTGGTGCCTTGCTGAATGTGTACTGAAAGTTGCACTTACTTTCATTGGGCGCTGATCTGTTGATGTTCTCGCTGATGGCTCATTACCAGAAATGCACACTGAGGGTACGTTTGTGACAGGACGCCGTCTATGAGCTGCCCTTCATGGATCATGCAGCTCTTGACTTAACATCGGGCACAACACGGAATGCTGCTGCCTCAGCTGGAGCTTAGGCTTTGGAACACGAGTGCTCTTTCGTGTCATGGTTTCGGGCGGCTCTGATCAGGACTCTGATTGGAGCACCCATTGAAGTCACTGAATACCTTTAAGAGGTAGTGTACTAGGGCAGAAGAGCAGCTAAAGGCATACACGGAAAGGACAGCTATGGACAGGCTCAGGAAACGTGAAAGTAAAAGCAGAGCAACCCTTGTGTGAACAAACAGGAAACGGATTACTAATGGGCAAACACACTGGGGTTGTACACAGAGTAGGGCGCAGAACCTCCAACAGTGACAGGGAATTTCAATGCCTCTGTGCAGTTTGCTCTTACAGATAGCCACCCTGCCAGCCCCATAGAAAGGAGGCAGCAGACGTAATTCAGTCTCTGGACCCTAGAGCACAAACAAGGATAGTACTTACATACACAAGACAAGCTCTTATGGGTCCAGCTGGAAACACAGTGGCGATTCCTGGAAAAACAGCAATAGCACACTGTCACTGTAAGGCACGAAAGACAAAGTATAACACTAGACAAGGATGGGGTTTGGAATTGCCTCCTGGAAACCAGGAGCCAACCCCAGTACAAAGGAGGACACTTATACACTGGTGAAGACTGATAGAACACTTACCAGACACAAATATCGAGAAGAAACAGAAGGGACAAACTAAGAAACAGAGGCAGGAACTGGGAACAGGCTCAGGCTGAAGCAAAGGCAGGACTAGGACTGGAAAACAGGGCTCAAACTTCTGGCTGGAACAAACAAAGACAGGACTGAGAAACAGAGAACATGCTCTGGTTGGAACAAGCAAGGACAGGGCTGGCATTCAGGGAGTAGGAATAAGCAGAAAACTGGACTTGGAAACAGAGAACAGGTTCAGGCTAAAACAAGGCAGGAACAAGACAGAGTAACAGGGAGCAGGCTCTGGAAGAAACAAACAGGTACAAAGCTAAGAGATAGGGAGCAGTCTCTGGCTGGAACAATCAGGAGCAAGGCAGAGACACAGGAAACAGGTTCAAGCTGGAACAGTCAGGAACAAGACTGGAACACTATCCGATAAGGGTTCTGTAACACTAAGGAATCGAACTCCAATGCACAACTAGGATCTTGAGGAAATAGCTGCTTATAAGCAGTTCCAAGCTGCAGAAAACCCCATGTGGAATCCCCAGGAGAGGTCTCAGGTCAGTCAGTCAGAAATTCCTTTTATTTGGCATAAGCCTTAAAAGTATAAAAGCAATAAAAATGTACAATTACATTAACACACAAAGGGGGTCATTCTGACCCTGGCGGTAGACTACCGCCAGGCCAACGACCGCGGATGCACCGCCAACAGGCTGGCGGTGCATCCATGGGCATTCTGACCGCGGCGGTACCGCCGCGGTCAGAAACGGAAAACCGGCGGTGTCCCGCCGGTTTCCCGCTGCCCTGGGGAATCCTCCATGGCGGCGCTGCAGGCAGCACCGCCATGGGGATTCCGACCCCCTTACCGCCAGCCTGGCTCTGGCGGTTTTGACCGCCAGAACCTGGCTGGCGGTAACTGGTGTCGCGGGCCCCTGGGGGCCCCTGCAGTGCCCATGCCACTGGCATGGGCACTGCAGGGGCCCCCTAACAGGGCCCCACCAAGATTTTCAGTGTCTGCCAAGCAGACACTGAAAATCGCGACGGTGCAACTGCACCCGTCGCACCCCTTCCACTCCGCCGGCTCCATTCGGAGCCGGCATCCTCATGGAAAGGGGTTTCCCGCTGGGCTGGCGGGCGGCCTTCTGGCGGTCGCCCGCCAGCCCAGCGGGAAACTCAGAATTACTGCGGCGGTCTTCTGACCGCGCAGCGGTATTCTGACGGCGGGAATTTGGCGGGCGGCCTCTGCCGCCCGCCAAGGTCAGAATGACCCCCAGAGTTCTTAGATCATTTTAATTCTTATTAACCAACTCTAGTTGCATAATTCTTTCGATTAAAAATCAAGTTCTTACAGTTCCTGAAAGTGCAGCGTGCCAACTTAAATTATCCCACATACAGTTCTAATTAGACTCTGGTCCTTGCGATCTTCTAAGTGCAGTTTCCCATTTTTGAATGCTCTACATTTTATTTATTGCCTTGTTATGCGTAGCGAGGTTATCTAGAATACCATCAACCAATTTCATTTTAGAATAAACAAGCTCTTCTTTTCTTTTACTTCCTCCATAATTCAAGTTCTTATAGGATCATAAAGTGCAACATGCCGGCCAATTTAACCCCTATACAGCTCTAAAAGAGCTCCATCCTTACTTTACCATAAAGTGCCTTTTTTTTTTTTTTTACGTCAATAAAAAGTGCTCTCCATATTATTTCTTACCTTCTCCTAGCGTAGAAAATTTCCTAAAATCATCAACCAATATAATAGTAATCAATTATAACATTTAAAACTCTACATTCCGCATTATACCCTACCTTCTATCAACCCCTATAAATCTAAATATTTCCCTTCTTAAGGCATCTAAAAATAGGCCCAGTGCACAAGTTACATTTAAAAATCTCATATCAATAAGTAGCCTAAGCACTTGATCCAGATTAGTAATATTATATTCCTTAAAAATCGGGTTTAAAAACTTCTTGCGCACTCCTAAAAACCATTGACAACCCACAAGTAAGTGTTGCATAGTATATTTCTGTTGTAAGCTACATGTACACAGACCCTGGCTATCCTTAAAGAATGCTTTTGCTTTGGGATCCATATATCCAGGGTTCAGCCCAATTCGGAACTGTAACCCTAAGACCCTCATTACGACCTTGGCGGTCTTTTCGCAAGACCGCCGAGGTACCGCCGTGCTGAAGACCGCCAGTGGTGGCGGTCTTCCGCGCTGCGTATTATGACTGCTGGCAGCCCTCCGTCCTTTTCCGTACGGAAAGCCGCCAGCAGCAATACTGGCGGTCGGTGGGAAAGTGGAGGCTGCTCAACCTCCACCGCCCAGCCAACAGAACACCGCCCCCCGATTCACATCCCATGATTCAATGTGACGGTGTTCTGGTGATGGGGTGCTGGCGGCGGAGCTGCCCCCATGTATCCCGTCCCCTCCCAGAGGATCAACGGACAAGGTAAGTTGATCGTCCGTTAGGGGAGGGGGGGTGGGGGGATGTTGTGTGTTGTGTGAGTGCTTGGGGGTGTGTGTGTGAGTGTGTAGAGGGGGTGTGTGAGTGCATGTATGCGTGTGGGGGGTGTTGTGGTTATGGGAAATGTGTGCGGGTCGGTCGGTGTGCATGTCTGTTTGTATGTGTGCGGGTATGTGTTGTGGTGGTGTATGTGTGCGTGTAGGGGTGCGTGTATGTGCATTTTGGGGGTGTGTGCGTGTAGGGGTGTGTGTATGTGCATGTTGGGGGTGGGGAGGGGGGTCCTGCCACCTTTGGGGGGGTGGCAGGGGTGTGGGGGAAGGACTCGTGGGGGTAGCGGGGTGGGGGAGACCCCTATCAGTGCCAGGGAAGAAATTCCCTGGCACTGATAGTGCCTAATGCCATGGATCTCATGCCGGTTCCCAACCACCCGAAATCCATGGCGGTCTTCAGGGTCCTGATACCGTCGGCGGTCTAGTGACAGCCGCCGGGCTGGAGACCGAAATCTCCAGCCCAGCGGTCATGACCGCCATGGCGGTCGGAATGGTGAAGTGGCGGATGACCGTGGCGGTAACCGCCACAGTCGTGATTCCATTTTTTTTACAGCCAGTCTGTTTGCGGTCTTACCGCCGCTTTACCACCGACCGCCAGGGTTGTAATGAGGTCCTAAATGTCTTAATCTTGAATTAGGAAGAGCCTCTATATACGGGAAGTTTTCCGGATTCCTCTATCCGGCTATCATAGCCTGGGTTGATATTTTACTTTCTAAATACTTCAGGTCTAATTCTCTTGCTCTTTCCTTCACTATTATTCTTAAATTATACTTCGAGATTTGCGCACCACACCATTGGTTATCAGATAAACCTAGGAGGACGCAGATCTTTTTTAACCGTCCTCTCACTTGCGAATCCCAATGTAACTCACTTATTATAATTTCTTTCTTACACAATCTTGCGATCTTACCGAACCCTTCATCTGTTATGCTTAACCAAAACTTCAATGAGGCTCGTAGGCCCAAATAAGTCCATGCCGTCATTTGACATTCTGCTCTTATAGCATGTAACATACTCGAGGGGGGAAATGAAATGCAAATGCTTTCTTCTATTTCCCAATTTAGCCTGAGAAAGTTAAAACTTCCACCCCATATTGAAATTGAGGGCGAACCATAGCATTAAAAGCAGAGATAACCGGCTGAAGAGAAGGACCTCCATATTTATTATTGAATTGTTTTAATCCCCAGACTGAAGATAAGGCTTTATTTTTTGAAATTTTAGTATGTACTTTCCATCTTAAGTGTGAATCGAACCATATGCCCAAATATTTATACTCTTTTACCTTCTCTATGTTTCCCCCCCTAGGGTGTAATTAAATGCACTTTTCTCTTTCCCTATAGACATTATTTTCATTTTCTCCATATTTACTATCAATTTTTTCCTTTGACAATAGGTATGAAACATCTCTAACTTCCTTTGTAGCCCTAACTCTGTCATATCCATTATCACTAAATCATCAGCGTATAGTAGGCAGGAAACATGCACACCATCCATTTTTGGGCTTAGCCCATTAACCTTCCGTAGCAACCCTGGCAGATCTGACAAGAATAGTGAGAATAAAATTGGGGCTAACACAACCTTAACAGAGACCATTCATTATAGGGATCCTTTTTGAAAGTGAGCCACTCATATCTAAAATTACTTGGGCCCAGTTTTGTGAATGCAGGCCCTGGAGAAGAAAAAGTATATCCAAATCAATTCCTAGCTGTTTCAACATATCCCATAGCAATTTCCTGTCTACCAAATCAAATGCGGCATGAAAATCGACAAAACAGCAAAATAGGCTTCCTCTCAATTCAACTGATTTTTTTGCTAAGGCCCACAGACTAAAGCAGTGGTCAATTGTCGAATGCCCTTCCTTGAAACCACCTTGCTCTGCTGGTATCAAATTTTTATCTCAGGTTTGTGTAGTTTCAGACACTCGCAAGTCCTGGAGGAGAGGATCCAGTGAAAAGGAGCAACTGGATTTCTCCCATAGAAAACAATGTAAAACAGAATCCAGGCTTTCCCGACTACCAGACTGTGGAGTGTGGGATTTGCAGTCCCAGAAAACAAATGTAATACTACAAAAGCATACCATGGCAAAAAGAGAAACAAACAGGAGCCAGCAAGGGACTGTAGATAAGTGTTCAAGGTGATTCCCAAGCTACCGACAGTCCCCTTACAGCGCCCCCTAGAAATGGGACGACAGAGTCGTAACATTTGGTTTTCCTTGGAACTGATTTGGTCACATTAACACCTGCTGAAGTGGAACATTTCCATGCTTCAATTATCCTGGCGGAAATTGGAGATTTAAAAAATGACACTGACTATTAAATGTGGTTTCCTTGGCACCACTGCCAAACTTCTAAATTGACCTTTTGTGACACTTCACATGCTCAAGTGTGTTTTAACTTGTCACAATTGATGTTTATGTATATATGTTTAAAGCTTCACATTTTTACTTGCTTTTTAATAAGTAACTAGGCTGCTTACTACTTCTGAAGTGACAAGGGGAGGGTGTTGTATAGTCATTTTAGTAATGTCTCTGGGCACGTTATTTCAGCAACTAGGTCTGCTGTTTGTGCTCTTTAGTTTAGTAACATTTCATTCTGCTTAATTTTATTCTTTTAGAATCAGCCACATTCGTGGTGGTGCTTTATTTTCTTTATCTACTTATCCTTTTGCCTAGGAAAGCATTAAATTTCTTAGCACGGTATTCTTTCCACTCTGTCCTTTCTTTGAGTGTACAGTGAGATAGGATTGTCGGCACAACCGGCACACTGCTTCTCTAACATTAACAGAAACACACATATTTTTATGTGGGGACATTTCTCAGAACATCAGTTGTTTTATTATAAAAAAATGTTTCTGTCCCATACACGTTAAAGGGAGAAGACCACAACTGCATGTTGTTTTACTTTGCTACAGCCGCTTGCTGAGACCACCGGTTCCCTGGCCCGCATGGGGATGGTGTCTCCATAGATAACAGGCATCTTCATATTCAGGTGGGGGCTATAATGTCTTCCTGGGGGGAATCCTGGAGGGTGGATTAGGGATTATCCTGCTGTGCTCTAACATAGTGTTCTGCATCGGACTGAGAGGGAAGGCAGTGAAAGGAATGCAAAGAAAGCATCACTTTTAGTCTGAGTAATGATTTTTTTAAGGCACTTCCCATATTTCATACATGGAGAGAATCATGTGACCTTTTATTTCAAATGCAGTAACACACATGCAATTCTAACAATAATCACAGCAATAGAATAATAATCACAGAAACTGCAATATTTCAACAATGAATATATTTATATATATATATATATATATATATATATATATATATATATATATATTACGTATTAATGCATGCACAACGCAGAGCTAAAAATAAGAATTAAAAATGCATCACCATGGGGCTGACACAGACATCATCCCTTTGGTGTGGGATTCAGTTCATCACAATTCAGGTGATACTGCTGCCCAAATACAGCAGCCTCATTAGCATAATGAGAGCCAACGTAACAGTTACACATGCTGCCGACAAGGAGCATTAGATAATAAACATGCAAGCCAAGAAAGAGGGAGGGCTCTGGATGGTGACCAAATAGTAACCAAAAGGTGCACTGAACACAAACTCCTGGTAGCTCAAAGTTTATGAAAGTTTCACCTCTCCCCCTCTGCCTTGGGCCCCAGACCAGTCAGAGACAACAGTTCTTTCTTATGGTACCCAATGCACAGCGCCTCCCACTCCCATCAGACTCCAGTCATTCCACACAAGGCTCGCCAAACGCCCGGGCTTAGCCCAGGTGTGTCCCGCACCGCTGAGGGTTGGATAGCACTTTAAAAGTGCATAAAAAACAGTTTCCAGCAGATGGTTCTTGGGGCTTTGAGCACCGCAACGCCTCCGGACGGGTTACTGGCCACAACAAGCAGAAAATTGAACCCGTGGTAAAGGTACCCGTGGTAAAGTAAATTGAACCCATGGTCAAATGTCTTTGGTGGCCATGATGAGTGCTGTTTTGGTGCTATGGTTCTTACTGAATCCTGATTGAGTGTTGTCTAGAAGATGGTGAAATTTCAGTCTGGTTTATGAGTTGCTTGTTGAGAGCCTTTTTAATCACTCTGGCTGGATAGGGAAGAAGAGACAGGGGAAGCTGCTCAGTTGATTGGGGTCGACTGTGGGCTTATTGAGGAGGGCATTGATTTCTGCAAGTTTACATTCATCTAGGAAAGCGATAGACGTGATGGAGGTGTTGATGATATGGGTCTGGGTAGTGCAGATTAGTGATGTTCCCAGGTTGTAGATGTAGTGAGGATATGGGTCAGTTGAGGCCCCAGAGTAGATGATCTGCATGACTGCTGCTGTGTCATTTCTGGTGAGGGTTGTCTTTTGGGTCAGGTGGTCATCTTGGTTGGCAGTGGGTTTATCAATTTTGAAAAATTGCTCCATTCCCTCTCCATCAGGTCTACCCAGAGAGTGCCTGATCTCTGACAGGCCTTAGCAAAACAATTTGGTTACACCAATAGGATCTAGCAGGTACTCAGAACAGCATAAAAAACGACAAGAATGTAACTTGTAACAAAACAACCCTTCCTGTGGTTCCTCCACCATCACCAGTATGCGCTTTTGGAATTCACATGATTTTTTTGCTGGCCCTGCTCATGCTTTGGCTCTTAAAAGTTGGCTCACTGACTTTATCTGCACACCTCTAATATTGATAATTAAGTAAAAATGCATACAAGACACTTCCAGTCTGTCTCATTGACTGTGAGCCTCACACCTCGGAGCACCGTCTAACTTGGCAATAAAATAACTGGATATTATGTCTGGAAATCATTGTATTGTTCTGTTAAAATATTTGCAATATTTCGATTTTTTCAAAAAATATCATTTACACGAAACTCTGGAGAACATGCTCTTATTTAAAAAAAAATCTAAAGAAATGAAATACATGTATGTGAACGAATCTTACACATCGTAGAATCTTCAAAATTCCTCGGGGTTTTTTGAAAAAAATCGATTTTGCCCCCATTCTCCTGCGGTCAACCAATAGCTCCAGGCAATTTAATGCTCAACCTGTGATAAAGAGTCGCACCGCCGATAACGTTATACTGATAAACCCTCACACCGTGTACGCTAAACAGTTGAGCAGAGATTAGAAAGGGTGGCGTCTTGGAGGCCCGCCCATTTTACGTTGTCTCGCAAAGAACGCATCAGACGTCACAATCTTTTCTCAACTACGTGGGTTAAGGTTATGATGAAGGTTTTGGTTATCCATGACTTTTCGTGGAAGTAGGCCTTGCTTGCTTCACATTTTCTATCTCGTGTTGCTAGCGACGGTGTTTCGTGTCGCCTAACCTTATTTGTCTAATTTGCGTTGCGTGTTCCAAGTGCCTCGCGCTGTCGCTCTACGCCTCATCGTCGTACTCGCGTCAAGTCCCAACAGGGAGTCGAGGTGCTGAGAAGACTCTACCGCATAGGAGCACTTGTTTCTGAAGCCACTTCAGCGCGCAATGCACGTGCTTTGTAAAGGAGACTAGTGATCCGGGGCCAGCTTCTGCAGTGAGCTTCCATGCATGTGCGCTGGCACACTAAGGCGAGCACACCTGCCATGCTCTCTTCCGGCCAATGACTGGGGGTTCTGCTGAAGTGACTGGGTCCTTATGGAAGGTCGAAGCGGCTTAATGTTAGTGGAGGCTGCAGGCCGGCACGTGACAGCGAGGGTAGAGATAGCAGTCCACTATACTTTAGCAGCATATACTCTAGCAGAAGCAGGGCTCACTGCCAAGCCTTACTCATTTATTAGGGTCGAGCGTGTTAGCGCGTCAGACTTTAATAAGTAAACTTACAAGCGGACACGAATAGGTTGATGAACCTTTTGACTCCTATTAAGAAGTTCTTACCGTAGCTCCCGTACATTAATCAATACACAATAATCATTAGCAATCAGTAATCAATGGAGTCAATAAACGTCACGCACCATGACCCTTCAGCCATGAACAACTGCACCTTTAGTAAAGTTTAGTAATTTTGTTTCCCTTGTATGAACAATGCTAAATTCATGTAGATTAATCTCAAAATCAGCTGAAAGACATATAAAAACAATACTGGTTGTCCAAAGCGGCGGAAGAAACGCAATCTTATCAAAACTTGAACCACAACACATTCTAGAGCTACCTTGCAAATCAATAGCGGAGTCAGCTGCGACAAAGATATAACATACATGAAATTCAGCAAAGTAATTTATCAATCATTAGTCCCTGTAGTTGTCAGTCATTTTTAAGGGCCCTTAACTAATGTCAAATTAGCATCAGCATGTTGGGTCTATTGCAAAGCAATTCAGGGACACAAATTTAGAAATACTTCTAACTAAGGATCTGCCAAAACAAGGCAGTTGGTACCTAGAAAGAAAAGGCATAAAATACATAACAGTCACATTTCATCATATCTACCTATCCTCGGTATGGGGTCAACAAAGCAGAATCAACCTTCGTCCTCAGGTCATCAGTAAATCAGCAAAGCATCAGGCTGTCAGTCAGATATGAGCCTGATGTCAGTATGAATCTCGATTCTCTCCTAAAGTCTCTGCTCTCAAGTCTAGTCTGAATAATTTTCCTCTGTCGCGTTATTTCAAAGTCACCTAAAATATCCCCTAATTCCCTATTGGTTAGTTAATCTTACGTTCATACTTTACCCAATAATATTTCTATACCAAATCTATGAATTCTAATATTTCTCTATTCACATGCAGTTGATTGGTTCACTTTACGATGTTCTCATCATCCGGTTCGTCAGGTAACAATATTATTGCATCTTCAGCTCCAGTCAGTATCTTCATTGATCTCATCCTGGGAAAGTATATCTCACACACATTACACAGAAGTTGTTACACTAGTTGGAACATCATCTCCTTGCAGTCGGTTCTCACGCAGAGCTTCTGTTAAGCACTTTTAACAAGACAATGGACATTTCACAGTTTAATTTACTCTGTCAGCATTTTTTTTTATTAACCGCTAAGAAATACAGCTTCAGCATGAGGCTTGGCAAGACTAGGCCAAGACACTCGTGGCCATTCTTTGAGGTCACATTTTCAAATGCGTGCATTATTTTCCTACGTTATTTCATTTTCTACGTAACTCATTAAAAATACATAAACACTCATTAATGCATTTTTAATTAAAACACCTGCGCTAGCAATCCCTTCTCTGATGACTAAGGGGGTCATTACGACCCTGGCGGACGGTGTTAAAGCTGGGGAAATACCGCAAACAGGCCGGCGGACCAAAAAAGGGAATTATGACCCTGGCGGAAACCGCCAACAAAGACAGCCACTTTAACACACCGCCCGCCACGGCGGTGCAAACAAGCAGCACGGCGGTCACCGCCATCAGACAGGCGGTAGATAATGTACCGCTCACAGTAATACAACCCACCAATCCGCCACCTTTTCCGGGGCGGATTCTCCTTGGATAAAAACACGGCGGAAACAGCTTTTGCTATGGGAAAACGTTCACCTGAACACATCCCACGAGGAACGAGGACTCCATGGAGCCGGAACTACAAATAGTACCTGCCCTTTTGTTTCTGCTCCTCTACGACCAACAGCTACGTAGGCGCCGAAGACAACGGTGAGTACTGCACCTACGACATAGGGGAGGGGGGAGGCAAAAGTTAGGGGGACAAACACCCCCACCCTCGCATATTAAAACATACACACCAATGCATTCACAAAAATCACAGTAACAACCCACAATCCCCCCGGAAGAATGAAAAGACAATGCGAAATTCGGTCAAACATTGTAATGTGGCAATATACATGTCATACAAAAATATACAGATATATATTTGAAAATCAGTCATAATTATATACAATACGAGAAGTAGTGCAGATATGTACACAACAATGTCTGTGCACCAACAGTCCAAAAATGCATGGGCGAGGCCCACAAAGGATACCTGACCACAATCGGAGAGAACACTGCCGGGCCATCAGATAGAAATACTACAGGCACCTCAGGGGGAAGGGAAGGGGGGGGCACCTCAGCCGAATTACTGCAAAGCCAGATCCACAACGAGGCTCCATGCCCATTGATGTATCCTGGGGAGTGCAAAGCCACAGTCTCTCAAGTCTCTACAGTGGGTGGTGTGCCTACTGTGCCATCCTGGGGAGTGCCAAGCCACAGTCTCTCAAGTCTCTACAGTGGGTGGGGTGCCCACTGTGCCATCCTGGGGAGTGCCAAGCCACAGTCTCTCAAGTCTCTACAGTGGGTGGGGTGCCCACTGTTCCATCCTGGGGAGTGCAAAGCCACAGTCACTCAAGTAGATGCAGGTCTCTAGTGGTGTAGAAGCCTAATTATTCAGCACCCATTCAGGATACAAACGACCGTTAGCCAGCTCTTCTAGATAAACATAATATCAATTTATTAGGGATAGAATAGAAAGACATGTACATGGAGGATGCTCTGTACTAGTGTACACTCGAGCAGCCTAATACAAGGAAGTAATACATGATCTTTTATAGTATTAAACCACAAACATAATTCAACGTCTTATTGGTTCTTTGGCTTTGACGTATGATTGACGCATGACTACTTCTCCATTATGGCTGAGGTCGTTTTTCCTATCATACTATATATAGTAACAAAAAGCATAGAAAAGGATTTTACACAAGGTGGCCTACGTGCCTAATATCACATGGTCCATCTTGTGACAGAACTTGAGAACATCACGTACTCAGACTGGTACTTTCCAGAAGGGAGATTGCTTCAGCTAGCATGCAATGACGAGGATCTTTCATGATGTCTGTTCAGAGGGCAAGCCTTGCAACATAATGCGTTCCTAGCAGTAGCGAATTACATTTGTAGGCCTTTTTACTTAATGATAGGCCTGTGCAGAGATTGTCATTGTGTATCACAGGGGCCACTAGGCATAGCATACCTAAGAACTGTAAAATGCGATTCCACATTCCGCCCTCTGATACTCAATGACAAATCTAAGGGTCATGGTGTATTGCTCTCATTTATACCTCTTGCTTGTCCCTGTTGTCATCCTTATATCTTTTTCTTTGATAATGTGTGTGTTTCTGGTGACAGTTTCTTTTTTTTTACAAACTGGTATGAGCACACATATCGTTATCAGTGCCACGATCCCTATCGCTAGTACCTCTACCAACCAGGTACCCCAACCCCTGAACCATGCTGCTACTCGATCCAGCATTCCTCTGACGTCTGTCCCATCTGCCACTTTCCCAGCTCCTTCTTCTTCCTTTTTTATATCCTCTATTTCCTTTCTTATATTCCCCACGTTGGTGTCCTCTTCCTGCGCACCCCGCCAAGTGTTCTCTTTTCCCCCTTCTGTAATTCTGTTCTATGTGCCATTTTTGGTAGCACAAATGCTAAGTAGCAGGTACCTTGCCAACCTGCTGGCAATTTAAAAAATGCAGATGTCCCACATATAATAAATATTCCTTTGGGAGGTGTCAGGCCTATGGACAAGCCTGTTGTGTCATTTCTTTTGTAGTCCAGGCTCAAAGTTGTATTGCAAATACTATGTCCCACATCAATTCCGTGTTTGCTAGTGTCTGCGTTACCTCTTGAGCATTTGAAACACCATGGTGCCTTTATTTCTGTATCTATGGCCAGGCATGGTATTTGTTGTTCTGAGCCATGATCCCTTTCAGTGTAACCCTTCCATCTTTCTGTTGTAAATGCATTCAATATATTCTCTTCTTCTTTCTTTGGATTCTAATCTCCTACACTTCTTTCTTCTCCTTCTATCTTCTTCCTTCAATTTATTTGACACTCTTTCTACCAATTTTCCTTGCATATCACCTACATAAGGTTCATCTTCCAAACCTTTTTCTCCTCATTTCTCCTTTGTTTATATTTTCTCTTATTCTCTCCTTTTTTTTTTTTTTTTCTTTTCCCTGTACTCATTCCCTTTAAATTTCCCCCTAACATATTATCTAATATGTTACGTGCCACGAATTCTGTGAGGGGCATTTAAGTGTAATTTCTTTTCTCCTGGCTAGTGGTCGGTAGGTGGGTACATATATAACAATCAGACACATTTGCTAGTTCTTTGTACATTGATACCATTTGCACAAATGTATTGTCCTTATAATCTTTTCCATCTTCTTTCCATTTCGTATATTTCACCCATTTTGTTTTATCCTCCACCCTCTCATGTTATTTTGAGATATTGTTGTTCTCACCACCTGTTGTTCTTTCACCTTGGCCATTTTTGGGGATGTAGTGTTCCTGGTCGAGCCATGGAATGTGTATGTCGTCTTTATATACTATCAGGATTGTTGTTATTACTATAGCTGCTACTGGGGTGAGTAATGCTGTGACCACCACAGGCCACTTCTTCTGCTCCTTTTTCTTATGTTGTAATCTTAAATCCATGTCGCCTTATAGGGTGTGGTCAGATGTGGCTAGCACTTGAAACCAGTTCTATTGGTATGTAACCTTTGGTACCTCCTTATTCCTGTAGGAGTGCCACACGAGTAGTCTATTCCTTCTGTATATTTTCGGGACGACGTTGAATGCTATTTGACACTTGTAGTTATGCAGAGTATAAAGGGATGAATCCCAGTGTCCAGTTCTAAGGGAGTTGGGTGCGATAGTCCACTGACCAGAGGGATGGCCCTTTTGTCCTATTTTTGCTGTATTCCTAATTGGAAGAGGCACCTCCCAATGGGGCTACAAACCGCACTGATCCTAGTGACCAGCCGCTTCCGTAGGACTGGGATCTGTACCTCTTGGCGCAAATTTTTCTAGCGGACTTTTAGTATTCTGTTCATTTATATCCTGATGTCTTTAATACTTAAGTGGCCTTGCTTGACTCTCCGACTCCTGTGGAGAGTAGCACGAGCAGTTCTGAAAGAATATCCTGGTGTCTTGAGGACCCGCTTGCACCCTCCGACTCCTGTGGGGTTGCAGCACGAGCAGTCCAAGAACAATGCTCTGGTGTACTGGGGAACCCGCTTACACTCTCCGACTCCTGTGGGAGTGTAGCACGAGCAGTTCCGTCAGTGTTGACTGGTGGCGCTTGTCGAACGAAGGTTGTACCGCTGTGGTGAAGGTGGCATTACTCTCATCGGCAACTTTGTTGGCGGCTGGTCGTCCTTTGGTCCAGCGGCCTTCTTGGTGTGTGAGGTATGGACCCAGGATGTGATGCCCTCACACTTGGCTGCTGTGGCTGTTGTCAACAGGACTTGGTATGGTCCCCTCCACCGTAGTTGAAGGCAGTGACGTCTGGTGTGGCCTTTACCCACACCCAGTCTACAGGATGCAGTTGTGTTCCGGTGGTGTACCTTCTTGGTGTAATAGCTGTGGATCCAGGAGGTCATTCCCTCCTACTTTTCAGGAGACCCAAGCCCAATCTCCCTGTTGGAGATCATGTCCAGGTAGTGCTGTCCAGCCAGGAAGGGCCTGCAGCACCTAATGCTGAAGGTAAGGCAAACTGCTGTCAAAATGTCCTATCAGATAATAACTTCTCAGCACCAGACATGTTCATAGGCCAGTCAAACAGTATCTCAGTCGGTGCTCACTTTGACAACTTTGTCAAGGGTGCCTTTCTTGACCAATGAAGCAAGCGGTATTGCATCAATCTAGAACCGCTCAGCAGATGCACAAAATCTTATAAAGGGACATATCTGACTTGTTTATGGGGTAACTAGCACACTCTTAAACTCAAATAAACACTAAAAAATAAATAACAATTACACTCAGTAACAGTGGAATATTCACACAAACTATTTCACCAAACAAATGGTGATCCAAAGGTCAGGCGAAAACACATGTTACACTGGTATACAGCCAGTATAATTTTTTAACATAGCATTGTATCCTATTATTCTATTTCAACACCCAGAATATCTGCATCAATGCTGGAAGGGTTGGGACTTTGCAGGCATCACCGCCATCAGAAGTCACTTCCCCTTTCTCGTACAAGTGTGATGTTCTGAAATGCTGATGTTCCTTTAAGATATTATATTTATTTTATTTATTTATATTTGGCACCCTCATCATCAGAGGTATATTACTCATAACTGTATTGCAGTACTACATAGCACATCCTAAGGTAGTAATAACTCTATCCTAATATAGGTATTTTCAATACCCAAAACTAGTTTGGAGAATATTTAGTTGCAATCTACCAACACATGAAGGCAATCCATTTCACTTCGCTCATTTAAGATGTACCACGGAAGACTCCCATTAATTATGAAAACATAAAACGTAACATAGACAGACGGATACAGAAACCACATCTTCTCGTCCATGTTCTGAAACCTAGGGAAAAACATGGATAGAAAAATACTCCTACGTAGATACATACATCCTGCGTCCAGGGTGTATATAAAAAAAAATCCTATTCCATTCAGCTGTACATTTATTTTACATTTCTACTTGGAACGTCATGGTAACATATCGCAACAATCCGTGGCTTTGCCCTTGGAGTCATGCCCAGAGTCTGTGGTTTTCAGAAATGGGGAAGGTAATCTTAACTGCTACAATTTAATATAGGAACGGGACCTGGCAGATAAATGCACAAAATAAAATACCATAAAAATCAAACACATTTGTGACAAATGTGCTGCATTTTTACCCATTCATTGCCCTTTTGACACCCTGGTTGCACTCACATGACTTCAACATACTACATGTACTGCAGATGTTTAAACATCCACTTGTGTTATTTTCTTTTAGCCTCTCATTAAGTGAAATCGATCAGTCACTAACACGTCATGTGTAATCATTATTACTGCACTAATGTGTTTATTTTAAATATCAATACACCTTAGTAGAAATTTGCTATTACATCATTAACTCACTCTACACCCCAACAACAACCCACATTTTATATATCTTTTATTTCCTTATATTATTTACAATTCATCACATTTAACACTTCTTTTAATTTCTGTATCTCTTCTTTCATTGAACATGACTAAATTATTAGTATGTACTCTATAGAGCTATGAAGAAATACACAACCAGGGGTATGGAACTACAAATAAAAGCAAAATTTTGTTATTCCTTGCTTTCAAAATACCTTCACAAACAATGTAACTAGGAAAGAAACATTCTGCTAAACTACCATGATGTTTTAGGTGTCATTTCTTTGAAGCATCATTTAGTAAAATGTGCGGATGCATGGTGGTATTTCCAACATTTATATTCATAACAGGAAAAATCAATGTAACCTTTTCATCAAAGTTACACATTGCCATAGTAGTTCCTGGCATGAACAAAACTACTTTGTGCCAAAACTACTTTGTGCCAATATTCTTCGTATGGAAGAGCAGAATGGTGTCACTACCACTGAAGCCAGCCAATAAACAGAGAGACAGAATTCAAATAACAAAAGATCTGTGATAACCAGTTTATGGCAGAATTCTCAAAGAAAATCACAAAGTACACCCATGGTATCTGTTCCTGCATTAGTGCAAATTTACAGCTTTTATACATGAGCTAGCATTTAATGAGGCAGACCAGGAAATCGAACTCCTAGACAATATTTGTAAACACCATTTTAGCAGGAGGAAAATATGCATGTCTTTTTACAGGACAAGTAGACTGATGACACAAACTGTCCCATGGACAATTTAGACATTTTATAAAATTCCACACTCCTGACAACATATTGTTAACTGCTGCAAATGAATCCTCTGTTCCCTCCAGACTAAATTTGTTCACTGTAAGAATTTTGGCAACCTTTGCATGGGTCAAATATTTTTAAATGTAATCCCTACATAAGAAAGTTCTAATTTGTTGTACACCTGTGGTTCCTAACCTTTTTACTCCTGGGGACCACCAGTGAAACGTTACTGGAAGCCAGGTACCCCCAAGCAATTTGCACAATTTAAATTTCAAACATGAAATCATTCTTTTTATATTGAAAAAATATGCAAAAATCTAAACATTTTATTGGAAATGTTGGTGCTGCATCTTGGCGACCAACTTTTCAATTTTTAACCATAAGTGCCTCTCTTCTCTCCCTATCCTTTTTGTCACATTTAATTAATTTTTATTATAGCATCTCTCATACCAGTGTAGCTGTTGGAGCACTTTACAGCACTTTAAAATGAAAGACTGGGAAAAAACAGCTTTCTAATTTGTGCTATGCAGTTGGCATGCAGCTCCTTAATTGCAGTTCATAGCTCAATGTGCTAGATTACTATTATGAACTGTACAGTAACTAAAGAATCTCTGTGACAAAAGCAGTAACCCACTGTGCCATCCACTGCCACTGTCCAAAACTCTCATTCCTCCCCAGCAGGTACATTAATCACTGGAGTTATCTTGACGCTTTTATTTTTTTGCTGTACAATGCTCTTTGCAGTACTTTTAAAGCAAATAACAAGTAATAAAGTCTGAATTTTGTGTCTTATTACGTGTGATAACTTAACAATTAAACTTAAATTTTCTACAGTGTGTAAGCATGTTACAGCCATCCCTTGTCTACTTGCAAACCTTTCCCATACTCAGTGTAGTGTCAAATTATAGTGTAGTAATTGGAGTAGTGGCCACATATTTCAGGCCAGTGTATCGCCTTCTTACAATCCTCCCACCAATCTCATGGTACAATAATGCTAAACAATGTATCCAGATCCTTCCAAAGCAGCCCTTCCCATGGCTATTATTCTGTTTAACTCTGTACATTTTTATGTACGTCGAGAGACTGTCTCTTATGATCTCCAGCTGTGTGTTTGTATTGCTGAGCACCTCCTTCCACATCTTGATGTTATGCATTGTGTGATGTGCATACGTGGACATATCCCATAGTAAATTGTGTGATCCCTCTCGCCCCTTGCCAATAAATTTTTCCATTTCATTTGATATCTGTTCGTACTTCTGTTCATTTTTTTCTTATTGCATTAGCCACTTCCTCTTTACCCTGGCTATGGAATAACTGTCTAATTCTTTCACAAGGTCTCTTACGTTTTGCTTTTATTTTTCACTTCCTCATCCTCAAACGCCATTCCAGGGTGCGGCTTTCACGTTCCGTCTCTGCCTGCTGTTGTAGAGGCAGCTCAGAGTGTTTGGTCCCTGCTGTGGTGCCCTCACGCTGTAGTGTATTTCCCAAATGTCTTCAAACAAAATCGATATTTTGTTCCTGTGACTGTGCACTTGTCACAGGAAGAGAGCTTGACAAGCCCCTATTATCTCTCTTTTTTTTTTTTTTTCGTCCTCCAATCTTCCCTGCCCTTGTCAGCCCCCCCACCATGTGGAGGAAACCATTCTTCAGTTCAGTTTATTTATTTCTCTTCTTTTTTTTTTATTTATCCTCCACCTACAGGACAGCCCCACATTCAATGCACATCCCACATGCAACTAGCATGTAGGCAGCATTGTAAAGCACCACACATGTCCGCAAAGCTACAGAAACACTACTGTCACTTTCCTTGCAAAGTCAAAGTCTAAGTACAGTAGTCCCTATAGGCCTTCTTTCGCCTCTATTTGGTACGCTGGACTGTCCTTGGCGCTATGTTGATGTGTCTCTAGTTTGCCTTTACTAAGAGGGTTCCTCGTGACTGTCTTACCCTAGCCTTTTGTTACATAACACGAAGACAATTACAATCGTTCCAGAAAACAGTAGGATGTCGGTGTATTTTTTTTCTTATTACACCGCTCATACCCCATGACACAGAAGGGGTAACAATGGGTATATTCACACACGCAGCCTCTCTTTGCCAGCCGCAATTATTGATTAGTAAAAGCAGGAAGCAAGCCGGTCTGCATCCATGCCACAATTTCAGCCAGCCATGTCCACCTTAGCTCACAAAAAGTTTGAAATCAGACAGTACCCAAGGTGCTAGTGACGGCGTCCACACTGGCGTCCTTTGGGGTGAATCAAGAGATGACAGAATAGTCAGGAGGGACAGGGTGCGGCTGTATGATATTGGAAGCTGGACCAGATCCTTGGCCAGTGACACACAGATAATGCAATAGCGGTGAACAAGTCAAGCAACCACATGTGACGGCAGAACCATAGACAAGGGTCACAGTACAATTAGCCCTGTGGGGTGATCCTACTCCCAACCCTTGTATCAATATGTAGTGAGTGCAGGGGGGGTGTTTGTACTGTGTGATGTTTGCAGATTAAATCAGTCAATTGTCATAAAAATCTGTATTATGTCGCCCATGAGTCCACCCACCTAGTCTTAAATTTTCTAAAAATTCTTATCCTAAATCGCAAATGCATGAAGTCAAAATAAATTACAGTACACCACCTTGTTGTCAACCCTTCCTTCATCAATCAAAAACCACTTTCGCACACACACGTATTTATATCTCAAAAACCACTTTCAGACACACACACGTATTTATACCTCAAAAACCACTTTTGCACACACATGGATTTATACCTCAAAAACCACTTTCGCACACACACAGATTTATAACTCAAAAACCACTTTCGCACACACACTGATTTATACCTCAAAAACCACTTTTACACACACATGGATTTATACCTCAAAAACCACTTTCGCACACACACGGATTTATACCTCAAAAACCACTTTTACACACACATTGATTTATACCTCAAAAATCACTTCTACAGTTTACACCATTTCACATGAGTAGCCGATAGTTCAATATGCCATAGGCATTGTTCAAAGAGCTGCAATATTACAGGAAACAGATAACATAACAATTTTTTAACACGACAAACAGAGCCTGCCTGCTCCACTGGAATGAACCACAATCATCCAGTTACTGGAATGAACCACTATCACTCCTATAAACACAAGGAAGCTGAAATCACATGCCAGTTCCTCTTAAATGTACACATAGAACCTGGAACGGACCTCTACCATTCCATTTCACATCTGGGCAACGCCCTGTTAACCAGGGGTTGGCTTGGCGCCCACAACACCCTCTCTGGCCAGAGTTATCCGCCCCAGCCCCTCCGGCTGGGGACTGCAAACAGCGACTCGCGCTGTGTTCTGAAGCAACACCACTAGTTGCCTCTATTCCTCGGACTTCTTTTTTTAACAGTAACAAGCTACATGAAATACAGGAAGCTATTCTAAGTATACAGCTGCAGCGCAGGGAGGAAGGAAATGGTGTAATACAATGGAAGAACCAAATTAACACAGAATGCTAGCAGCCCGCGGACGGTTATAGTTAACTATCTGAATGTTTTCACTAGGTGCATTATCGGAGCCCGCAACAGAGGACAACAGAGGAAGAAATGCCCTTGGCATGCCACCGGAGACAGAGAAATAAAAAGATGTCATTACAAAAAACTGGCTAAGGGGTACGGCAAATAGAAATATTAACCATAAATGCATAACCACTCTATGCAGGAAACATATTAACGAAACACCCCAGTTACCTCCCTGTTTCGCAATATTTACACCGGAAAAACAGTAGAGCAAACAGCGAGAGCAGGACCACGAAGCAGCAATAGATACTCACGACAGCTCCAAACTCCGTCGCAGGAGGGGCCCTGTCCAATGGGTCAGCTGTCGCCCCAACCGAAACAGGAGCCGGGCTGAAGGAAACTATTCGCTGAACGAGACCGCAATTCTTCCATTCTCCACCAAATGTAGAAGCCTAATTATTCAGCACCCATTCAGGATACAAACGACCGTTAGCCAGCTCTTCTAGATAAACATAATATCAATTTATTAGGGATAGAATAGAAAGACATGTACATGGAGGATGCTCTGTACTAGTGTACACTCGAGCAGCCTAATACAAGGAAGTAATACATGATCTTTTATAGTATTAAACCACAAACATAATTCAACGTCTTATTGGTTCTTTGGCTTTGACGTATGATTGACGCATGACTACTTCTCCATTATGGCTGAGGTCGTTTTTCCTATCATACTATATATAGTAACAAAAAGCATAGAAAAGGATTTTACACAAGGTGGCCTACGTGCCTAATATCACATGGTCCATCTTGTGACAGAACTTGAGAACATCACGTACTCAGACTGGTACTTTCCAGAAGGGAGATTGCTTCAGCTAGCATGCAATGACGAGGATCTTTCATGATGTCTGTTCAGAGGGCAAGCCTTGCAACATAATGCGTTCCTAGCAGTAGCGAATTACATTTGTAGGCCTTTTTACTTAATGATAGGCCTGTGCAGAGATTGTCATTGTGTATCACAGGGGCCACTAGGCATAGCATACCTAAGAACTGTAAAATGCGATTCCACAGTGGTACTGGGGGGGACTGGTGCCCAGACTGGATGAGTCTCCCCGTGAAAGTTCCTGTGCTGTCACTGTCCCAGCTGCACATGGGATAAGGATGCCTGATGTGGCGGCCCATTCATTCCTACCCGGTGCTTGCCCTGTTCAGCGGTGCTTTGACATGGCGGTCTTTGCCCTGTTCAACGGTGCTTTAACATGGCGGTCTTTGCCCTGTTCAGCTGTGCTTTGCCATGGCGGTCTTTGCCCTGTTCAGCGGTGCTTTGCCATGGCGGTCTTTGCCCTGTTCAACAGTGTAGGAAAGTACCATCTTGCCTGGCATGTTACCCCCATTTTTCACTGTATATATGTTGTTTTAGTTGTATGTGTCACTGGGACCCTGGTAACCCAGGGCCCCAGTGCTCATAAGTGTGCCTGAATGTGTTACCTGTGTAGTGACTAAATGTCTCACTGAGGCTCTGCTAACCAGAACCTCAGTGGTTATGCTCTCTCATTTCTTTCCAAATTGTCACTGACAGGCTAGTGACCATTTTTACCAATTTACATTGGCTTACTGGAACACCCTTATAATTCCCTAGTATATGGTACTGAGGTACCCAGGGTATTGGGGTTCCAGGAGATCCCTATGGGCTGCAGCATTTCTTTTGCCACCCATAGGGAGCTCTGACAATTCTTACACAGGCCTGCCACTGCAGCCTGAGTGAAATAACGTCCACGTTATTTCACAGCCATTTTACACTGCACTTAAGTAACTTATAAGTCACCTATATGTCTAACCTTTACCTGGTAAAGGTTAGGTGCAAAGTTACTTAGTGTGAGGGCACCCTGGCACTAGCCAAGGTGCCCCCACATTGTTCAGAGCCAATTCCCTGAACTTTGTGAGTGCGGGGACACCATTACACGCGTGCACTACATATAGGTCACTACCTATATGTAGCTTCACAATGGTAACTCCGAATATGGCCATGTAACATGTCTATGATCATGGAATTGCCCCCTCTATGCCATCCTGGCATAGTTGGCACAATCCCATGATCCCAGTGGTCTGTAGCACAGACCCTGGTACTGCCAAACTGCCCTTCCTGGGGTTTCACTGCAGCTGCTGCTGCTGCCAACCCCTCAGACAGGCAGCTGCCCTCCTGGGGTCCAGCCAGGCCTGGCCCAGGATGGCAGAACAAAGAACTTCCTCTGAGAGAGGGTGTGACACCCTCTCCCTTTGGAAAATGGTGTGAAGGTAGGGGAGGAGTAGCCTCCCCCAGCCTCTGGAAATGCTTTGTTGGGCACAGATGTGCCCAATTCTGCATAAGCCAGTCTACACCGGTTCAGGGACCCCTTAGCCCCTGCTCTGGCGCGAAACTGGACAAAGGAAAGGGGAGTGACCACTCCCCTGACCTGCACCTCCCCTGGGAGGTGTCCAGAGCTCCTCCAGTGTGCTCCAGACCTCTGCCATCTTGGAAACAGAGGTGCTGCTGGCACACTGGACTGCTCTGAGTGGCCAGTGCCACCAGGTGACGTCAGAGACTCCTGCTGATAGGCTCCTTCAGGTGTTAGTAGCCTATCCTCTCTCCTAGGTAGCCAAACCCTCTTTTCTGGCTATTTAGGGTCTCTGTCTCTGGGGAAACTTTAGATAACGAATGCATGAGCTCAGCCGAGTTCCTCTGCATCTCTCTCTTCACCTTCTGATAAGGAATCGACTGCTGACCGCGCTGGAAGCCTGCAAACCTGCAACATAGTAGCAAAGACGACTACTGCAACTCTGTAACGCTGATCCTTCCGCCTTCTCGACTGTTTTCCTGCTTGTGCATGCTGTGGGGGTAGTCTGCCTCCTCTCTGCACCAGAAGCTCCGAAGAAATCTCCCGTGGGTCGACGGAATCTTCCCCCTGCAACCGCAGGCACCAAAAAGCTGCATTACCGGTCCCTTGGGTCTCCTCTCAGCACGACGAGCGAGGTCCCTCGAATCCAGCGACTCTGTCCAAGTGACCCCCACAGTCCAGTGACTCTTCAGCCCAAGTTTGGTGGAGGTAAGTCCTTGCCTCACCTCGCTGGGCTGCATTGCTGGGAACCGCGACTTTGCAGCTACTCCGGCCCCTGTGCACTTCCGGCGGAAATCCCTTTGTGCACAGCCAAGCCTGGGTCCACGGCACTCTAACCTGCATTGCACGACTTTCTAAGTTGGTCTCCGGCGACGTGGGACTCCTTTGTGCAACTTCGGCGAGCACCGTTTCACGCATCCTCGTAGTGCCTGTTTCTGGCACTTCTCCGGGTGCTACCTGCTTCAGTGAGGGCTCTTTGTCTTGCTCGACGTCCCCTCTCTCTTCAGGTCCAATTTGCGACCTCCTGGTCCCTCCTGGGCCCCAGCAGCGTCCAAAAACGCCAAACGCACGATTTGCGACTAGCAAGGCTTGTTGGCGTCCTTCCGGCGGGAAATCACTTCTGCACGACTCTCCAAGGCGAGAGGGATCCGTCCACCAAAGGGGAAGTCTCTAGCCCTTTTCGTTCCTGCAGAAACCTCAGCTTCTTCTGTCCAGTAGAAGCTTCTTTGCACCCGCAGCTGGCATTTCCCGGGCATCTGCCCATCTCCGACTTGCTTGTGACTTTTGGACTTGGTCCCCTTGTTCCACAGGTATCCTAGATTGGAAATCCACAGTTGTTGCATTGCTGGTTTGTGTCTTTCCTGCATTATTCCTCTAACACGACTTCTTTGTCCTTAGGGGAACTTTAGTGCACTTTGCACTCACTTTTCAGGGTCTTGGGGAGGGTTATTTTTCTAACTCTCACTATTTTCTAATAGTCCCAGCGACCCTCTACAAGGTCACATAGGTTTGGGGTCCATTCGTGGTTCGCATTCCACTTTTGGAGTATATGGTTTGTGTTGCCCCTATCCCTATGTTTCCCCATTGCATCCTATTGTAACTATACATTGTTTGCACTGTTTTCTAAGACTATACTGCATATTTTTGCTATTGTGTATATATATCTTGTGTATATTTCCTATCCTCTCACTGAGGGTACACTCTAAGATACTTTGGCATATTGTCATAAAAATAAAGTACCTTTATTTTTAGTATAACTGTGTATTGTGTTTTCTTATGATATTGTGCATATGACACTAAGTGGTACTGTAGTAGCTTCACACGTCTCCTAGTTCAGCCTAAGCTGCTCTGCTAAGCTACCATTATCTATCAGCCTAAGCTGCTAGACACCCTATACACTAATAAGGGATAACTGGGCCTGGTGCAAGGTGCAAGTACCCCTTGGTACTCACTACAAGCCAGTCCAGCCTCCTACATTGGTTGTGCAGTGGTGGGATAAGTGCTTGAGACTACTTACCACTCTTGTCATTGTACTTTTCATAAGAGAAAAATATACAAAACAAGGTCAGTGTATATACACATAGCCAAAAAGTTTTGCATTTCCTCTTTTCACTCTTTTCTAAGTGCTGAAAAGTACCTCTAAACTTTCAAAAAGTTCTTAAAAGTTTTAAAAGTTTTTTTCTGTCTTTCCAAAAAGTTCTGAAAACTTTTTTCTCTTTTTCTATCACTTTAACTCTCTCTAAAAATGTCTGGCACAGGCCAAAGTGTTGATCTGTCCAAACTTGCATATGACAACCTTAGCTGGAAAAGAGCAAGGAGTCTCTGTATAGAGAGAGGTTTGAGTGTAGGGAAGAATCCTTCCTTGGAACTGTTACTTAACATGCTTAGAGAACAGGATAAGGCCATAGGTGCCCCATCTGTTGAAAAAGTACCTAATAGTTCCCAATCTGATTCAGGGACTCCCCCAGGAAAAGATTCAGGAAAGAAACTTCCTAGCCTGCCCATTACTAGACAATCTAGCATAGATGGTAATGATGATGAGCCACACCAAATAAATAGTGTTGTCTCACATCATAGCAAAAGCATTTATTCTCACCATACTGGTAGTAATGTTTCTGTAAACCAAGCTGTTAGGGTGGCTTCTGTAAGGGACAGGTCTCCTTCTGTTCATTCCCATCATAGCTCTGTTTCTAGAAATGTCCCTCCCACCAACCCTGATGACAGAATGTTAGAGAGGGAACTCAATAAGTTGAGGGTGGAACAAACCAGACTGAAGCTTAAAAAGCAACAGCTGGATTTGGATAGACAGTCTTTTGAATTAGAGAAGGAAAGACAGAAGTTGGGTTTAGATACCCATGGTGGCAGCAGCAGTATTCCCCATAGTCATCCTGCAAAAGAGCATGATTCCAGGAATCTGCACAAGATAGTTCCCCCTTATAAGGAGGGGGATGACATTAACAAGTGGTTTGCTGCACTTGAGAGGGCCTGTGTTGTACAGGATGTCCCTCAAAGGCAGTGGGCTGCTATCCTATGGCTATCATTTAGTGGAAAAGGTAGGGATAGGCTCCTTACTGTGAAAGAAAATGATGCTAATAATTTCCAAGTTCTTAAGAATGCACTCCTGGATGGTTATGGCTTAACCACTGAACAGTACAGGATAAAGTTCAGAGAGACCAAAAAGGAGTCTTCACAAGACTGGGTTGATTTTATTGACCATTCAGTGAAGGCCTTGGAGGGGTGGTTACATGGCAGTAAAGTTACTGATTATGACAGCCTGTATAACTTGATCCTGAGAGAGCATATTCTTAATAATTGTGTATCTGATTTGTTGCACCAGTACTTGGTGGACTCTGATCTGACCTCTCCCCAAGAATTGGGAAAGAAGGCAGGCAAATGGGTCAGAACAAGAGTGAACAGAAAAGTTCATACAGGGGGTGACAAAGTGGCAACAAAAAGAAGGATGGTAAGTCTTCTGACAACGGTGGGGACAAATCTAAAAATGAGTCTTCATCAGGCCCACAAAAACACTCTGGTGGGGGTGGTGGGTCCAAATCCTCCTTTAATCAGAACAAGGAAAAGAAACCATGGTGCTATTTATGTAAAATAAAAGGCCATTGGACAACAGATCCCAGTTGTCCAAAGAAAGGCACCACTGCTCCTACCACTACAACCCCTACTGCTACACCTAGTGTCCCTACTAATAGCAGTGGTGGTGGGAGCAAACCTACTAATAGCCAATCCAAGGGAGTAGCTGGGCTCATTTTTGGTAATTTAGTGGGGGTTGGTCTAATTAGGGAGACCACAGAGGCTACTTTAGTCTCTGAAGGGGCTATTGATTTAGCCACTTTGGTTGCTTGCCCCCATAACTTGGAGAAGTACAAGCAACTAACCCTAATAAATGGTGTTGAGGTCCAGGCCTACAGGGACACAGGTGCCAGTGTCACAATGGTGATTGAGAAACTGGTGCACCCTGAACAACACATACTTGGATACCAGTACCAAGTAACCGATGCTCACAACATAACACAAAGCCACCCCATGGCTGTTGTAAATCTCAACTGGGGGGGGGGTAACTGGTCCAAAGAAAGTTGTGGTAGCTTCAGATTTACCTGTAGACTGTCTATTAGGGAATGATTTGGAGACATCAGCTTGGTCAGATGTGGAGTTGGAGGCCCATGCAGCAATGCTGGGCATCCCAGGGCATATTTTTGCTTTGACAAGGGCTCAGGCCAAAAAGCAAAAAGGACAGGGAAGCTTGGATCCTGGAACAATGGACCAAGTGCTCCCTAAAGCTAGGGCTAGTAGAAGCAAACCACTTCCTACTATCCCTCCCTCTACAGTGGATTCAACTTCTGAGGAAGAAGAATTCCCTCCCTGTGCAGAACCTACACCAGAGGAGCTGGAAGCAGACACTGCTGAGCTTTTGGGTGAAGGGGGGCCTGCCAGAGAGGAGCTGAGTGTGGCACAGCAAACCTGTCCCACATTAGAGGGTCTCAGACAGCAAGCTGTCAAACAGGCTAATGGGGATGTCAGTGACTCTCACAGAGTTTACTGGGAGGACAACCTCTTGTACACTGAGCATAGGGATCCTAAACCTGGAGCTGCCAGGAGATTAGTGATTCCTCAGGAGTACAGAAAGTTCCTCCTAACACTGGCACATGACATTCCCTTAGCTGGGCATCTGGGACAAATGAAAACTTGGGACAGGCTTGTTCCCCTGTTTCATTGGCCTAGGATGTCTGAGGACACAAAGGAATTTTGTAAGTCCTGTGAAACCTGTCAAGCCAGTGGCAAGACAGGTGGCACCCCAAAGGCACCCCTTATCCCACTGCCTGTGGTTGGGGTTCCCTTTGAAAGGGTAGGGGTTGACATAGTTGGCCCCCTTGACCCTCCTACTGCTTCAGGCAATAGGTTTATCTTGGTGGTAGTGGACCATGCCACAAGATATCCTGAAGCTTTTCCTTTAAGGACCACTACAGCTCCTGCAGTGGCAAAGGCCCTCCTGGGAATATTTTCCAGGGTGGGCTTCCCAAAGGAAGTGGTATCAGACAGAGGAAGCAATTTCATGTCTGCATACTTAAAGGCCATGTGGAAGGAGTGTGGTGTAACGTACAAGTTCACAACACCCTATCATCCGCAAACAAATGGACTGGTGGAGAGATTTAATAAAACTCTCAAAGGCATGATTATGGGTCTCCCTGAAAAACTCCGCAGGAGATGGGATATCCTTCTACCATGCCTCCTTTTTGCCTACAGGGAGGTACCCCAGAAAGGAGTGGGCTTCAGCCCCTTTGAACTTCTTTTTGGACACCCTGTTAGGGGTCCACTCACACTTGTAAAGGAGGGTTGGGAACAACCTTTAAAAACTCCTAAGCAGGATATTGTGGATTATGTACTTGGCCTCAGATCAAGGATGGCTGAGTACATGAAAAAGGCCAGTAAAAACCTTCAGGCCAGCCAAGAGCTCCAGAAGCAATGGCATGATCAGAAGGCTGTTTTGGTTCAGTACCAACCAGGGCAGAAAGTGTGGGTCTTGGAGCCTGTGGCCCCAAGAGCACTCCAAGATAAATGGAGTGGACCCCACACAATTGTTGAAAAGAAGGGTGAAGTCACCTACTTGGTTGACTTAGGCACTGCCAGGAGTCCCCTTAGGGTGCTCCATGTCAACCGCCTGAAACCCTACTATGACAGGGCTGATCTCACCCTGCTCATGGCAACTGATGAGGGACAGGAAGAAGACAGTGATCCTCTACCTGATCTCTTCTCTTCCACAGAACAAGATGCTCTTGTGGAAGGTGTAGTTTTGGCAGATTGTCTTACTGCGGAGCAGAAAGACCATTGCATAAATCTCCTAGGACAATTTTCAGAACTCTTCTCTACTGTGCCAGGCACCACTTCTTGGTGTGAGCACACTATAGATACTGGAGACAGTTTACCTGTCAAAAGTAAGATCTATTGGCAGCCTGACCATGTCAGGGACTGCATAAAGCAAGAAGTTCAGAAAATGTTGGAACTAGGAGTGGTTGAGCACTCTGACAGTCCATGGGCTTCTCCTGTGGTACTGGTACCAAAACCCAATTCTAAAGATGGAAAGAAGGAAATGCGGTTTTGTGTAGACTATAGAGGTCTCAACTTGGTAACCAAAACTGATGCTCACCCTATACCCAGGGCAGATGAGCTTATAGATACACTGGCATCTGCCAAGTATCTAAGCACTTTTGATTTGACTGCAGGGTATTGGCAGATCAAATTGTCAGAAGATGCTAAACCTAAGACTGCATTTTCTACCATTGGAGGACATTACCAGTTTACTGTAATGCCTTTTGGTTTGAAAAATGCACCTGCCACTTTTCAGAGGTTGGTGAACACAGTCCTGCAAGGGCTGGAAGCTTTCAGTGCAGCATATTTGGACGATATAGCTGTCTTTAGCTCCAGCTGGGATGATCACCTGGTCCACCTATGGAGAGTTTTGGAGGCTCTGCAAAAGGCAGGCCTCACTATCAAGGCTTCAAAGTGCCAGATAGGGCAGGGTAAGGTGGTTTATCTGGGACACCTTGTTGGTGGGGAACAGATTGCACCACTTCAGGGGAAAATCCAAACAATTATTGATTGGGTTCCCCCTACCACTCAGACTCAGGTGAGAGCCTTCCTAGGCCTCACTGGGTATTACAGGAGGTTCATTAAGAACTATGGCTCCATTGCAGCCCCTCTTAATGACCTAACATCCAAGAAAATGCCTAAAAAGGTATTATGGACAGCAAACTGTCAGAAAGCTTTTGAGGAGCTGAAGCAGGCCATGTGCTCTGCACCTGTCCTGAAAAGCCCTTGTTACTCTAAAAAATTCTATGTCCAGACTGATACATCTGAATTAGGAGTAGGGGCAGTCCTATCAAAACTTAATTCTGAGGGCCAGGATCAACCTGTTGCTTTTATTAGTAGGAGGTTGACCCCTAGAGAAAAGCGTTGGTCTGCCATTGAGAGGGAGGCCTTTGCTGTGGTCTGGGCTCTGAAGAAGTTGAGGCCATACCTGTTTGGCACTCACTTCATTGTTCAGACAGACCACAAACCTCTACTTTGGCTAAAACAAATGAAAGGTGAAAATCCTAAATTGTTGAGGTGGTCCATATCCCTACAGGGAATGGACTATACAGTGGAACATAGACCTGGGAGTAGCCACTCCAATGCAGATGGACTCTCCAGATATTTCCACTTAGACAATGAAGACTCATCAGGTCATGGCTAGTCTTATTGTCCTTCGTTTGGGGGGGGGGGTTGTGTAGGAAAGTACCATCTTGCCTGGCATGTTACCCCCATTTTTCACTGTATATATGTTGTTTTAGTTGTATGTGTCACTGGGACCCTGGTAACCCAGGGCCCCAGTGCTCATAAGTGTGCCTGAATGTGTTACCTGTGTAGTGACTAACTGTCTCACTGAGGCTCTGCTAACCAGAACCTCAGTGGTTATGCTCTCTCATTTCTTTCCAAATTGTCACTGACAGGCTAGTGACCATTTTTACCAATTTACATTGGCTTACTGGAACACCCTTAAAATTCCCTAGTATATGGTACTGAGGTACCCAGGGTATTGGGGTTCCAGGAGATCCCTATGGGCTGCATTATTTCTTTTGCCACCCATAGGGAGCTCTGACAATTCTTACACAGGCCTGCCACTGCAGCCTGAGTGAAATAACGTCCACGTTATTTCACAGCCATTTTACACTGCACTTAAGTAACTTATAAGTCACCTATATGTCTAACCTTTACCTGGTAAAGGTTAGGTGCAAAGTTACTTAGTGTGAGGGCACCCTGGCACTAGCCAAGGTGCCCCCACATTGTTCAGAGCCAATTCCCTGAACTTTGTGAGTGCGGGGACACCATTACACGCGTGCACTACATATAGGTCACTACCTATATGTAGCTTCACAATGGTAACTCCGAATATGGCCATGTAACATGTCTATGATCATGGAATTGCCCCCTCTATGCCATCCTGGCATAGTTGGCACAATCCCATGATCCCAGTGGTCTGTAGCACAGACCCTGGTACTGCCAAACCGCCCTTCCTGGGGTTTCACTGCAGCTGCTGCTGCTGCCAACCCCTCAGACAGGCAGCTGCCCTCCTGGGGTCCAGCCAGGCCTGGCCCAGGATGGCAGAACAAAGAACTTCCTCTGAGAGAGGGTGTGACACCCTCTCCCTTTGGAAAATGGTGTGAAGGCAGGGTAGGAGTAGCCTCCCCCAGCCTCTGGAAATGCTTTGTTGGGCACAGATGTGCCCAATTCTGCATAAGCCAGTCTACACCGGTTCAGGGACCCCTTAGCCCCTGCTCTGGCGCGAAACTGGACAAAGGAAAGGGGAGTGACCACTCCCCTGACCTGCACCTCCCCTGGGAGGTGTCCAGAGCTCCTCCAGTGTGCTCCAGACCTCTGCCATCTTGGAAACAGAGGTGCTGCTGGCACACTGGACTGCTCTGAGTGGCCAGTTCCACCAGGTGACGTCAGAGACTCCTGCTGATAGGCTCCTTCAGGTGTTAGTAGCCTATCCTCTCTCCTAGGTAGCCAAACCCTCTTTTCTGGCTATTTAGGGTCTCTGTCTCTGGGGAAACTTTAGATAACGAATGCATGAGCTCAGCCGAGTTCCTCTGCATCTCTCTCTTCACCTTCTGATAAGGAATCGACTGCTGACCGCGCTGGAAGCCTGCAAACCTGCAACATAGTAGCAAAGACGACTACTGCAACTCTGTAACGCTGATCCTGCCGCCTTCTCGACTGTTTTCCTGCTTGTGCATGCTGTGGGGGTAGTCTGCCTCCTCTCTGCACCAGAAGCTCCGAAGAAATCTCCCGTGGGTCGACGGAATCTTCCCCCTGCAAACGCAGGCACCAAAAAGCTGCATTACCGGTCCCTTGGGTCTCCTCTCAGCACGACGAGCGAGGTCCCTCGAATCCAGCGACTCTGTCCAAGTGACCCCCACAGTCCAGTGACTCTTCAGCCCAAGTTTGGTGGAGGTAAGTCCTTGCCTCACCTCGCTGGGCTGCATTGCTGGGAACCGCGACTTTGCAGCTACTCCGGCCCCTGTGCACTTCCGGCGGAAATCCCTTTGTGCACAGCCAAGCCTGGGTCCACGGCACTCTAACCTGCATTGCACGACTTTCTAAGTTGGTCTCCGGCGACGTGGGACTCCTTTGTGCAACTTCGGCGAGCACCGTTTCACGCATCCTCGTAGTGCCTGTTTCTGGCACTTCTCCGGGTGCTACCTGCTTCAGTGAGGGCTCTTTGTCTTGCTCGACGTCCCCTCTCTCTTCAGGTCCAATTTGCGACCTCCTGGTCCCTCCTGGGCCCCAGCAGCGTCCAAAAACGCCAAACGCACGATTTGCGACTAGCAAGGCTTGTTGGCGTCCTTCCGGCGGGAAATCACTTCTGCACGACTCTCCAAGGCGAGAGGGATCCGTCCACCAAAGGGGAAGTCTCTAGCCCTTTTCGTTCCTGCAGAAACCTCAGCTTCTTCTGTCCAGTAGAAGCTTCTTTGCACCCGCAGCTGGCATTTCCTGGGCATCTGCCCATCTCCGACTTGCTTGTGACTTTTGGACTTGGTCCCCTTGTTCCACAGGTATCCTAGATTGGAAATCCACAGTTGTTGCATTGCTGGTTTGTGTCTTTCCTGCATTATTCCTCTAACACGACTTCTTTGTCCTTAGGGGAACTTTAGTGCACTTTGCACTCACTTTTCAGGGTCTTGGGGAGGGTTATTTTTCTAACTCTCACTATTTTCTAATAGTCCCAGCGACCCTCTACAAGGTCACATAGGTTTGGGGTCCATTCGTGGTTCGCATTCCACTTTTGGAGTATATGGTTTGTGTTGCCCCTATCCCTATGTTTCCCCATTGCATCCTATTGTAACTATACATTGTTTGCACTGTTTTCTAAGACTATACTGCATATTTTTGCTATTGTGTATATATATCTTGTGTATATTTCCTATCCTCTCACTGAGGGTACACTCTAAGATACTTTGGCATATTGTCATAAAAATAAAGTACCTTTATTTTTAGTATAACTGTGTATTGTGTTTTCTTATGATATTGTGCATATGACACTAAGTGGTACTGTAGTAGCTTCACACGTCTCCTAGTTCAGCCTAAGCTGCTCTGCTAAGCTACCATTATCTATCAGCCTAAGCTGCTAGACACCCTATACACTAATAAGGGATAACTGGGCCTGGTGCAAGGTGCAAGTACCCCTCGGTACTCACTACAAGCCAGTCCAGCCTCCTACATTGGTTGTGCAGTGGTGGGATAAGTGCTTGAGACTACTTACCACTCTTGTCATTGCACTTTTCATAAGAGAAAAATATACAAAACAAGGTCAGTGTATATACACATAGCCAAAAAGTTTTGCATTTCCTCTTTTCACTCTTTTCTAAGTGCTGAAAAGTACCTCTAAACTTTCAAAAAGTTCTTAAAAGTTTAAAAAGTTTTTTTCTGTCTTTCCAAAAAGTTCTGAAAACTTTTTTCTCTTTTTCTATCACTTTAACTCTCTCTAAAAATGTCTGGCACAGGCCAAAGTGTTGATCTGTCCAAACTTGCATATGACAACCTTAGCTGGAAAAGAGCAAGGAGTCTCTGTATAGAGAGAGGTTTGAGTGTAGGGAAGAATCCTTCCTTGGAACTGTTACTTAACATGCTTAGAGAACAGGATAAGGCCATAGGTGCCCCATCTGTTGAAAAAGTACCTAATAGTTCCCAATCTGATTCAGGGACTCCCCCAGGAAAAGATTCAGGAAAGAAACTTCCTAGCCTGCCCATTACTAGACAATCTAGCATAGATGGTAATGATGATGAGCCACACCAAATAAATAGTGTTGTCTCACATCATAGCAAAAGCATTTATTCTCACCATACTGGTAGTAATGTTTCTGTAAACCAAGCTGTTAGGGTGGCTTCTGTAAGGGACAGGTCTCCTTCTGTTCATTCCCATCATAGTTCTGTTTCTAGAAATGTCCCTCCCACCAACCCTGATGACAGAATGTTAGAGAGGGAACTCAATAAGTTGAGGGTGGAACAAACCAGACTGAAGCTTAAAAAGCAACAGCTGGATTTGGATAGACAGTCTTTTGAATTAGAGAAGGAAAGACAGAAGTTGGGTTTAGATACCCATGGTGGCAGCAGCAGTATTCCCCATAGTCATCCTGCAAAAGAGCATGATTCCAGGAATCTGCACAAGATAGTTCCCCCTTATAAGGAGGGGGATGACATTAACAAGTGGTTTGCTGCACTTGAGAGGGCCTGTGTTGTACAGGATGTCCCTCAAAGGCAGTGGGCTGCTATCCTATGGCTATCATTTAGTGGAAAAGGTAGGGATAGGCTCCTTACTGTGAAAGAAAATGATGCTAATAATTTCCAAGTTCTTAAGAATGCACTCCTGGATGGTTATGGCTTAACCACTGAACAGTACAGGATAAAGTTCAGAGAGACCAAAAAGGAGTCTTCACAAGACTGGGTTGATTTTATTGACCATTCAGTGAAGGCCTTGGAGGGGTGGTTACATGGCAGTAAAGTTACTGATTATGACAGCCTGTATAACTTGATCCTGAGAGAGCATATTCTTAATAATTGTGTGTCTGATTTGTTGCATCAGTACTTGGTGGACTCTGATCTGACCTCTCCCCAAGAATTGGGAAAGAAGGCAGACAAATGGGTCAGAACAAGAGTGAACAGAAAAGTTCATACAGGGGGTGACAAAGATGGCAACAAAAAGAAGGATGGTAAGTCTTCTGACAAGGGTGGGGACAAATCTAAAAATGAGTCTTCATCAGGCCCACAAAAACACTCTGGTGGGGGTGGTGGGTCCAAATCCTCCTTTAATCAGAACAAGGAAAAGAAACCATGGTGCTATTTATGTAAAATAAAAGGCCATTGGACAACAGATCCCAGTTGTCCAAAGAAAGGCACCACTGCTCCTACCACTACAACCCCTACTGCTACACCTAGTGTCCCTACTAATAGCAGTGGTGGTGGGAGCAAACCTACTAATAGCCAATCCAAGGGAGTAGCTGGGCTCACTTTTGGTAATTTAGTTGGGGTTGGTCTAATTAGGGAGACCACAGAGGCTACTTTAGTCTCTGAAGGGGCTATTGATTTAGCCACTTTGGTTGCTTGCCCCCATAACTTGGAGAAGTACAAGCAACTAACCCTAATAAATGGTGTTGAGGTCCAGGCCTACAGGGACACAGGTGCCAGTGTCACAATGGTGATTGAGAAACTGGTGCACCCTGAACAACACATACTTGGACACCAGTACCAAGTAACCGATGCTCACAACATAACACAAAGCCACCCCATGGCTGTTGTAAATCTCAACTGGGGGGGGGGTAACTGGTCCAAAGAAAGTTGTGGTAGATTCAGATTTACCTGTAGACTGTCTATTAGGGAATGATTTGGAGACATCAGCTTGGTCAGATGTGGAGTTGGAGGCCCATGCAGCAATGCTGGGCATCCCAGGGCATATTTTTGCTTTGACAAGGGCTCAGGCCAAAAAGCAAAAAGGACAGGGAAGCTTGGATCCTGGAACAATGGACCAAGTGCTCCCTAAAGCTAGGGCTAGTAGAAGCAAACCACTTCCTACTATCCCTCCCTCTACAGTGGATTCAACTTCTGAGGAAGAAGAATTCCCTCCCTGTGCAGAACCTACACCAGAGGAGCTGGAAGCAGACACTGCTGAGCTTTTGGGTGAAGGGGGGCCTGCCAGAGAGGAGCTGAGTGTGGCACAGCAAACCTGTCCCACATTAGAGGGTCTCAGACAGCAAGCTGTCAAACAGGCTAATGGGGATGTCAGTGACTCTCACAGAGTTTACTGGGAGGACAACCTCTTGTACACTGAGCATAGGGATCCTAAACCTGGAGCTGCCAGGAGATTAGTGATTCCTCAGGAGTACAGAAAGTTCCTCCTAACACTGGCACATGACATTCCCTTAGCTGGGCATCTGGGACAAATTAAAACTTGGGACAGGCTTGTTCCCCTGTTTCATTGGCCTAGGATGTCTGAGGACACAAAGGAATTTTGTAAGTCCTGTGAAACCTGTCAAGCCAGTGGCAAGACAGGTGGCACCCCAAAGGCACCCCTTATCCCACTGCCTGTGGTTGGGGTTCCCTTTGAAAGGGTAGGGGTTGACATAGTTGGCCCCCTTGACCCTCCTACTGCTTCAGGCAATAGGTTTATCTTGGTGGTAGTGGACCATGCCACAAGATATCCTGAAGCTTTTCCTTTAAGGACCACTACAGCTCCTGCAGTGGCAAAGGCCCTCCTGGGAATATTTTCCAGGGTGGGCTTCCCAAAGGAAGTGGTATCAGACAGAGGAAGCAATTTCATGTCTGCATACTTAAAGGCCATGTGGAAGGAGTGTGGTGTAACGTACAAGTTCACAACACCCTATCATCCACAAACAAATGGACTGGTGGAGAGATTTAATAAAACTCTCAAAGGCATGATTATAGGTCTCCCTGAAAAACTCCGCAGGAGATGGGATATCCTTCTACCATGCCTCCTTTTTGCCTACAGGGAGGTACCCCAGAAAGGAGTGGGCTTCAGCCCCTTTGAACTTCTTTTTGGACACCTGTTAGGGGTCCACTCACACTTGTAAAGGAGGGTTGGGAACAACCTTTAAAAACTCCTAAGCAGGATATTGTGGATTATGTACTTGGCCTCAGATCAAGGATGGCTGAGTACATGAAAAAGGCCAGTAAAAACCTTCAGGCCAGCCAAGAGCTCCAGAAGCAATGGCATGATCAGAAGGCTGTTTTGGTTCAGTACCAACCAGGGCAGAAAGTGTGGGTCTTGGAGCCTGTGGCCCCAAGAGCACTCCAAGATAAATGGAGTGGACCCCACACAATTGTTGAAAAGAAGGGTGAAGTCACCTACTTGGTTGACTTAGGCACTGCCAGGAGTCCCCTTAGGGTGCTCCATGTCAACCGCCTGAAACCCTACTATGACAGGGCTGATCTCACCCTGCTCATGGCAACTGATGAGGGACAGGAAGAAGACAGTGATCCTCTACCTGATCTCTTCTCTTCCACAGAACAAGATGCTCTTGTGGAAGGTGTAGTTTTGGCAGATTGTCTTACTGCGGAGCAGAAAGACCATTGCATAAATCTCCTAGGACAATTTTCAGAACTCTTCTCTACTGTGCCAGGCACCACTTCTTGGTGTGAGCACACTATAGATACTGGAGACAGTTTACCTGTCAAAAGTAAGATCTATAGGCAGCCTGACCATGTCAGGGACTGCATAAAGCAAGAAGTTCAGAAAATGTTGGAACTAGGAGTGGTTGAACACTCTGACAGTCCATGGGCTTCTCCTGTGGTACTGGTACCAAAACCCAATTCTAAAGATGGAAAGAAGGAAATGCGGTTTTGTGTAGACTATAGAGGTCTCAACTTGGTAACCAAAACTGATGCTCACCCTATACCCAGGGCAGATGAGCTTATAGATACACTGGCATCTGCCAAGTATCTAAGCACTTTTGATTTGACTGCAGGGTATTGGCAGATCAAATTGTCAGAAGATGCTAAACCTAAGACTGCATTTTCTACCATTGGAGGACATTACCAGTTTACTGTAATGCCTTTTGGTTTGAAAAATGCACCTGCCACTTTTCAGAGGTTTGTGAACACAGTCCTGCAAGGGCTGGAAGCTTTCAGTGCAGCATATTTGGACGATATAGCTGTCTTTAGCTCCAGCTGGGATGATCACCTGGTCCACCTATGGAAAGTTTTGGAGGCCCTGCAAAAGGCAGGCCTCACTATCAAGGCTTCAAAGTGCCAGATAGGGCAGGGTAAGGTGGTTTATCTGGGACACCTTGTTGGTGGGGAACAGATTGCACCACTTCAGGGGAAAATCCAAACAATTATTGATTGGGTTCCCCCTACCACTCAGACTCAGGTGAGAGCCTTCCTAGGCCTCACTGGGTATTACAGGAGGTTCATTAAGAACTATGGCTCCATTGCAGCCCCTCTTAATGACCTCACATCCAAGAAAATGCCTAAAAAGGTATTATGGACAGCAAACTGTCAGAAAGCTTTTGAGGAGCTGACGCAGGCCATGTGCTCTGCACCTGTCCTGAAAAGCCCTTGTTACTCTAAAAAATTCTATGTCCAGACTGATGCATCTGAATTAGGAGTAGGGGCAGTCCTATCACAACTTAATTCTGAGGGCCAGGATCAACCTGTTGCTTTTATTAGTAGGAGGTTGACCCCTAGAGAAAAGCGTTGGTCTGCCATTGAGAGGGAGGCCTTTGCTGTGGTCTGGGCTCTGAAGAAGTTGAGGCCTTTCCTGTTTGGCACTCACTTCATTGTTCAGACAGACCACAAACCTCTACTTTGGCTAAAACAAATGAAAGGTGAAAATCCTAAATTGTTGAGGTGGTCCATATCCCTACAGGGAATGGACTATACAGTGGAACATAGACCTGGGAGTAGCCACTCCAATGCAGATGGACTCTCCAGATATTTCCACTTAGACAATGAAGACTCATCAGGTCATGGCTAGTCTTATTGTCCTTCGTTTGGGGGGGGGTTGTGTAGGAAAGTACCATCTTGCCTGGCATGTTACCCCCATTTTTCACTGTATATATGTTGTTTTAGTTGTATGTGTCACTGGGACCCTGGTAACCCAGGGCCCCAGTGCTCATAAGTGTGCCTGAATGTGTTAGTTGTGTAGTGACTAACTGTCTCACTGAGGCTCTGCTAACCAGAACCTCAGTGGTTATGCTCTCTCATTTCTTTCCAAATTGTCACTGACAGGCTAGTGACCATTTTTACCAATTTACATTGGCTTACTGGAACACCCTTATAATTCCCTAGTATATGGTACTGAGGTACCCAGGGTATTGGGGTTCCAGGAGATCCCTATGGGCTGCAGCATTTCTTTTGCCACCCATAGGGAGCTCTGACAATTCTTACACAGGCCTGCCACTGCAGCCTGAGTGAAATAACGTCCACGTTATTTCACAGCCATTTTACACTGCACTTAAGTAACTTATAAGTCACCTATATGTCTAACCTTTACCTGGTAAAGGTTAGGTGCAAAGTTACTTAGTGTGAGGGCACCCTGGCACTAGCCAAGGTGCCCCCACATTGTTCAGAGCCAATTCCCTGAACTTTGTGAGTGCGGGGACACCATTACACGCGTGCACTACATATAGGTCACTACCTATATGTAGCTTCACAATGGTAACTCCGAATATGGCCATGTAACATGTCTATGATCATGGAATTGCCCCCTCTATGCCATCCTGGCATAGTTGGCACAATCCCATGATCCCAGTGGTCTGTAGCACAGACCCTGGTACTGCCAAACTGCCCTTCCTGGGGTTTCACTGCAGCTGCTGCTGCTGCCAACCCCTCAGACAGGCAGCTGCCCTCCTGGGGTCCAGCCAGGCCTGGCCCAGGATGGCAGAACAAAGAACTTCCTCTGAGAGAGGGTGTGACACCCTCTCCCTTTGGAAAATGGTGTGAAGGCAGGGGAGGAGTAGCCTCCCCCAGCCTCTGGAAATGCTTTGTTGGGCACAGATGTGCCCAATTCTGCATAAGCCAGTCTACACCGGTTCAGGGACCCCTTAGCCCCTGCTCTGGCGCGAAACTGGACAAAGGAAAGGGGAGTGACCACTCCCCTGACCTGCACCTCCCCTGGGAGGTGTCCAGAGCTCCTCCAGTGTGCTCCAGACCTCTGCCATCTTGGAAACAGAGGTGCTGCTGGCACACTGGACTGCTCTGAGTGGCCAGTGCCACCAGGTGACGTCAGAGACTCCTGCTGATAGGCTCCTTCAGGTGTTAGTAGCCTATCCTCTCTCCTAGGTAGCCAAACCCTCTTTTCTGGCTATTTAGGGTCTCTGTCTCTGGGGAAACTTTAGATAACGAATGCATGAGCTCAGCCGAGTTCCTCTGCATCTCTCTCTTCACCTTCTGATAAGAAATCGACTGCTGACCGCGCTGGAAGCCTGCAAACCTGCAACATAGTAGCAAAGACGACTACTGCAACTCTGTAACGCTGATCCTGCCGCCTTCTCGACTGTTTTCCTGCTTGTGCATGCTGTGGGGGTAGTCTGCCTCCTCTCTGCACCAGAAGCTCCGAAGAAATCTCCCGTGGGTCGACGGAATCTTCCCCCTGCAACCGTAGGCACCAAAAAGCTGCATTACCGGTCCCTTGGGTCTCCTCTCAGCACGACGAGCGAGGTCCCTCGAATCCAGCGACTCTGTCCAAGTGACCCCCACAGTCCAGTGACTCTTCAGCCCAAGTTTGGTGGAGGTAAGTCCTTGCCTCACCTCGCTGGGCTGCATTGCTGGGAACCGCGACTTTGCAGCTACTCCGGCCCCTGTGCACTTCCGGCGGAAATCCCTTTGTGCACAGCCAAGTCTGGGTCCACGGCACTCTAACCTGCATTGCACGACTTTCTAAGTTGGTCTCCGGCGACGTGGGACTCCTTTGTGCAACTTCGGCGAGCACCGTTTCACGCATCCTCGTAGTGCCTGTTTCTGGCACTTCTCCGGGTGCTACCTGCTTCAGTGAGGGCTCTTTGTCTTGCTCGACGTCCCCTCTCTCTTCAGGTCCAATTTGCGACCTCCTGGTCCCTCCTGGGCCCCAGCAGCGTCCAAAAACGCCAAACGCACGATTTGCGACTAGCAAGGCTTGTTGGCGTCCTTCCGGCGGGAAATCACTTCTGCACGACTCTCCAAGGTGAGAGGGATCCGTCCACCAAAGGGGAAGTCTCTAGCCCTTTTCGTTCCTGCAGAAACCTCAGCTTCTTCTGTCCTGTAGAAGCTTCTTTGCACCCGCAGCTGGCATTTCCTGGGCATCTGCCCATCTCCGACTTGCTTGTGACTTTTGGACTTGGTCCCCTTGTTCCACAGGTATCCTAGATTGGAAATCCACAGTTGTTGCATTGCTGGTTTGTGTCTTTCCTGCATTATTCCTCTAACACGACTTCTTTGTCCTTAGGGGAACTTTAGTGCACTTTGCACTCACTTTTCAGGGTCTTGGGGAGGGTTATTTTTCTAACTCTCACTATTTTCTAATAGTCCCAGCGACCCTCTACAAGGTCACATAGGTTTGGGGTCCATTCGTGGTTCGCATTCCACTTTTGGAGTATATGGTTTGTGTTGCCCCTATCCCTATGTTTCCCCATTGCATCCTATTGTAACTATACATTGTTTGCACTGTTTTCTAAGACTATACTGCATATTTTTGCTATTGTGTATATATATCTTGTGTATATTTCCTATCCTCTCACTGAGGGTACACTCTAAGATACTTTGGCATATTGTCATAAAAATAAAGTACCTTTATTTTTAGTATAACTGTGTATTGTGTTTTCTTATGATATTGTGCATATGACACTAAGTGGTACTGTAGTAGCTTCACACGTCTCCTAGTTCAGCCTAAGCTGCTCTGCTAAGCTACCATTATCTATCAGCCTAATCTGCTAGACACCCTATACACTAATAAGGGATAACTGGGCCTGGTGCAAGGTGCAAGTACCCCTCGGTACTCACTACAAGCCAGTCCAGCCTCCTACATTGGTTGTGCAGTGGTTGGATAAGTGCTTGAGACTACTTACCACTCTTGTCATTGTACTTTTCATAAGAGAAAAATATACAAAACAAGGTCAGTGTATATACACATAGCCAAAAAGTTTTGCATTTCCTCTTTTCACTCTTTTCTAAGTGCTGAAAAGTACCTCTAAACTTTCAAAAAGTTCTTAAAAGTTTAAAAAGTTTTTTTCTGTCTTTCCAAAAAGTTCTGAAAACTTTTTTCTCTTTTTCTATCACTTTAACTCTCTCTAAAAATGTCTGGCACAGGCCAAAGTGTTGATCTGTCCAAACTTGCATATGACAACCTTAGCTGGAAAAGAGCAAGGAGTCTCTGTATAGAGAGAGGTTTGAGTGTAGGGAAGAATCCTTCCTTGGAACTGTTACTTAACATGCTTAGAGAACAGGATAAGGCCATAGGTGCCCCATCTGTTGAAAAAGTACCTAATAGTTCCCAATCTGATTCAGGGACTCCCCCAGGAAAAGATTCAGGAAAGAAACTTCCTAGCCTGCCCATTACTAGACAATCTAGCATAGATGGTAATGATGATGAGCCACACCAAATAAATAGTGTTGTCTCACATCATAGCAAAAGCATTTATTCTCACCATACTGGTAGTAATGTTTCTGTAAACCAAGCTGTTAGGGTGGCTTCTGTAAGGGACAGGTCTCCTTCTATTCATTCCCATCATAGCTCTGTTTCTAGAAATGTCCCTCCCACCAACCCTGATGACAGAATGTTAGAGAGGGAACTCAATAAGTTGAGGGTGGAACAAACCAGACTGAAGCTTAAAAAGCAACAGCTGGATTTGGATAGACAGTCTTTTGAATTAGAGAAGGAAAGACAGAAGTTGGGTTTAGATACCCATGGTGGCAGCAGCAGTATTCCCCATAGTCATCCTGCAAAAGAGCATGATTCCAGGAATCTGCACAAGATAGTTCCCCCTTATAAGGAGGGGGATGACATTAACAAGTGGTTTGCTGCACTTGAGAGGGCCTGTGTTGTACAGGATGTCCCTCAAAGGCAGTGGGCTGCTATCCTATGGCTATCATTTAGTGGAAAAGGTAGGGATAGGCTCCTTATTGTGAAAGAAAATGATGCTAATAATTTCCACGTTCTTAAGAATGCACTCCTGGATGGTTATGGCTTAACCACTGAACAGTACAGGATAAAGTTCAGAGAGACCAAAAAGGAGTCTTCACAAGACTGGGTTGATTTTATTGACCATTCAGTGAAGGCCTTGGAGGGGTGGTTACATGGCAGTAAAGTTACTGATTATGACAGCCTGTATAACTTGATCCTGAGAGAGCATATTCTTAATAATTGTGTGTCTGATTTGTTGCACCAGTACTTGGTGGACTCTGATCTGACCTCTCCCCAAGAATTGGGAAAGAAGGCAGACAAATGGGTCAGAACAAGAGTGAACAGAAAAGTTCATACAGGGGGTGACAAAGATGGCAACAAAAAGAAGGATGGTAAGTCTTCTGACAAGGGTGGGGACAAATCTAAAAATGAGTCTTCATCAGGCCCACAAAAACACTCTGGTGGGGGTGGTGGGTCCAAATCCTCCTTTAATTAGAACAAGGAAAAGAAACCATGGTGCTATTTATGTAAAATAAAAGGCCATTGGACAACAGATCCCAGTTGTCCAAAGAAAGGCACCACTGCTCCTACCACTACAACCCCTACTGCTACACCTAGTGTCCCTACTAATAGCAGTGGTGGTGGGAGCAAATCTACTAATAGCCAATCCAAGGGAGTAGCTGGGCTCACTTTTGGTAATTTAGTTGGGGTTGGTCTAATTAGGGAGACCACAGAGGCTACTTTAGTCTCTGAAGGGGCTATTGATTTAGCCACTTTGGTTGCTTGCCCCCATAACTTGGAGAAGTACAAGCAACTAACCCTAATAAATGGTGTTGAGGTCCAGGCCTACAGGGACACAGGTGCCAGTGTCACAATGGTGATTGAGAAACTGGTGCACCCTGAACAACACATACTTGGACACCAGTACCAAGTAACCGATGCTCACAACATAACACAAAGCCACCCCATGGCTGTTGTAAATCTCAACTGGGGGGGGGGGTAACTGGTCCAAAGAAAGTTGTGGTAGCTTCAGATTTACCTGTAGACTGTCTATTAGGGAATGATTTGGAGACATCAGCTTGGTCAGATGTGGAGTTGGAGGCCCATGCAGCAATGCTGGGCATCCCAGGGCATATTTTTGCTTTGACAAGGGCTCAGGCCAAAAAGCAAAAAGGACAGGGAAGCTTGGATCCTGGAACAATGGACCAAGTGCTCCCTAAAGCTAGGGCTAGTAGAAGCAAACCACTTCCTACTATCCCTCCCTCTACAGTGGATTCAACTTCTGAGGAAGAAGAATTCCCTCCCTGTGCAGAACCTACACCAGAGGAGCTGGAAGCAGACACTGCTGAGCTTTTGGGTGAAGGGGGGCCTGCCAGAGAGGAGCTGAGTGTGGCACAGCAAACCTGTCCCACATTAGAGGGTCTCAGACAGCAAGCTGTCAAACAGGCTAATGGGGATGTCAGTGACTCTCACAGAGTTTACTGGGAGGACAACCTCTTGTACACTGAGCATAGGGATCCTAAACCTGGAGCTGCCAGGAGATTAGTGATTCCTCAGGAGTACAGAAAGTTCCTCCTAACACTGGCACATGACATTCTCTTAGCTGGGCATCTGGGACAAATTAAAACTTGGGACAGGCTTGTTCCCCTGTTTCATTGGCCTAGGATGTCTGAGGACACAAAGGAATTTTGTAAGTCCTGTGAAACCTGTCAAGCCAGTGGCAAGACAGGTGGCACCCCAAAGGCACCCCTTATCCCACTGCCTGTGGTTGGGGTTCCCTTTGAAAGGGTAGGGGTTGACATAGTTGGCCCCCTTGACCCTCCTACTGCTTCAGGCAATAGGTTTATCTTGGTGGTAGTGGACCATGCCACAAGATATCCTGAAGCTTTTCCTTTAAGGACCACTACAGCTCCTGCAGTGGCAAAGGCCCTCCTGGGAATATTTTCCAGGGTGGGCTTCCCAAAGGAAGTGGTATCAGACAGAGGAAGCAATTTCATGTCTGCATACTTAAAGGCCATGTGGAAGGAGTGTGGTGTAACGTACAAGTTCACAACACCCTATCATCCACAAACAAATGGACTGGTGGAGAGATTTAATAAAAAACTCAAAGGCATGATTATGGGTCTCCCTGAAAAACTCCGCAGGAGATGGGATATCCTTCTACCATGCCTCCTTTTTGCCTACAGGGAGGTACCCCAGAAAGGAGTGGGCTTCAGCCCCTTTGAACTTCTTTTTGGACACCCTGTTAGGGGTCCACTCACACTTGTAAAGGAGGGTTGGGAACAACCTTTAAAAACTCCTAAGCAGGATATTGTGGATTATGTACTTGGCCTCAGATCAAGGATGGCTGAGTACATGAAAAAGGCCAGTAAAAACCTTCAGGCCAGCCAAGAGCTCCAGAAGCAATGGCATGATCAGAAGGCTGTTTTGGTTCAGTACCAACCAGGGCAGAAAGTGTGGGTCTTGGAGCCTGTGGCCCCAAGAGCACTCCAAGATAAATGGAGTGGACCCCACACAATTGTTGAAAAGAAGGGTGAAGTCACCTACTTGGTTGACTTAGGCACTGCCAGGAGTCCCCTTAGGGTGCTCCATGTCAACCGCCTGAAACCCTACTATGACAGGGCTGATCTCACCCTGCTCATGGCAACTGATGAGGGACAGGAAGAAGACAGTGATCCTCTACCTGATCTCTTCTCTTCCACAGAACAAGATGCTCTTGTGGAAGGTGTAGTTTTGGCAGATTGTCTTACTGCGGAGCAGAAAGACCATTGCATAAATCTCCTAGGACAATTTTCAGAACTCTTCTCTACTGTGCCAGGCACCACTTCTTGGTGTGAGCACACTATAGATACTGGAGACAGTTTACCTGTCAAAAGTAAGATCTATAGGCAGCCTGACCATGTCAGGGACTGCATAAAGCAAGAAGTTCAGAAAATGTTGGAACTAGGAGTGGTTGAGCACTCTGACAGTCCATGGGCTTCTCCTGTGGTACTGGTACCAAAACCCAATTCTAAAGATGGAAAGAAGGAAATGCGGTTTTGTGTAGACTATAGAGGTCTCAACTTGGTAACCAAAACTGATGCTCACCCTATACCCAGGGCAGATGAGCTTATAGATACACTGGCATCTGCCAAGTATCTAAGCACTTTTGATTTGACTGCAGGGTATTGGCAGATCAAATTGTCAGAAGATGCTAAACCTAAGACTGCATTTTCTACCATTGGAGGACATTACCAGTTTACTGTAATGCCTTTTGGTTTGAAAAATGCACCTGCCACTTTTCAGAGGTTGGTGAACACAGTCCTGCAAGGGCTGGAAGCTTTCAGTGCAGCATATTTGGACGATATAGCTGTCTTTAGCTCCAGCTGGGATGATCACCTGGTCCACCTATGGAAAGTTTTGGAGGCCCTGCAAAAGGCAGGCCTCACTATCAAGGCTTCAAAGTGCCAGATAGGGCAGGGTAAGGTGGTTTATCTGGGACACCTTGTTGGTGGGGAACAGATTGCACCACTTCAGGGGAAAATCCAAACAATTATTGATTGGGTTCCCCCTACCACTCAGACTCAGGTGAGAGCCTTCCTAGGCCTCACTGGGTATTACAGGAGGTTCATTAAGAACTATGGCTCCATTGCAGCCCCTCTTAATGACCTCACATCCAAGAAAATGCCTAAAAAGGTATTATGGACAGCAAACTGTCAGAAAGCTTTTGAGGAGCTGAAGCAGGCCATGTGCTCTGCACCTGTCCTGAAAAGCCCTTGTTACTCTAAAAAATTATATGTCCAGACTGATACATCTGAATTAGGAGTAGGGGCAGTCCTATCACAACTTAATTCTGAGGGCCAGGATCAACCTGTTGCTTTTATTAGTAGGAGGTTGACCCCTAGAGAAAAGCGTTGGTCTGCCATTGAGAGGGAGGCCTTTGCTGTGGTCTGGGCTCTGAAGAAGTTGAGGCCATACCTGTTTGGCACTCACTTCATTGTTCAGACAGACCACAAACCTCTACTTTGGCTAAAACAAATGAAAGGTGAAAATCCTAAATTGTTGAGGTGGTCCATATCCCTACAGGGAATGGACTATACAGTGGAACATAGACCTGGGAGTAGCCACTCCAATGCAGATGGACTCTCCAGATATTTCCACTTAGACAATGAAGACTCATCAGGTCATGGCTAGTCTTATTGTCCTTCGTTTGGGGGGGGGTTGTGTAGGAAAGTACCATCTTGCCTGGCATGTTACCCCCATTTTTCACTGTATATATGTTGTTTTAGTTGTATGTGTCACTGGGACCCTGGTAACCCAGGGCCCCATTGCTCATAAGTGTGCCTGAATGTGTTACCTGTGTAGTGACTAACTGTCTCACTGAGGCTCTGCTAACCAGAACCTCAGTGGTTATGCTCTCTCATTTCTTTCCAAATTGTCACTGACAGGCTAGTGACCATTTTTACCAATTTACATTGGCTTACTGGAACACCCTTATAATTCCCTAGTATATGGTACTGAGGTACCCAGGGTATTGGGGTTCCAGGAGATCCCTATGGGCTGCAGCATTTCTTTTGCCACCCATAGGGAGCTCTGACAATTCTTACACAGGCCTGCCACTGCAGCCTGAGTGAAATAACGTCCACGTTATTTCACAGCCATTTTACACTGCACTTAAGTAACTTATAAGTCACCTATATGTCTAACCTTTACCTGGTAAAGGTTAGGTGCAAAGTTACTTAGTGTGAGGGCGCCCTGGCACTAGCCAAGGTGCCCCCACATTGTTCAGAGCCAATTCCCTGAACTTTGTGAGTGCGGGGACACCATTACACGCGTGCACTACATATAGGTCACTACCTATATGTAGCTTCACAATGGTAACTCCGAATATGGCCATGTAACATGTCTATGATCATGGAATTGCCCCCTCTATGCCATCCTGGCATAGTTGGCACAATCCCATGATCCCAGTGGTCTGTAGCACAGACCCTGGTACTGCCAAACTGCCCTTCCTGGGGTTTCACTGCAGCTGCTGCTGCTGCCAATCCCTCAGACAGGCAGCTGCCCTCCTGGGGTCCAGCCAGGCCTGGCCCAGGATGGCAGAACAAAGAACTTCCTCTGAGAGAGGGTGTGACACCCTCTCCCTTTGGAAAATGGTGTGAAGGCAGGGGAGGAGTAGCCTCCCCCAGCCTCTGGAAATGCTTTGTTGGGCACAGATGTGCCCAATTCTGCATAAGCCAGTCTACACCGGTTCAGGGACCCCTTAGCCCCTGCTCTGGCGCGAAACTGGACAAAGGAAAGGGGAGTGACCACTCCCCTGACCTGCACCTCCCCTGGGAGGTGTCCAGAGCTCCTCCAGTGTGCTCCAGACCTCTGCCATCTTGGAAACAGAGGTGCTGCTGGCACACTGGACTGCTCTGAGTGGCCAGTGCCACCAGGTGACGTCAGAGACTCCTGCTGATAGGCTCCTTCAGGTGTTAGTAGCCTATCCTCTCTCCTAGGTAGCCAAACCCTCTTTTCTGGCTATTTAGGGTCTCTGTCTCTGGGGAAACTTTAGATAACGAATGCATGAGCTCAGCCGAGTTCCTCTGCATCTCTCTCTTCACCTTCTGATAAGGAATCGACTGCTGACCGCGCTGGAAGCCTGCAAACCTGCAACATAGTAGCAAAGACGACTACTGCAACTCTGTAACGCTGATCCTGCCGCCTTCTCGACTGTTTTCCTGCTTGTGCATGCTGTGGGGGTAGTCTGCCTCCTCTCTGCACCAGAAGCTCCGAAGAAATCTCCCGTGGGTCGACGGAATCTTCCCCCTGCAACCACAGGCACCAAAAAGCTGCATTACCGGTCCCTTGGGTCTCCTCTCAGCACGACGAGCGAGGTCCCTCGAATCCAGCGACTCTGTCCAAGTGACCCCCACAGTCCAGTGACTCTTCAGCCCAAGTTTGGTGGAGGTAAGTCCTTGCCTCACCTCGCTGGGCTGCATTGCTGGGAACCGCGACTTTGCAGCTACTCCGGCCCCTGTGCACTTCCGGCGGAAATCCCTTTGTGCACAGCCAAGCCTGGGTCCACGGCACTCTAACCTGCATTGCACGACTTTCTAAGTTGGTCTCCGGCGACGTGGGACTCCTTTGTGCAACTTCGGCGAGCACTGTTTCACGCATCCTCGTAGTGCCTGTTTCTGGCACTTCTCCGGGTGCTACCTGCTTCAGTGAGGGCTCTTTGTCTTGCTCGACGTCCCCTCTCTCTTCAGGTCCAATTTGCGACCTCCTGGTCCCTCCTGGGCCCCAGCAGCGTCCAAAAACGCCAAACGCACGATTTGCGACTAGCAAGGCTTGTTGGCGTCCTTCCGGCGGGAAATCACTTCTGCACGACTCTCCAAGGCGAGAGGGATCCGTCCACCAAAGGGGAAGTCTCTAGCCCTTTTCGTTCCTGCAGAAACCTCACCTTCTTCTGTCCAGTAGAAGCTTCTTTGCACCCGCAGCTGGCATTTCCTGGGCATCTGCCCATCTCCGACTTGCTTGTGACTTTTGGACTTGGTCCCCTTGTTCCACAGGTATCCTAGATTGGAAATCCACAGTTGTTGCATTGCTGGTTTGTGTCTTTCCTGCATTATTCCTCTAACACAACTTCTTTGTCCTTAGGGGAACTTTAGTGCACTTTGCACTCACTTTTCAGGGTCTTGGGGAGGGTTATTTTTCTAACTCTCACTATTTTCTAATAGTCCCAGCGACCCTCTACAAGGTCACATAGGTTTGGGGTCCATTTGTGGTTTGCATTCCACTTTTGGAGTATATGGTTTGTGTTGCCCCTATCCCTATGTTTCCCCATTGCATCCTATTGTAACTATACATTGTTTGCACTGTTTTCTAAGACTATACTGCATATTTTTGCTATTGTGTATATATATCTTGTGTATATTTCCTATCCTCTCACTGAGGGTACACTCTAAGATACTTTGGCATATTGTCATAAAAATAAAGTACCTTTATTTTTAGTATAACTGTGTATTGTGTTTTCTTATGATATTGTGCATATGACACTAAGGGCCTGATTCTAACTTTGGAGGACGGTGTTAAACCGTCCCAAAAGTGGCGGATATACCACCTACCGTATTACGAGTTCCATAGTATATAATGGACTCGTAATACGGTAGGTGGTATATCCGCTACTTTTGGGACAGTTTAACACCGTCCTCCAAAGTTAGAATCAGGCCCTAAGTGGTACTGTAGTAGCTTCACACGTCTCCTAGTTCAGCCTAAGCTGCTCTGCTAAGCTACCATTATCTATCAGCCTAAGCTGCTAGACACCCTATACACTAATAAGGGATAACTGGGCCTGGTGAAAGGTGCAAGTACCCCTTGGTACTCACTACAAGCCAGTCCAGCCTCCTACAAACGGTGCTTTGCCATGGCGGTCTTTGCCCTGTTCAGCGGTGCTTTGCCATGGCGGTCTTTGCCCTGTTCAGCGGTGCTTTGACATGGCGGTCTTTGCCCTGTTCAGCGTTGCTTTGTCATGGCGGTCTTTGCCTTGTTCAGCGGTGCTTTGCCATGGCGGTCTTTGCCCTGTTCAGCGGTGCTTTGCCATGGCGGTCTTTGCCCTGTTCAGCGGTGCTTTGCCATGGCGGTCTTTGCCCTGTTCAGCGGTGCTTTGACATGGCGGTCTTTGCCCTGTTCAACGGTGCTTTGCCATGGCGGTCTTTGCCCTGTTCAGCGGTGCTTTGCCATGCCGGTCTTTACCCTGTTCAACGGTGCTTTGCCATGGCGGTCTTTGCACTGTTCAGCGGTGCTTTGCCATGGCGGTCTTTGCCCTGTTCAGCGGTGCTTTGACATGGCGGTCTTTGCCCTGTTCAGCGGTGCTTTGCCATGGCGGTTCTGCTACGGACATTGGTGTGTGGCATGACGTTCTCTACACTGGGCATTGGTGTGTGGCATGACGTTCCATCATTGCCCAGCGGGGCTGTGGCAGCCGGGGTCCTCCAGGGCACTGACTCAGGCGGTGGTCTCCTGACCAGTGATGATACTTGTGCCCTCCGGGGCACTGACTCCAGCGGTGGTCTCCTGACCAGTGACGATACTTGGGCCCTCCTGGGCTGTGACTCCGGCGGTGGTCTCCTGACCAGTGACGATACTTGGGCCCTCCTGGGCTGTGACTCTGGCGGTGGTCTCTGGACCTGGCGCGATACTTGGGCCATCCTGGGCTGTGACTCTGGCGGTGGTCTCCTGACCAGTGACGATATTTGGGCCCTCCTGGGCTGTGACTCTGGCGGTGGTCTCTGGACCAGTGACGATACTTGTGCCCTCTTGGGCTGTGACTCTGGCGGTGGTCTCCTGACCAGTGACGATACTTGGGCCCTCCTGGGCTGTGACTCTGGCGGTGGTCTCTGGACCAGTGACAATACTTGGGCCCTCCTGGGCTGTGACTCTGGCGGTGGTCTCCTGACCAGTGACGATACTTGGGCCCTCATGGGCTGTGACTCTGGCGGTGGTCTCTGGACCAGTGACGATACTTGGGCCCTCCTGGGCTGTGACTCTTGCGGTGGTCTCTTGACCAGTGACGACGGTGCTGGCGGTTGTGTGTCGACCGCCGGAAATGATGGCGCACTTCTCCGCCGTGACACTCACAACAGGCTGGGCAGACTTCCTCTGGCCCTTCCCCACCTTTGGTGGAGTCACAGCTGACTCTCCAATCCCCTTGGAACCCATGTCAATTGTTTTCCCACCAGGAGTCTTAACACAGTCCCGTTGTCCACTCTCCAATTTTAGAGCCTTTACAGGGGGTGGGCTGCCAGTGCCTGGGCTCCGAGTCCAACTGCCTGCCCTGGTGGCCGGTGCACTCCACAAACCTTGAACAGGCACCACTGGTATTGGAGGCTTTTTGGCTGAGGCGCTACGACGGGACTGATGAATTGGAGGGGTGAGGTGGGGGCAAAAAGGTCAACTTTACAGAGGGACAGTTTCTGACGAACACTGGGATGGGTAGTTGGAGGGGGTCTGGGAGAGGAGGAAGAGGAGGTGGTTGTCGGAGGTGTCACTTTAGGTGTTTTGGGTGTTACTTGGGCCCTCCTGGGCTGTGACTCCGGCGGTGGTCTCCTGACCAGTGACGATACTTGGGCCCTCCTGGGCTGTGACTCTGGCGGTGGTCTCTGGACCTGGCGCGATACTTAAGCCCTCCTGGGCTGTGACTCTGGCGGTGGTCTCCTGACCAGTGACGATACTTGGGCCCTCCTGGGCTGTGACTCTGGCGGTGGTCTCTGGACCAGTGACGATACTTGTGCCCTCTTGGGCTGTGACTCCGGCGGTGGTCTCCTGACCAGTGACGATACTTGGGCCCTCCTGGGCTGTGACTCTGGCGGTGGTCTCTGGACCAGTGACAATACTTGGGCCCTCCTGGGCTGTGACTCTGGCGGTGGTCTCTGGACAAGTGACGATACTTGGGCCCTCCTGGGCTGTGACTCTTGCGGTGGTCTCCTGACCAGTGATGACGGTGCTGGCGGTTGTGTGTCGACCGCCGGAAATGATGGCGCACTCCTCCTCCGTGACACTCACAACAGGCTGGGCAGACTTCCTCTGGCCCTTCCCCACCTTTGGTGGAGTCACAGCTGACTCTCCAATCCCCTTGGAACCCATGTCAATTGTTTTCCCACCAGGAGTCTTAACACAGTCCTGTTGTCCACTCTCCAATTTTAGAGCCTTTACAGGGGGTGGGCTGCCAGTGCCTTGGCTCCGGGTCCAACTGCCTGCCCTGGTGGCCGGTGCACTCCACAAACCTTGAACAGGCACCACTGGTATTGGAGGCTTTTTGGCTGAGGCGTTACGACGGGACTGATGAATTGGAGGGGTGGGGTGGGGGCAAAAAGGTCAACTTTACAGAGGGACAGTTTCTGACGAACACTGGGATGGGTAGTTGGAGGGGGTCTGGGAGAGGAGGAAGAGGAGGTGGTTGTCGGAGGTGTCACTTTAGGTGTTTTGGGTGCAGGTGCAAGTACTGGAGGCTGTCGTGAGGTGGATGGATGTTGGGTGAGTGATTGCCGGCGTTTGTGTACTTTGGGAGGGGGCGTCACAGACACACTGGGAGAGGACACAGGGGACGTGTAAATGGCAGTGGAGGTGGTGAGTGCAGGTGAGCGGCTTGTGGTGCTGGGTGTCCTTGTGCGATTCATGGTGCCTGTAGATGTGGTGCATGCAGGTGTGTGTGTAGACGAGACTGGGAGGGAGGAGGGAGAAGAGGAGGGGGACACAGTGGAGGCAGTGGATGTTGCTGTGTCTGTACGTGGGTGAGGCTTGCGTGAGTGCCTATTGTGTGTGTGGTGCCTATGTTTGCTTGAGCTACTTGGGTGTGTTGACTTGTGTGCATGCTGGTCTGTAGGTGTGCTTGGGATGGGCTGGGGTACAGGAGATTGGGTCTGGGTGGAGGAATTTGGAGGGGGGAGGCTAGAGACAGGGACAATGGCTGCCATCAGTGCTGAGGCCAGAGAATGCAGGGTTCGCTGAAGGACAGCCTGACCAGAATGAATGCCCTCCAGGAATGCATTACCGTGTTGCAACTCTCGTTCTACACCCTGGATGGCATTCACAATGGTAGACTGCCCAACAGTGAGTGACCTGAGGAGGTCAATGGCCTCCTCACTGAGGGCAGCAGGGGTGACTGGGGCAGGGCCTGAGGTGCCTGGGGCGAAGGTGATACCCACCCTCCTGGGTGAGCGGGCACGGGGCGAACGCTGAGGGGCTGCTGGGAGGGCGGGGCTGGTAGGGGAGGTGGCGGCTGTACCTGTAGAGGTGGGGGGCACAGATGCTGCCGCCACCACAAGGGAGCCCCCATCGGCGGACGAGTCCGTGTCGCTGCTTGGTGATCCGGTGGCCGACGTGAAGCTCCCCTCGCCCTCTGTCCCACTGGTGCATTCAGAGTCTGTGGTGTGGCCCTCCATGGCCATGTGGGATGCAGCTCCCTCGTGCTCCGGTGCCACTGTACCTCCGCCTGTTGATGCTGATGTACAAAAGGACAGGAAGATCAGAAAAAGGGGGGGAGACAGAAGAAAGAGAGTTTTAGTGCATGGATTACCGCTACAGTTGGCGGACAAGACAGACGCAGCAGCCCCCTGCATTACGCCGTGCTCCTGCCCTCTGCACATGCAATTTCTGGGATATGGCCTACATGGCAATGGTGGACATCTGCGCACATGTATGCCACAGGGACAACTGTACCTCGACTTGGCACTCTGCTGAGGTGGGGTAGAGTGCCACATGGCCTACATTACGGAGGGGCCTTGCCTACCTAACTCGCCCTGGCCTAGGGACACCCACAGCCCACCTCCCCCACCCAGACCCCTCCACTACACGCAAAGTCAGCAGAATGAGGTTGTACTCACCCCCTTGTGTCTGCAGTGATGCCCTCAAGCGCCCATCCAACTCCGGGTAGGCCACCGCCAGGATCCGGAACATCAGGGGGGTCATGGTGCGACTGGCACCCCTCCCACGTTGGGAGGCCATCCCCAGCTGAGCCTCCGCCGTCTTCTTGCCGCAGCGGCGAATGTCCTCCCATCTCTTACGGCAGTGGGTGCCCCGTCTCTGGTGGGCCCCCAGGGTCCGGACCTCCTTGGCGATGGCACACCAAATGTCCCTCTTCTGGTGGGCGCTGACCTACATGACATGCACAAGGGAAGAAGAGAAGCCATTACCAACTGCACCGTAGATGTAAGTGTCCCCCTCCCTACCCTTGCCATTTGGCACATGCTTTAATGTTCCCTGAACTTTGCCCCCTTCCCTCTTCCAACCAGCCCTAGCCCATACAACGTGCTCCCTGTGTACTAACCTGTTGGTCTGGAGGACCGTAGAGTAGCGTGTACTGGGGGAGGACCCCGTCTACCAGTTTCTCTAACTCCTGTGCAGTGAAGGCAGGGGCCCTTTCCCCAGACGCAGCAGCCATCGTCGCTTCCAGACCGAGGTCACAGCAGCACTTGCAGTGTAGGTCCTCTCCTGTCGAAGGTCAGGTATCTAGTGATTGAACAGATAGAAAATGGCGGTGACGTCCGCGGCGGGGCGCATCATCACCGCCGGCGCACCTGTTCATTGGCTCCTGGGACCCATAGGGTCCAATGTTAACCAATGCAGCATTGCGGCGCTGTCTACGACCGCCTACCGCGACGGTGTGCAACGCCAGCGCTGTTACCCCACAATCCAATTGTCCTATCTTAAACTATCATCAACAACAGAACGACTATGATGGTGGCACATACCAAGTAAGACCTTAGTAGGTCAGTATTATGATGTAATAATACACGGCAAGGAGTTAGTAATAGGATGAGATACGCACTATCCTCGCGTAACCCGGGGCTCAGCTACACTCATTACCTATCCTACGATTAATAGAGAGACGTTTGGCATAATGGCTCCTAACATGATAATGTGATAAGATGCCAGGATATGTTATGTTGATCAACCTAATATGTCATTGAACAGTTGTAAGGCGAGACGAGACGAGGCAGTGTTATAGTTGAAAAGAAATGCTCAGGAAGTATTATATTATACTGTATATTGGTATCTTTATGTACCCATGCATACGCGAGAACTATAATACTCTGTTTGAACTCTCTCCCCCCCTCCTCTGCCCTGCCCCCCCCTTCCCTCGCCAGCCGGTCTCGGTCTTTCTGTATGCCCAGTCCCTACTTTAATTTACGACCCTATCTTATGAACTCCTAAACACCCTATGATACCATACAACATCAAGTACTAGGCACAACATCTTAAACACCATACCCCATCAACACCCGACACCCCCTCCCTCCTCTCCAGCGCCGCTCAGGTACTATAGTTATTAACCGATCATTACTTCTGCCAATATACACTTTAGTTATATAACTAATACACTAGCCACTAACCACCGATGAACAGACCCACTTCCCGATACATAAACATAAGCACTGCTGTGTGCCCCCCCCCCCACCCCTCCTTATCACCGACATATCGATAACTGGCTGTCTGCTGTTTCCCCCCTTCGCCCCCCCCGATCGAGACCGCCCGACGGCACGAGAGCTCCGAGAGAAATCGGTCCCGCCGTTTACAGACCTAACGAACGAAGGAGGCTGGACTCCTAACCTCCCTAATCCCTACCCTTCTCCACTTCTTCCCCCAAATTGCACGCTCTCTTGCTATACTCTCAATCTCAACTTCAGCACACGCATCCATCCCTTCCCCCCCTTCTCCCTCTTTTCTTCTCCCTCTCATTTCTCCTTGCCTTCTTTTTCCCTCATATTTCCCCTCCATCTGGCTCTCGTCCTACTTATATTACCTCTCTTCCTTGACCCTCTCCTCTCTCTTCTCTTTCTTCTCCAGAGGATTCCCTTGGCCTCCACCAGCTACTAACCCCCGTATAAAATAAAATAAAATAAAACACTGTATCATATCGAAACACAACTCCCACTCTAACTACTAAGTCAATATCTCCCACCCTCCCTCCCCCCCCCCCACCAACACCAACCCCGGATCGAGGGTGCTTACTTACTCACAATTATCCAATATGTCGAAGCCCCACCCTCAAGCGACGCGACCATTACGCATACTCTCTTGGAATGTACACGGCATGACGAGCTATGTTAAGCGGAAAAAGATACTGTCCTATCTTCAATCCAAAAAAACAGATATAGCTCTGATTCAAGAGACTCACCTTGACACTCTGGAATCCAGTAAACTTAAACGGGATTGGGTAGGGAGGGTTGCCTTCAGCTGCCGTCCAACGAGTCAGGAATCTGGAAGTAACGGACCCCGCAAATGTGGAGTGGCGATACTAGTGCGTAAATCCCTCCCGGTCACTATCATTAAAACCTGGAATGATACGGAAGGAAGGTATATATTTGCTAAATTAAAACTAGGGGACACTGTTTTATGCGTGGGATCCGTTTACGCACCAACCGGCCCAAAACGCTCATTCCTTCTACAGCTAAATCGCCTCCTGACAGAAATCGGAACTACTCGATACATAATCGGGGGAGACTGGAATCTCGTCCAAGACGCCATAATGGATAGGACAGGCCCTGTCGATGTATGTAACAATCACGACAGAGCGCTTCTGACAGACCTGACCACTGACGTCGGTCTGGTGGACTGCTGGAGAATACAACACCCGAAAGATAAGGAATATACTTTCTTATCCACCGTCCATGGCACCCAATCGCGTCTGGATTATTTCTTAGTATCACACACTGTAATCCCTCATATACAAGACACCTGTATCCTAGACAGCGGGCTCTCAGATCACTCCCCAATACTAATCCGGATCCAGGTGGGACTCTCCTTCTCTGGTCGTAAACCATGGCGATTGGCTGTACACAGATATCGCTCTCCACAAGGGAAGGAACAATTAAAAGCTCATGTAACCACATACATGGCCGAGAATTCAGGCACTGTATCCTCAAAAAGGATCCTATGGGCGGCAGCAAAAGCAACCCTAAGAGGGAATATGATGCGAGATGCAGCACTGGCCAACAAAGACAGAATAGCCCGCCAAACCACCTTAGAGACCACGATACAGGACCTCACTAAACAATATACCGCCCAACCATCCCCTAGGCTGCGACACGCCTTAGAACAGGCCCGCATGGCACACAATGAACTCTATACATCTCAGGCGGAATACGCACTGCAAAAATTGCGAGGCCGCCATTACGAACAAGGGGAAAAAGCAGGTCGCCTCCTAGCGGCGCAGCTCCGACAAAGAGAGGCAGCCTCTGCCATTTCGGCCATAACATCTTCTTCAGGAGCAGTGCTAACTCGCCCACAAGACATTGTAAACGAGTTCGCCAAGTACTACCGACATTTGTACACTCCTGAAACAACGACAGATCAAACACAAATGGAGACATTCCTTGCCGCGGCCAATCTACCCCGTCTATCTGAGGCAGGCAGGGCCCTCTTGGATGGTAACATAAGCAAAGAAGAGATAACCCAAGTTATAACAAGCCTCCCCTACCATAAATCACCAGGAGAGGACGGATTCCCTGCGGAATTCTATAAATGGGCTGGGGAGGAGGCAATAACCGCAGTACATGAAGCACTGAAGGAAGCATGTCAAGAAGGCTCCCTGGGCGCTCTATCCAATAAAGCCACGATTGTCATCTTGCCTAAGCCAGGGAGAGACCCCCTTCTTTGCGGCAGTTACCGTCCTATCTCCCTTTTGAATGGGGATGTCAAACTCCTAGCCAGTGTTTTAGCAGCGCGGCTACGCAAGGTGATACCATCATTGATTCACAATACCCAAGTAGGATTTGTACCAGGCCGTACCTCCAGAAATCATATGCGAACTCTTTGCCATACACTGTTAGAATCCATACAATTACCTGACGAAGCCCTAGCCCTGTCCCTAGACGCGGAGAAAGCATTCGACCGCATTGAGTGGCCCTACCTATTCACAACCATGAAGCATTTTGGCCTGGGGGAACCATTTATCTCTAAAGTACGTTTATTAATAGACCACCCCACAGCACAGGTTAACTGTGGGGGCATCATGTCAGACCCATTCCCTATCGGAAGGGGCACACGCCAGGGATGCCCCTTGTCGCCACTTCTATTTTTATTGGCCATGGAACCCCTAGCTGCCACCATACGAAATTCTCACCAAATAAAAGGGATCCATATCACCGGGGGCATATCCAAAATATATCTCTACGCAGACGACATTCTGTTAACAATGTCCGATCTAGAAACCTCGCTCCCAGCACTACTTTCCACTATAGAAGACTTTGCATCCCTATCCGGATATCGGGTAAACTGGGATAAAAGTGAGGCACTACCATTATCCCGCATAACGACGAGGGCAGCGATACATGGCCTTCAATTCAAATGGACCCCGACCCGCCTTAAATATTTAGGAACGTTTATTAACAGAGGTCTAGAACATATGGTCAGGGACAACATAGACCCCCTTATATCTAAAATGAAACAAGACTTTGCCAAATGGTCCCTACTAGGCCTGTCCATGTGGGACAGGACACAGGCGGTCAGAATGGTCACCTTACCACGCTTCACATACGTGTTAGGCATGCTTCCCCTACAGATACCTCTTTCCTCACTCCGATTAATAGACGCATCCATAAGGGCCTTCGTCTGGGGCTCCTCACGCCCAAGACTGAAACCTGCAATAATACTGGCACGACGGCTCTACGGAGGATTAGGACTACCCTCGGTAGAACAATACTCTCTGGCCCTACAACTCTCACAGCTAATATATACGCTTCCGGATATAGCCGATCCACCGCAATGGGTGATCACAGAGAAACTCCTATATGGACAGTATACGGAGATGGGAGGAACATACGCCGACCACGTTCCCTTAAGTAACCCCATCCTCAAGGCTACAAACACAGCGTGGTGCAGAGCCCATCGACTACTAGGAGTACACCCCTCCCTGCATACTCAGGCTCCCATAGCAGGGAATAAAAGCATTAAAATAGGAGGGACTATTCTCAGATGGCCCCAATGGTCCGAGGCAGGTATCCACAATATATCTCACATAATAGATGGAGATAGCTTCCGCACATTCGCCTCCCTCCAGGAAGAATTCGGTATCCAAAGTAACCAGGAGTGGCGATATCTACAGCTCAAACACTGTATGCGGAGAACATTAGGAACCCCCCCGTGGCTGCTCAAAACCTCACCCATCGTCACCTATCTTCAGAAATGGGGCCGACAAAAAAGCGTCTTGGCTGGCCTCTATGCCGAATTAACTAACCACCTTTACTCTCAGCCTTTACTTGAACGACTACGCTTAAAGTGGCAGGACATACTAGAGATAACCTACACGGACGAAGAATGGCCAGACATACTAGAAGCCCTCGACAGGGGCGTACGTGAAGCACGCCTGAAATTTTGCCTATTTAAAATCCTTCAGGGATGGTACTGGACCCCCGTTAAACTCTTCAGGGCAGGGTTGATACCTCACGCGAACTGTTGGAGATGCACAGAGCCATATTGCGACCAACTTCATATTTTATGCCACTGCCCCACGGTACAGTCACTATGGGACGCGGTACGCCTCGCCTTATCGGACTTCATACAGATACCAAAACCGACCCCACCAGCATTTATCATTCTACATGACATTCGCCCGTATCCCTCCCTATCGCGGGCACATAAACGATTAATCCACACGGCGCTAGCCAAGGCCAAAATATGCATACTCCGGCACTGGAGATCTAGCATTGCCCCCACACCCATGGAATGGATGACGGCCATGTATCAAACGGCTACCCATGAACGAGTGATTTATAACCTACAGGACCAAGCAGAACAATTTGAGGAGGTCTGGCGCCCATTCTTGAAGAGACCATGAAGCGGCTGGTGGATGACCAACGGATGATCAATGTTCAATGATCAATGATTAGGGAATATTAATTACCAATCACCCTCTGAGAATCCTAGACTCCGGAAACACATTTAGGCGGTCATTCTGACCCTGGCGGTCAAAGACCGCCAGGGCGGAGGACCGCGGGAGCACCGCCGACAGGCCGGCGGTGCTCCAATGGGGATTCCGACCGCGGCGGTAAAGCCGCGGTCGGACCGGCACCACTGGCGGGCTCCCGCCAGTGTACCGCCGCCCCATTGAATCCTCCACGGCGGCGCAGCTTGCTGCGCCGCCGAGGGGATTCCGACCCCCCCTACCGCCATCCAGATCCCGGCGGTCCGACCGCCGGGATCCGGATGGCGGTAGGGGGGGTCGCGGGGCCCCTGGGGGCCCCTGCAGTGCCCATGCCACTGGCATGGGCATTGCAGGGGCCCCCGAAAGAGGGCCCCTAAATGTATTTCACTGTCTGCTGCGCAGACAGTGAAATACGCGACGGGTGCAACTGCACCCGTCGCACAGCTTCCACTCCGCCGGCTCGATTCCGAGCCGGCTTCATCGTGGAAGCCTCTTTCCCGCTGGGCTGGCAGGCGGCCTGAAGGCGACCGCCCGCCAGCCCAGCGGGAAAGTCAGAATTACCGCCGCGGTCTTTCGACCGCGGAACGGTAAGCTGACGGCGGGACTTTGGCGGGCGGCCTCCGCCGCCCGCCAAGGTCAGAATGAGGGCCTTAATCTCCTACTGCCCCCTCTCTCTCTCCCTAGCTACGCTATCCTCTCTTCTCTCTCTCTTTTTTCTCTCTCTCTATCAATCCACAGGCCTCTAATTTTGTCACATGCCCGAGACCCTGAACTACCCAACATAGTAATACAAGTCGCTTCCTAACACAAACAAGGACTGAGAAATCAACTCATATAAGACGTAGACACTCTCTAACCGACCTTACCATATCTATCATACATATTATCTACCCCTAGATAATAACTTGCTACAGACGGAGAAGTACAGAACGATCTACTCTTAGGCCTGAACAAGCTAGTCTCAGGATACAAAGACCCCCTGCCTACCTCGAGTCTCTTCATTCTACATTCCCCCGCGATTACCCTTCCTCTTTCTCCCTCTTTCTTTCCCTTCTCTCCCCCTCCCCATTTCATATGACTATTTTGTCTCTCCCCTATACCAAGACCAACCCCTCCTACACAACCCTATCCTCGCTCCCCCTCCCCTTACCACCCCCCCCCACCTGTTTTCCACTCTTCTTCAAAATAAGGGTACACAACTCAACTATGCAACTGGGAATTTTTACTTACCTGACAGTACATGTATATATGCTTACAATGGAAATAATTGTGGTAAACGAACAAAAACAATGTTTTGAAAGCTAAACAGTTTGTTTATATGCTGTATGTACCGCCTTATATATTCTTAATAAAACTTTTGAAACTAAAAAAAAAAAAAAAAAAAAACAATCCAATTGTCCCAGTTTATAGGTCAGGCAGCCGCCATTTCAGGGGCCCACATAGCTTCATTTACTACCACGTCACAAATAGCTAGGCCTACACTCAACACACATACAGGAAGGGTTTTGTGAGTGGTGTAGTCTTGTGTTTAACTGTGGGTACATACCTGGAGGAATAATGACTGGTTCGTCGCTGTTGTCCTTCGTAGGCACCGTCAGCTGGGACATATGAGAAGATGGCGGAATCCTCCGGTGTACCGACCGCTGGTGGACCTGTTGACAATGGAAGAGAGACATGTCATCGTCACCTACCGGTTTGACCTTGCCACAATCCAGGAACTATGTACCCAGTTGGAGCCAGACCTGATGTCACCAATCCGCCATCCGACTGGAATCCCCCCTGACGTGCAGGTGCTGTCAGTGCTCCATTTCCTTGCAAGTGGGTCTTTTCAGACAACAGTGGCCATGGCATCAGGGATGTCCCAGCTTATGTTTTCCAATGTGTTGTCCAGAGTGTTGTCTGCCCTGCTGAAACACGTAAGGAGATACATTATTTTCCCTCAGGTGGAGGATTTGCCAACAGTGAAAGGTGACTTCTATGCCCTTGGACATATCCCCAACGTCATCGGTGCCATTGATGGGACCCATGTAGCTCTGGTCCCTCCCCACAGGAGTGAACAGGTGTACAGGAACAGGAAGTGTTATCATTCCATGAATGTCCAGATGGTCTGTTTGGCAGACCAGTACATCTCGCAGGTAAATGCTATGTTCCCTGGCTCAGTGCATGACGCCTACATCCTGCGGAATAGCAGCATCCCTGATATGATGGGTCAACTCCACAGGCACCGTGTATGGCTATTGGGGGACTCTGGTTACCCCAACCTGTCCTGGCTATTGACCCCAGTGAGGAATCCCAGGACCAGGGCAGAGGAACGGTACAATGAGGCCCATGGGCAGACTAGGAGGGTGATCGAACGCACCTTCGGCCTCCTGAAAGCCAGGTTCAGGTGCCTCCATATGACAGGTGGTTCCCTATTCTACTCACCGAAGAAGGTGTGCGACATCATCATCGCCTGCTCCATGCTCCATAATTTGGCATTGCGACGCCAGGTGCCTTTTCTGCAGGAGGATGATCCAGATGACGGTGTTGTAGCAGCTGTGGAGTCTGTGGAGCCTGTGGACAGTGATGAGGATGATGCTGAGGAAGAAGACAACGACAACAGGGAGTCAGTCATACAGCAATATTTCCAGTGAGACACAGGTGAGAACATTTTCATTTTTACCATTACATTAACTTTCACACGTCTACCTCTATCCTGTTTCTTGATTTCAATCACTATTTGGAAACTGAGTTGTACCCTTCCATTACGGTTTCACAGGTGTGGTTACCTACGTGTCAACTGCTTGCATCCTTCAAGTGCTTGTGATGTGTGACATAGGTATGTTAGCCTTACAATGGTAAACCCATTAGACACTGTCATTGATAATACATATTTAGTAAATCACAGACTGACTCCAGATTGTTTTGTGTTTCAAGGGTGTTTATTGAAGTGCTCTGAAATGTGAGGGGTTTGTAAAATGAGGATGGGTGATGGCGGAGGAATGTCCATGGCAGAGTCCAGTCTATTAGTGTCACAGGTGCACTGCCCATCTGGGCATAGGAAGTGGAGCTGGTGCAGTTTAAGTATGGACAGGGTAACAAAGTGGGACAGTGGGGTGACAATCAGGGTGGTCCCATTTCCTGGTGGGGGTGTTGCCATCTTGCTCTGTCCTGTTCCTGGATCTCAGGGCCCGCTTGCGTGGTGGTTGTCCGTCTGCAGGGGATGGGGTTCTGGTGTGTTGGTCCTGTGGCGGGGCGTCCTGTCACTAGCGCCGGCGGAGGTGGTGGGCAGTTCATCGTCCTGGCTAGTGTCAGGGGCCCCTTGGAGTGCCACAGTGTCCCTCAAGGTCTGCTGTATGTCCTTCAGCACCCCTACGATGGTGCCCAGGGCGGAGCTGATGGTCCTGAGCTCCTCCCTGAACCCCAAATACAGTTCGTCCTGCAGGCGCAGGGTCTCCTGCAACTTGTCCAGGACCGTGGCCATCGTCTCCTGGGAGTGGTGGTATGCTCCCATGATGGAGGATAGGGCCTCGTGGAGAGTGTGTTCCCTTGGCCTGTCCGCCCCCTGTCGCACAGCAGCCCTCCCAGTTCCCCTGTGTTCCAGTGCCTCCGTCCCCTGGACCGTGTGCCCACTACCACTGCCCCAGGTCACTGTTGTTGTTGGGGTGGCGGGTTATCCTGGGTTCCCTGTAGTGGTGGACACACCGCTGATTGACCTGTCCTGGGTAGGGAGGTTTGGGCCCGCTGGGTGGGTGCTGTACTGGCGTTACCAGAGGGTGGAAGGTCGGTGTTGGGCTGTGCCTGTGCAAGGGGAACCGACTGTCCCCAGGCCCACGATGGTCCGGGCTGGTCATCAGGATCCAGTAGAGCAGAGCTGCTCTCGTCGCTGTGGGCCTCTTCTGGGGGTGGAGTGGTGTTGTCTGGACCCTCTGGTGTGGTGACGGTCCTTCGGGTTCCTGCAGGGGCATAAGAGCATGATTATTGCATGTGTGTGTGTAATGGTGTGCAATGAGTGGGTGTTTGTGTACCCCAGTGCAAGCATTCCTGTGTGTGGGTTTGTGTGATGATGGTTGAAGGTGTGTTCTGGGTATGTGCAGTGGGCATGCTTTAGTGAGGGGTGTCCATGCTTAGTTGTGTCATGCAGGGCTTGGTGTTGGGATGGGTGGTTTGTGTTATGGGTAGATTAGTGATGATTTGGAGTGATAGGGGAGGGGGTGAGGGTGAGGGGGTGTGATATCATGCAGGTAGGGTGGGGGATATGATAGTTAAGATTTGACTTACCAGTGTCCCATCCTCCACCGACTCCTCCGAGGCCCTCTGGATGCATGATGGTCAAGACTTGCTCCTCCCATGTTGTTAGTTGTGGGGGAGGAGGTGGGGGTCCGCCGCCATTCCGCTGTACCGCGATGTGCCTGGAGACCGTTGAACGCACCTTCCCCCGTAGGTCGTTCCACCTCTTCCTGATGTCCTCCCTATTTCTTGGGTGCTGTCCCACGGCGTTCACCCTGTCCACTATTCTGCGCCATAACTCCATCTTCCTGGCTATTGATGTGTGCTGTACCTGTGAGCCAAATAGCTGTGGCTCTACCCGGACGATTTCCTGCACCATGAACCTGAGCTCCTCCTCGGAGAAGCGGGGGTGTCTTTGGCGTGACATGGGGTGGTGTGTGTGATGTGTGGAGTGGTGTATGTGGTGATGAGTGTGGTGAGTGTAGTGGTGTGTGGTGTTTTGTGCGTGGATGGTGTGTGGGTGATGGTGTTGTGTGCCTCTGTGTGATGGGGTTGTCTATTCTGTGCTCTCTCTCTGGCCTTCGTTCGTGATTTTTTGGTCGTAGGGGTTTGTGGGTGATGTGGGTGTGTGTTTTATATTGTGTTGGGTGTGTGGGAGTGGTGTGTGTATGTGTATCAGGTGTGTGAATTTGTAATTGTCCAATGTGGCGGTGTTTTGGAGATGTGTGTGTATTTTGAGCGCGGCAGTGTGTACCGCCAATTGAATACCGCGGTTGAAAGACCGCCGCGTGGATTCGTGGGTCGTAATAGCATGGGCGTGTTTCTGTTGGCGTGGAGGTGGAGGATTTGTTTCCGCCAGTTTATCACTGACCTTTGGTGTGGCGGTGTTGTGTGGGTGTCTGAATTTCAGCGGATTCCGGGATGTGTGTCATAATAGCTGTGGCGGAATACCGCCGCAGCGGCGGTGTATTGGCGGTCTTCTGCACAGCGGTAAGTGCCTTTTACCGCCAATGTTGTAATGACCCCCTAAATGTGTCATCCCACTAATTACCACCCACAAGCTTTTACAATTCAATTTCTTCAAAATTTTGACTTCTCCTTGAATTCCTGTACATTTTTTCAGTTTTCTTTTCTTCCCTTCTCTGATTCTTAGACCTTTTAAATTTAATTATTTTGCACAATTTACATAATCCCTGTATCCCAATTAGACAAACCACAACAATTAATATTCCCTGTAATATTTTTAATAGCACCCCATTCCAAATGTTGCTGAGCCAATTTCCCACTGAAGCAAACCCTTTGCCAACTTTTTCCCAAACACCTGGTTCTTTCAATTCCGTTAAATCAGCACTTGCGTTAGTCAGATTAGTAAGTAAGTCTCTTGTCTCTTTACTATTGTCAGGTATAAACGAACAACAATGCCTAGAGTTAATAATTCTACAGACTCTGCCATTCTTCCCTAAAAGAATGTCTAAAGCAAGACGATTTTGAAGAGTCATAGCTCTATCCCCAGCTAATTCAGTATCTATCAGGAGTATATCCCCTGAAAAATTTGTCAGCATGTTATCCACAATAGTAGACAACTTTAGAATCTTAATTGAATTCAGGATGACTCGCACTGAAGGAATCACCACACCAAATATATCTCCCACTATTGCAGAAGAGGACTCCCTCCTCTGTCTCTTATGATGTAATTCTGTAACTTTTGGAAACTTTTTCAAATTCTCCATCTGGTAAATCTTTGGGAAAACTATCCCCAAATAATATGTCCCATACCATCCTCTTGGGAGACGGTAATAAGTATAGTCCACAAATATAATAAATCCCCGGAATCCCAGGGTCCTGCCCATTCAACATGAATGTCCATTTACTCTGAAACAAAAACACATGCCTACATTCACTTGTACCCACAAATAAAGTGTCAGTGTGCGATTTAGGCCTATACATACAAAGCTTCCCTACGTGTTGTGTCCCTTGCGTTTTAATTGCACTATAAGCATAATCATTCTTGTAAGTCCTTTTCTCTAAGCCTTTTTCTAATTTCTCCTTTAATGCCTTTCTTCTATCATCAGTGTGATCTAAAAAGCTCTTCTCTAATGGTGTAAGCAAGCATGTCAGGTTATTATGTGCATATGCTGTGCCAAACGTCAACGTAGGTTTAAAGAATCCTCTAATACTATATAATTATCCCTAGCTACTTTACTCAAATACCTAATTATATGAGCAAATGAAAGCACAAGATCCTGATTCAAATAGAAGTATTGAATATACACCTGGTTATAAAACCTTGTTAGTAACAGACTAGAACTTATCCCATAAGTTAGAGGCAAGCTATGATTGGTGACTCCTTCCTCAACTGATGAAGGAATCTGCGTATACACAAAACAATTCTTCGCATCCATCGTTTCAACATACTCACTCAATAAGCAATAGAAAACGTTAGAAGAAAGTTCTCCCTGCGCATTAGTATAATCATGCAAATATTTCTCATCTAACTTAAAGCTCTCTAATACCGTTAGTGCAGTAGTCGTCTCAAAAGCAGAAGTACGGTTGGCTCCTTTTTCATCAAGAATTGACATACCCACAGTCAACATCACAAACAATATCCCACACATAATTGCCAAACCAATGCTCATATATTTACAGCGCCTAGCATCTCTACCCTGTTTATTAAAGTTAGCCATGATCTGTAAAGAATCGGAAAGCAGAAGGAATTTAGAACAACCTACAGCAAAAACCAAAAATAAACAACTCTTCTTTCAGCAGTTCAGTTTCACTTTCAGGAACCCTCCTTCCTTGTCAAAATCAGTTAGAAGCTTTGTCAAAATCAGGTTTAAAAAGTCAAATCAAGTTATCAAATGTCTTTTCCAGCTACTTTCAACAGTCTCTTTCTCAAAAATATTTCTCTCAGATTGTTTCAACAGTTTAGTTCCTTAACTTCCTTCATGTCACCTCGAAATATTGACCTGGAACTTCTCTATCAAAACAGAAAGACAAACTCTTGCTGCCATTCGTTTGTAGTTGCATATGCGCATTCAGGACCTGCCTATTTTCGACTTGCTATTCCCTCTTTTCAACTTTCGATCACAATTCAGCTCTCCTTCACTTAGATCTTCTTTTCTTGAAATATCTACTTCTTCCTCTATTGTTGGTTCAACAACCACCTCTTTCCCTTTCTCCACTTGCTATTTCAGCCACTTATCTCCTTTCAGTGAACCATCTGTCAGTATTCTCTTCAAGATTGAACTTGAACCCTTTTCTTGCTCTGTGGTGTTTTCTCTTGACGGACCTGCAACCGGTTGAGGAGGAGTCAGATCACTTTGACCTTGATCCACCTCAACCCCTTCACCTTCTGGGTCTGGTAATTGCTCTGTTTGTCTTTCAGAATCGTCTGCTTCGGGGAAAGCCCTCCTCTGACTATGCTCTCCTGCTGCTTCAGTTGAGAAAGGTTCTCTGATACTCTTCTGGAGGTCTCCACTCTCGTCTCTCACAGCAGTGACTAAACCGTCCTCAACAAGCTCAGATCCGGTCTCAGTTCCTCTTTGTTCTTCTTCCGGCCCTGAGACTTGTCTACTGTTGTTGGTACTCTCAACAACGTCTCTTCATGATCCAGTGGACATGCCACTTTCTTTGTGTGACTTGTGTGAATCCAGTTCAGGATCCCAGCACACTTCACAGCTGTAGTAGTCCTTAGGACCACTTGATAGGGTCTCTTCCAACAAGGCTCCAGTCACGTCTTTCTCGCATGCTTTCGGACGACAACCCAGTCTCCAGCTCTCAGGTTGTGCCCTGGGTCATGGATCAGTGGCACTGTGTTGGCTTCCACCTGCTGAGAAAAAGAGCGGACTGCATCAGCCAGACCCTTGCAGTAATCCAACACCATATCATCTGTAATGTTGACAAGTGCATTTGCTGGCACCGCTGGTAATCTCATTGCTCTGCCCATGAGGATCTCATGAGGCGACGGTCCTGTCTTCCTGTCAGATGTGTTTCTCCTTGACATCAACACTAAAGGCAATGTATCAGGCCATTTCAAATTTGTAGCTGCGTACATTTTTGCAATTCTTGACTTTAAGGTACCATTCATCTGCTCCACTAGTGCTGATGCTTCAGGGCGGTAACTAAAATGCAACTTCTGCTCAATGTTCAATGCTGCACACAGTAATTTAATCACTTCGTGATTGAAGTGACTTCCCCTATCTGATTCTAAAGAGATTGGAAACCCGAAACGCGGTGTCAGTCCCCTAAGCAGCAGTTTCGCTACTGTGAGACTATCATTTCTTCATGTAGGGTATGCTTAAATCCAGTGACTAAAGATGCAAACAATCACCAACATATATCTCAAACCTCCAGACACTGGCATCTCAATAAAATCCATTTGAATTCTGCTGAATGGACCTCCTGCCCTTCCAATGTAGCTAAAGTTAACCACTGTCCCTTTCCCCTCATTTAACTGCTGGCAAATGACATAACGATGGCAAACTGCTTCAGCAACTTGTCTAAACTTGGGGTTCAACCAATCAATTTTGAACAGACTAACCATGACATCCCTCTCAAGATGTGCCTGACCATGATAATACATTGCCAGGTGAGACAACAGGCTATTTGGCAAAACCAATTGACCCTCCTCAGAACCCCCAATTCATCTTGTCTTTGAACACATTTCAGTTTACTCCATGTACGTTTTTCCTCTTTGTCGACATTATTCAGAAAAGATTTGAATTCTTCCAAAGTGTCAGTTACTTTCAATGCATAACTCGTACATGTTGTGTCTTCCTGAGGTAACAGTTTCCACTTGTCCTTGAGTGGTATACAGTTCAATGCCCAAAACCTTGCGACTTGATCCGCATATCCATTTCCCAATGACACATAGTCCTGCGACTTCAGATGTGCACTGCATTTCACCACGGCAATCTTTTCAGGCAATTGAATTGCATATAACAGCTCTTTTATTCTCTCACCATTTCTCACTGGTGAACCAGAAGAGGTCAGGAAACCTCTCTGCCACCACAATTGACCAAAATCATGAACTATTCCGAATCCATATTGGCTATCCGAATATATAGTAACCCTCAATTGAGCAGAAACATGGCACGCTCTAGTAAGGGTGACCAATTCCGCTACCTGAGCAGAATACACTCCTCGAAGCCAGGAAGCGTCCAAGGTACCTGTAATCGTGCACACAGCATATCCTGCTCTCATTATCCCTGTATTGTCTCTCAGACAAGAACCATCAACCAAAATAATTTGGTCATTTTCTTCCAATCGGGTATCTCTAATGTTAGGTCTCGGTTTCTTGCACAACTCAGTTACTTCAAGACAATCATGTTCGACATCTTCCTCTTTTTCAATTTCAACATTTTCGCTCGTAAGTAAAGTTGCCGGGTTCAGCACTGTACATCTTTTCAGTGTCACGTTTGGTGACCCCAAAATACTCGTTTCATACCTAGTCATCCTAGCACCAGTCAAGGATTGGGTTTTCGTCCTTGTCAGTAAAACCTCAATCGAGTGTGGGACCATTACAGTCAGGGGATATCCCATCTCCACACCTGCATACTGTGAAAGACTTTGACCAACTGTGGTAACTGCACACATACAACCTGGTAAGGCTGCTGCAACTGGGTCCAAGGTAGCTGAAAAATATGCTACTGGGTGATGAGCGCCTCCATGGACCTGTGTCAAGATAGACAGTGAACGTGTGTCACGCTCATGACAAAACAATGTGCAAGGATTCGTGTAATCAGGCATACCCAACGCTGGAGCTCTGCACAAATTCTCTATCAGCTCAGTGAACGCTCTCATTTCATCCTGGTCTAACACCATGGGATCGGTGACTTCCTAATGAGTCAGCTTCTGCAATGGTCTTGAAATGACCGAAAAATTTGGGATCAATTGGCAACAATAACCCACCACCCCCAGAAACATCCTGACATCTCTCTGTGTGGTTGGGGGACTTATCTGCAGTATCATTGTAATCCTTTATCTGGATATCTTTCTCAACTCTTTCTCAATCTGGTGACCCAAATATTTCACTACTTTCTGACAGTACTGCAATTTCACTGGTGACACTTTATGGCCATTCTTTCCCAAATGGTTCAACAGGGCAATCGTATCATACTTGCCCTCGTCCCTTATCTTAGACGCAATCAATAAGTCATCAATGTACTGCACCAAAGTCAATTGGAAAGGCAATTTTAGTGACTCCAAATTCTTTTTCAAGAGCTGGTTGAATAGGGAAGGTGACTGTGTACCCTTGAGGAAGTCTATACCAGCAATAGACTCGATCGAGGAATTTGATACAAAAGAGAAATTGGCTATCCTCATGAAGAGGCACTGAAAATAACACTTGTGACAAATCAATGACCATAAACCACTCTGCATCACATGGAATCTGGAATAGTGTCACAGCTGGATTGGGCACTACGGGACAACACTTGACCACAATCTCATTTCTTTTTCTCAAATCCTGAACAATCCAAACCTTCCCCCAGAGCTTCTTCAAACCCATTATTGGTGAATTACATGGGCTGCTCAACACTTCTTTCAAAACTCCCTGCTTCACTAAATCTGCAATTATCTGAGCCACTTTCATCAGAACATCTTGTGTCATGTTGTACTATGGAATTTGAGGGAAAACTGCATTCGGCATTAAGGTAACCTTGACTGGCTCCACTCCTTTAATCATACCTACTTCCTTTCCTGTCAAATCCCACAGGTTCTCTTGTACTATTCCCTGCAAATCAGAATGGAGCTGTTTCACTGTGAACATCGGGAAAAACTCAATCAAAGGGTACTCCTCATTTGTAGTTTCACACTCTGTTTCTGGAGTTTGGTCTTCCTTATCATCGCTATTCATCTGTATCTCAATTCTATCATTCGAGCAAGTAATCAAACATTTTGTTTTACACAGCAAGCCTTTCTTCCCAGTAGGGATACCGGGCTTGAATCGCAGACCACAAATTTGTGCAGTCCCTGAAAATTGCCAATCTCAACTTGCACTGGATCTGTAATCGGGTTTGTCAGATATTGATTTGCTACCCCCACAACCTGAACTGATCTTTCTGAAAAGGGTAAATTTGGAACCTCTGCACTTCTCACTGTGGAGCGTGTAGCTCCTGTGTCCTCCAAGAATTAAACTCTATGACCCATAACCTTTCCCGTCACATAGGGTCCTCTCTGATCTACTCCTAAAGAAGCCGCAAGCACACATGGCTCCTCATCTGAAATGTCACTCGTCCATTCACCATTTATTTCGTTCTCACTGTGTAACAGGAATTGGTGCACTGTGTTACTACTTCTGACTTGTCTCTGACCTGTGACCTGTTGAGAAAGCATCATCTGTTGCTGCTTCATCTGGGCTTGAGATATCTGCATTTTCTGTATAGGTACTATGGGAACCAGCTACTTCATCGGCTGCAACTGTGTCACTTGTGCAGGGGGCATTTGTACCTGCTGCGTAGGCTGGACATTCTGCACTTGAGTCACATTATTCTGAAAATTTGGATTGGGACCCCTTAGTCGCGTTCCTCTCACATTCTGAAATAAATTGATGTCATTACCTTGCTGAACAACACCTTCCTGCACCATCATTGGACACTCCTGTTTCCAATGTCCCACGGCTCTGCAAATGTAACACGGCAATAGCTTCTTCATTCCCTGCACATCATTCTGAACCACTACAGTATTCAAATCTGGACCACCATTCATATTACCTCCAAAACCTCTACATCTCATCTGGGACTGAAACATAACATTTCTCTGCTGCACAAAATTTCCCTGCACTCCTGACTGAGCTGCTTTAATCTGCATCACTATCTCTTTCTCTTTCAACTTTTTTGCTTCAACTCAATCTCGTCACCACAGTATTTCGCATACTGCAACATCTCATCAATCGGCTTCGCTTGCCAGCAAATCAAATGACTCTTAATCATCTGGCCAGTTTCAGGCTTCAATCCTTCCATGAATCTGAACACAAAATGTAGCATGTCTTTTGGATCAATTGTTTCTGTACCACTATATTGCATGAATGCTTGCAACACTCTCTCATAGTACGCATGTATTAACTCCTTCGCTTTCTGCACTGTCCTGTCAATCCTCAGCCAATCAATAATTTTGGGCGAAATCCTCGATTTCATAAACTCAATCACCTTATAGTAATATTTCATTACCTCAGGAGACGGTGCACCTGTATTCTTATCTCTCTCTGGTTCACTTGTTGGCCAGTCTACAGTCCTCTTACACTCGACCCATGAGTCAGCTGGAACCACTATCTCTAGTAATGTGTTCAAGTTCTTCCACAAACACTTCGCAAGTTTCACGAACCTGTCTGTCTGCTGGTACCACTCTACTGGCTTCTTTCTCAATTTTGGATAATCATTCGTAAATGATAAAATGTCACCTCTGCTCGAAGGGACATGAACAAAATTTCCCCCTGGAATTTCCCTCATTGGTAAAATGTTTACTGGATCTTTGTCCTTCTGTACATTCTCAATCAATTCCAGAGAATCTATTTTTTTCTTGTCTCTTTTCTTTACCCATCTGCCTTCCCATTTGTCTAATGATCGTCAGACCTGAGCACACTGCAGTAATTCTGTAAGGTGCGCCTTCATTCCGGCTGACCTCATATGTTGAAAATCTTTTGCCTCGAAATCTAACATGTAACTCCTCTTCAAATGTTTAGTTTTCTCAATCTCTATGCCATGTTTCTCAGCCAAATCTGCCAATCTCTTATGTACCTCGCTCACCTCTCTCGTAATTTTTGGGCACAAGTATCTCAACTCTGCCTCTGTGTAAGACTCTAACCTATTCACCCACATCTTTCCCTCAATGAGTTCACCCGCTTCCATGCCTAGTCTGACACAATTAAAATACTCCTCCCCTTTAGGGGCGTTCTGTGGCGTATTCAGCTTCTCTAACCATTCAGTTAACTAATGAGCTGTCAGTCCCTGTAACGAAATGTTACTCGCTTGGACCGGGGGCACATGCTGTGCCACTGCATTCGTAGTCTGTGGTGTCAATAAGTTCAAGCTCTGACCTGCATTTGGTCCAGTCATGGCGTCTGGAAGTGCAACAGGTGGACTAAGATCTAACAATGCTCTCAATCCGTCAAAAGTCTGACCCATAGAAGAGACTACTTGAACTTGTTCATTATGTTCTCCTCTCATTAGGCGTTGAGACATTACCCCCTGCTCACTCACAGTCGGTTTCTTTTGTGCAAATAATGGTACCGCTGGACCAACAGTAATCAGCAGCGATATTGCATTCAGGGCTGCTCTGGCACCTGCACTCTGTGGGAAGTTAACTCCCATACTCTGATTCGTCATCGGAGTCAAGTCTGACTGTGTCCCTGTCATTGGGGTAAATCTTGGCATTATCTGCGGCTGCACTTGGGGCAACAAAATTGGAGTCGGCTCAATCTGGATCAGTATTGGTCTCAGAACCACTTGCTCCGTGGGCACCACTAAGTTCGAAGTCGTTTCTAAAATGGGCACATCAGGATAAATTCTCTGTATCTGTGGCGGCTGCATCTGTGTCTGCACTACAGGAGTAGTCGGCATATTAGAACTACCTTGCACCGCATTCTGTATCAGGTCGCATTAACCTGCACCGGACTCGCTGTCCCCGTTACCTGTGCCGGGGCTGTTGGATCAACACTAGTACTCGGACCACTCTTGTGTACTGTATATGGTGGCGGTCGGTCTCTCAATATCTGTGTAACAATATCTTCATTATCTGAGTCTTCCTCCACTGTTGAAGTCTTTCTAGCTCCCTTACTTTCGGACGGACTTCTATTAGTCTTCCTAGTCGCTTTCTTTCCTTCCCCCTGATCCTTCTGTGTAATAGCTGGAAACAACTTAACCCCCTGCACGGTCTCTGACCTCCATCTTTTCTGCTCCCAATCCCATTTAGCTTCCGCTAAAGTCTTTTCTACCCTTCTCATCCTTCTCTTGAATTTCAATTGGTGTTGCTGCCTAGCTATGAGCTCCCAAACTGCTAATGCCTCAAACTGTGCTGGTCTCGGAAGGGGTTTCGATTCATTTAGCACCATCCGCAATTACTCCAAAATCCTCAAATTGAACGTCCCATTTTCAGGAAACGCTAGGTTCCCATTTTTCTCTGTCAACTTGCACGATTGCTTTAACCAAAGATATGGCGCGACACCTCCCTATTACTTTACAATGTAAGCCGGTGTATTCTCTGGCAGTGTAGGCTCTCCTACACTCGCTGTAATGTACATATCTCCCCTTAGGGCGCTTCTCAATGCTGTGAATAACTTCATCTTTTTACTTTTGTTTATTCAAAATCAAACCAGGAAATTACTTTTAATCCCAAGATTCCTTTCACCCACGTTCTCAAACAATTGCCTCTCACGAATGGCTGCCAACCCGTGCGCGTCCCTTCTCACTAACCAACCTATCCCAGCTCGGCTCCATTGACGTCACACTCACACGTACTGCGGCTGTCAAAGTCTTGCGGCTCGTCCTCCTAAATTTTGATTCACACAAAACTATTGCAAAATATTGCGAGCACTAACCAAACAAAAAAAAAAAACAGATCTGCTGGTTTACTACAGGAAATGTAACACAATCGCTTCAGAAACCTTACGAATTTTCACTTATGGCTCTTTTTGCGCATGCAGCTATTCCTCTTTCTCGGTCTCCCAGATTCGCAAGTAAAATTCAACCCGCAAATTTTACTCTCAACTGATCAATGGGTCTGTCCTGGTGCACATCGGACTCGCCAAATCTCAGTCGAAAGGTTCTCTTGCCCACCTTAACTCACACACTGACTTGTTGACCACGCCCGATCAACCTACTAAACCAGACACATTACAACATATAACCAAGTGTCTCATACACTTTTCAATATACTCCGCAGTCTTAGACCACGCAGGGTCCGTACATCAACAACCAAGTGGACAATTTTTTAGCACAAAGCGCCACACACATATGAAGTTCGACAACTTCCCTACTCTCACACTTTGGATTACGCACACTCCTACTAAAACTTCATTTGGAGTACGCAAACTCCGCTGTGCAAGCGCAACCTATTTCTCTCACTCTGTCGCTAGAACGCTGAGAACATCCTCAACAACCATTAGCAGGATCCAGGATCTGGGAAAGTCGTTTCTGGGCTTAAGGGAACATCATTTCCTCTCCAATTATCATTATTGAAAAACAAAATCCAAATCTCAATAATAGTGAATTTTCAAACGGGCCAGCTTCAAACCATTACTATAACTGGGGGCACCTGTTCATCAGTCTCTTACCATAACCGTTAACACCTGTCACTCTGTACCGTACGTCTATGGAAAGCTCTTAAAGAGACTAACCATCAGTCTGCTACCATAACTGCTAGCGCGTCGAACCTTAATAAGTAAACTTACAAGGGGACGCGAATAGGTCGATGAACCTTTTGACTCGTATTAAGAAGCTCTTACCATAGTTCCCGTTCATTAATCAATAATCAATACACAATAATCAATAATCATTAGCAATCAATAAAATCAATAATCAATTGAGTCAATAAACGTCACGCACCATGACAATTTAATCATGAATAACCACACCTTTAGTAAAGTTTAGTAATTTTATTTCCCTTATATTAACAATGCTAAAGTCACGTAGATTAATCTCAAAATCAAATGAAACACATTTAAAAACAAGACTGGTTGTCCAAAGCGGTGGAAGAAACGCAATTTAATCAAAGCTTGAACCACAACACATTCTAGAGCTACAGTGTAAATCAATAGCAGAGTCAGCTGCAACAAAGATATAACATACATGAAATTCAGCAAAGTAATTTATCAATCATTAGTCCCTGTAGTTTTCAGTTATTTGTGAGGGCCCTTAACTAATGTCAGATTAGCATCAGCATGTTGGGCTTCATGCAAAGCAATTTAGGAACACAAATTTAGTAATACATCTAACTAAGGATCTGTCAAAACAGCGCAGTTGGTACCTAGAAAGAAAAGGCATAAAATACATAACAGTCACATTTCATCATATCTACCTATCCTCGGTATGGTTCAGCAAAGCAGAATCAGTCTTCGTCCTCAGGTCATCAGTCAATCAGCAAAGCATCAGGCTCTCGGTCAGATATGAGCCCAAAGTCAGTGTGAATCTCGACTCTCTCCTAAAGTCTCTTCTTCTCCCAAAGTCACGCTAGATCTGTTCTTAAGTCTAGACTGAATAATTTTCCTCTGTTGCTTTATTATATCAAAGTCACCTAAACTATCCCCTAATTCTGTATTGGTCAGTTAATCATACGTACATACTTTACCCAATAATATTTCTATACCAAATCTATGAATTCTAATATTTCTCTATTCACAAGCAGTTGATTGGTTCACTTTATGATATTCTCATCATCCGGCTCATCAGGTAACAATATTGTTGCATCTTCAGCTCCAGTCAGTATCTTCATTGTTCTCGTCCTGGGAAAGTACATCTCACACACATTACACATACGTTGTTACACTAGTGGGAACATCATCTTCTTGCAGTCGGTTCTCACGAAAAGCTTCTGTTAAGCACTTTTAAAAAGACAAAGAACATTTCACAGTTTAATTCACTCTGTAAGCACTTTTGTTTTATTAACCGCTAAGAAATACAGCTCCTGCATGTGGCCTGGCAAGATGAGGCCAAGACACTCGCTAAGTTAAGGCCTACAGTTAATAAAGCTAGATCATACTTCATAACCCTTAATATAACCTACTACAACTTTAATCTAATACATTTTCTATATTTCATAAGTATCAATCATTAATTAGTACATTTTGTGAACACTGGTGGCCATTCTTCGAGGTCAGATTTTTAAATGTGTGCATTATTTTCCTACGTTATTTCATTTTCTACGTAACTCATTATTCAAAATAAAAAAACACTCATTAATACATTTCTAATTAAAACACCTGCGCTAGCCAGCGCTCTGTACCATGTTGTAATCTCTCTGTGGGCTTCTAACCACGACCATGTCACGCCCGTCACTTTTATTAGTTTGTAGGTTTGCCTTTTAAAAATCGATTGATTCCGTTTGTGAAAGGCATCAGTGTTTTGCACTCCTCGAAGGCACCGGTAAACTACTGAAAACATAAGAGGCTCTGTGTTTTCAGCAGGTTTCTGGACTACTTTATCTTTTCATCTCCTGCTCAGCGCAATTTCGCAAGGCAGAAGTCGAGCCATTTGCATGACATCAACCCTGTAACAGGGATAATTGCAATTTTGCTGGTTACATGGATGATTGCACTTTTGCCGTTAACATGGATAATTGCACTTTTGCCGGTAAGTTTCACTGCAAGTGAACTTCTGTTTCCTTTTCTGTGTCTCCTTCAGCTCATGGCGAGCATGGGTTTGCATATGTGAAACTGTTTTACTTTTCATTATTAGTTTATGTGGCAAGAAAAGTCTGGTTAGGAGTTTACAACAGCAATAGCTCTAACACGAGCAAACGCAAGACCTGTTACATTGCAAATGCTTGTTTATCCTATGTTAGTGTTTAGACTAGGTATGTCGGGTAATCTATGTCTGCGGCTTTTTTATGGTGAGCTTCAGCCATAACATGTATGGTATACCTTTCATGATTGGAAACAGCTGTTTTGAGCATTTTGAGTCTCTACTTGTAGTTCATGTGCGTGAGTCCCTGCAGTTGGAGAAGTGCATGAAAAAAGTAAGGGTACTGTGGTCATGAGCGCAGTGGTACGTTGAGAGTTTGCTTAGGGGCGGGGGTAAATATTTAGTTGGTCTTTCACCTTCAGATAACTGCATATAAAATAACACACACTTTAAAGGAAAATAAATGCTATTTAACCATACGTCATGAAACCTCAATTGGATATTGGGTTTAATGCAAATGTCTGTGTGTAACCAGATAGCCACAGCATTGAATTCTGGTTCCCACAGTGGCAAATAGTGAATTGGGTAGTTATAGGGCTGAACTCTACATATGTAGTATGCACTGTGCTAACCAGAATTCTTTTAAGCACAGTGAATATGTAAGTCATTATTTTTAAATTGTATTGCACACATATGAGAAGCTGGCCCTAATTGATTCAGGGCCTTATTTAGACTTTGGCAGGCATGATTTATTGCATTAGGGCAAGGAAATAAAGTACTCCATCGCCCTGAGTGAGTGCCTGGCTGCCAAATTTAGAGATGTCTGCCTACCCAGCTGATTTCTCTTGCATTAGAAATGGTGGTTCCTGTCAATATATTAAGAGTTTGACGGACTACTCTCTCAAATTGATGAAGCCATAAGCTAACTTCCCAAAGCAGGATTTTGTTTTTGGAAAAAAAAGAAACAGTGATCCCCCTCGCCATTGGTGTTTTATGCCATGGCATGGGGGTCAGTTTGCACTTTTCACTGCCCCTTACAGTCAGGTTTTATCTGGTGGTGACAGAGATTGAAAGCTTACCATTTGTTCACCCACTTTGACAGCCTTACTCTGCCGTTGGAGGTGTATTTCGGCGGCAGAGATCTCCACATCACACATCCTAAAGGTTAGCCTGACTGCAAATTAGGATGACGAACCTTCAGTTTTGCAGACAGGGTACCTCCTTGCTTTTGGGACAGAGTACCCTCTCCCTCAGATTCTAAATCAGGCCCAGAACGTTTAAGAAGAAACTGTGCTTTAAAACTTTACATTTTAGTAATACACAATTGGACTGTACCTAGTGCAGCGTTTTTCTGTATGCGTCTATTAAAAAGGCAAACTACACTCAGCTGGTATCTCCCTTACGTTACCTGTCTGAACAAATGAATCTTTGTCAACATGAAGGTTCATGTGACTCCAATCATTTAAAGCTTATATTGCCTCCCAAGCAGCAGTGACATTCGCTGATTAACCAATTGCACAAGTTTACATTTCTTTCACGTAGAAGGCACCTTGGTGAAAAGGCTTGTTTCTCCTTCAGTTCTCTGCTATTATGTTGGCTTCACAGTATCTGAGAGCCCCCTCGCAGGATCTGTATTAACTTTTTAGGGACAGTTGTTTTTAACAAAAAGTGTGGAAACTGTTTTTGTAAAATTATAAATGTACTGGCATGTCATACCCATGGATACTGCACACTTTGGCCTGTGGCACATAATCAGTGGTCATTATTATGAGCTTGAGTAGTGCTTGGAGTTCATCTTATTTGTAGCTACTGTGGCCACTGAATAATCTATAAACTGTTGTATTCTGTCTGCATGGTTGCTAAGTAGTTGCTTGTCATATCATGCTTTCAATGAGCCCTGTGTTTTTTTCAACAAAATTATGTTGTTTTGGGGCTTACATTTTTTTTGTTGAAATTCTAGGTATGATCTCACAAAAACTGCCCGCAAAATGCAATTGATAAAAAAGAGAGGGCTGGTTGAATGTGTCTCATCACACATAACTATTCTAAGTGGAGGAGCAACAGGCTTAAATGAGTATTCCTGCAGATTCCACACTACCCTTTCAGTGAAATCCAACATTCTTAGTTCTCACTGCACCTCATACATGACCTGAAAGTCAACTAGCAGACCATTGTTTTGCTTCCATAATCTTCTTGCATCACCGCCAATAATCTTTCATTGCATGGTAGAGCTGCAGCACCCTAGCACCCTATGCTATGAAAATAAAACTTTTCTTGCCATCACATCTAAATTTTTAAGGCAGTTAGTATTAAAGCACTACATTTGTAGACTTGAGCAGAGACCCCTATGGTGCTATCATCAGGGAACAGCCCTTAAAAGAGACGCAGGTGTTGGTCACGTAGTGTCTGATGTGGCTCCACATTTGAACTTGATATGCTGTGTGGCTGTATGCAGCACCACCTGAAGTCACAAACCCCACTTAAGGACTTTTGATGCTGGGTGTTGCCAGAGCACATAAGGTGCACTTGGTAACCTTTCCTCTCTACAACATAGGTCAGCAGCATGCAGCTTACATGCTTTCTGCTAGTGTAGACTCCAAGATGACTGTGCAGTGGTGTCAGTCACAGTCTGTGTTTTGCTTCAAACACAACTGACTGGTCTTCTCAATACTTTTGACTCATGCAGTCTTGATTACAAGCCTGGGAGGTAAAAGGCAGCTGTACATGGCAGTGTGCAGTATATAAAAGGCATTGCAGACTTGAGATGGAACTAATCAAAGTACCATGGGGGGAAGGCTAAACTGTTTTTACATCCATTATGGATCTTTACCACTTAGGGGCTTTCCCATCATACAGATAGCCATAATCATTTTTCTAATTAGCTCAACATAGAAGCAGAAGTAGGTTGAAGTGTCAGAAGGTGCAGCCACAGAATAAGAAACATGGGCCTGATTCTAACTTTGGAGGACGGTGTTAAACCGTCCCAAAAGTGGCGGATATACCACCTACCGTATTACGAGTTCCATAGGATATAATGGACTCGTAATACGGTAGGTGGTATATCCGCCACTTTTGGGACGGTTTAACACCGTCCTCCAAAGTTAGAATCAGGCCCATGATGTCAGTAGATTGGCAATGTTACTTGAGATGTATTACAGGGGTGTGTAATTTAATAAAATATGTGTCCATGGGACATGTTGATTCATAAATCTACTTGTTCTTTAAAAAAATAAAAACACTTGTCCCTTTGGTCTCACATAGTGCAGCGACAAATTATGGCAGCAATCTCTTTATATAAGAACTCATAACAGCCTCTGAATACACCAGGCCCCATACCATAGTAGGGTTTGGATACCAGCAATTCCCTTATTTTGCCACCTTTCTGCAATCTTCATACTGAGTCTGGAGGTAGCAGCAAGCAATAGTTTCAGAGTTGGAATGCCCCCTTAAGTCTGTGCAAACCTACTGATTTGCATGTTAAATGATTTATTAGCAACTGTTCTCTAAAACACTCTGTCCCAATTAGGTTTAGTGTTGACCAAGCCCTTTTGTTTTTATTAAAATTCTATCTTTAGCACTACAAATAAAAGCATTAGAGAAAGATCTCAAACGCACCAAAGACAAAACTCAAGTAAACAATCTAATTAAGCTCAAGTATGAATACAACAAGATTCTGAGTAACAAAGCCCACCTAATAGTCCAAAAATACAAAGGCATCAGTTTCTGTGAACGTAATAAACCTGGTGAAATACTTGCATCTTATTTAAAACAGACCTGCCAGAAGACAAGAATAACCTCTATTACCAACGAACACGGCGTCACATCGACAAATGAGAAGGACATCCTAAATACCTTCGAAAAATATTACCATACCCTCCACTCCTAAAGTAATAACACATCTTATGACATATGCCTAAGCTACCTCAACAAAATTAATGTAACTAAGATAGATGAATCAATAAAAGAATCGCTAGAACATCCAATTTCTCGCAAAGAAACCCTAAATGCGATCAGAACAATGAAAGCCAGAAAGGCCCTGGGCCCAGACGGCTTCCCATCATCATTCTATCAAACTTGAGCTACTTCCCTAATCACTCCCTCAGAAGACTCATTTCCCCACTTCTCCACTGGCTCCATCGAGGGCTCTACCATGAAGAGAACCATAATTGTTATATCCAAAGAAGGGAAAGATCCATCCAATCCCAAGAACTACCGACACATATCCCTCATTAATACAGACTGCAAAATAGCAAAGATCCTAGCCTTCAGAATAGAGCCCATTCTCAAATACATAACATCCCTCTAAATTAGGATTTATCAAAGGGAGTTTCACCACAGATAATATCGCACTTTTTAGCCATGCAACTGAAATAGGCAAACTCCTGCAGCAAACAACGTGCGCGATAGCACTAGATGCAGAGAAGGTCTTTGATAAGGTATTGTGGACCTTCCTCCAAGCCTCACTCACCTTCTTCAACTTTGGCCCTGCTGTCTCAAAAATTATCCTTGCTCTATACAAAGAACCGAAAGCTAAAATAAACACCAATGGAAAGTTGTCTTATCCCTTTTACCTCCAACAAGGAACCAGACAAGGATGCACTCAGTCCCCCCCTACTATTTCTACTAACACTAGAAACCCTTCTTGCATTGATCAGAGAAAATCCATTCATCCCTGGTATCCCTTTCTCATCAGGCCCACAAAAACTAGCTGCCTATGTGGATGACATTCTCCGTTTTACCACCCAGGCAGACCAACCTTGCCACACATCATATCCACCATCACTGACTAATCTAAGATGTCAGGCTACTGCCTTAGCAAGGAAAAGACAGAGATTCTTCCTCTCAATGTGTAGTGCAACAGTTCACACATTAGCCCCTATGGATTCAATGGGCCCCAGATAAGATAAAATACTTGGGTATATGAATCATCCATAACCTTAAAAACTCCATCCAATTCAACGGGAAAAAGTAGATAGATGCATTCAAAGATAGCTTAGACAAATGGTCAATCGGGTTCATCACTTAGTGGGATAGAATAGAATCTATCAAGATGATGATTACCCCCTTCATTAACTTTTTTAATCAGCATGTCCCCCATATACCTCTCAGACACCTTTTTACTAAAATGGACATGTTACTTACCGAATTCCTTTGGAAGTCTAAAAAACACAGAATTGCGCTAAAGAAACCGAGACTTCCTAAAAAAACCTTGGCGGCCTAAACTTACCCGACTACTGGAGATACCAACATGCCTTCCTAGCAAAATAGGGGAGCCACTAGCTCCTAACCACTTCCAACCCCTCGCCGCCATTGCTCGCTACAGAAATCGCCCTCGCTAAATCCTTATCCCTCACTTCATTTCTAACCATAAAAAAAATGAAAACACACCACTCTATAAACATTCTATCCAGCACAGGCACTCCGTAAAATTGACAACAAACTACCCAACAAAATTAAACTCTCATGTCAAACCTCGCTATGGCACTATGAAAACTTAAAACTAGAAGGGAGAACAATGTATATAGAAAAATGGGCAGAAAAGGATATTCTCCTGGTGAGAGATATCAGCACCCTCTGCGAACCCATACAATTCTCTCAAATTAAAGGCAAATTTAACTTAAGCGACCTAGACTTTTACCATTTCCTTAAAATAAAATAATTTATAACCGAACATAAACCTCCACCCCCTCGACCTACCCAGCACATTAGAAAAAATTACCAAAGGCAGTTACCTATTCTCCAAACTGTACTCCCTCCTATGCCCAGCAAAAACCTCACTAAATAAGCCAACACAAGACAAGTGGGAAACACTACTATCGGACTCCAGCAACACTCCAAACGTCTCACTGGACTGGCCATCTACCTGGAGTAACCTCACTTCCAACATAATAACTCCATCACTAGCACACAGCAGATACTGGATTGCCAATATGGCCCACTGGACTCTGGGCAGACTTTATAAACTAGGCCTCCGATCCTCCGACACATGCTTGTGCTGCTTTACTCTTCAGAATATCAAAGCTATGTACTTCAGGATATTTTAAGGCACAATGTAAAGCAATCACTCTCAAACACCTTCGTAAGTAGAATAATCAAGTTTATTTAAGGGGCAAGTTCTCAGCTAGCAAAACTAAACCACACTAATATATATATATATACATCAGGAGAATAACATGAGAATAATGATAAAGATATAAGCACTCTGTGAATAATTGCAAGAGTAAGTGCATATAATACAAGCACACACAATATACCTCAATGCTCAATAGCATGAAAATGACTGCAAGAATAAGTGCATATTACGCGCGCACACACAATATACTTCAATGCTCAATAGCATGAAAATGACTGCAAGAATAAGTACACATTACGCGCGCACACACAATACACTTAATAAATTGAAAAGCTTCACCGAAAAGAGCGTCTGCATCCCTCCGCCGTACACAAAGCTGGGGAACCCAAATCAGCTAGCACAGGGAGCCTCTGTTCGGGACAATCAGTCCTCCTGGCGTTGCGTCCAACCCAGAAGAGAGTTCCTAAACCAGCCCATCCAGGCCCCCAACTTTTATAGTATTTACTAACGCCCAGGAGTCTTTTCTAGAAAAAGACCCCCTCCTTTACAAATTGTGCAATCGGCGGTACCTTGTTCACCCTTCGAGACGTCTCCTCAGAACGGGCCAAGTTCCCAGGAGAGGACTCCAAGGTGAAGCTTGCATTCCTCCTTGTGTACAGGCGCATCCCCCTGTTGTTCTAACTGATAGCTCGTGGAATGTAAATAGCGCCCTTCGTAACAGGCAGATGGAGCGAAGTTGAGCAGAAAAACACCCCACCCTTCAGCTTGCCGAAGCTTGTGGAAAAACACAGAACAGTGCCTTACGCACCGAACCAGACTCGACAAAATGGAGTTGTGAACCAAAATGGAAGCGAAGGCCAATGAAAGCAGAGGCCAATGGTCCACACTCTGCACCACTGTTTACCTTGCACGTAGTGCTGCCACATGCACGTAGTGCATGTAGCAATACAATGCTGAAGCTGTGTGATGGAAACAGGAGACTTAAAACTCATGCTAATGGAGTGCCCCTCCACCAAAAAGTTCTGGCAGGACATCAGTAATACAATATTTCAAATACTTAATTCAAAATGGACTCCTATTTTAGCCTCTGTTACACTGGGCATCCTCCCCACTGACACTAAACAGGCATTAAACAAAGAGGACTGTCTCCTATGGGGCATTCTAGTAACAACTGGCCTTAAAGTTATCCTCAATGAATAGAAAGACTTATCCAATCTATCCCCCCACACATGATGGGAATGGGTCCAATTTATCAGAACTGCCTGTAACTACTAAACGTATACCTAATGACAACACCAATGAAGAATGGTAAACTCTGGTGAAAACTAGACAACTTCATGTCTCACTCATCTATGTAACCCCATTCATCTGATCACTCGATCATTCATGCATTCACTCACTTATTCTCCAATCCCACCCCTTTCCCCATGTACTCCTTACTGTTCAACCCCTGTCACCTTCTTCTCTCTCCTCTCGTCAACACTTTTTGACTCTAACTCATTCATGTACAACGGAGGTACCTTAATCATTCACCACAACATCAAAAACCACTCAGTCACAATACATATACTTATTAACCTCACCTCACCATTGCAAACAAATACACTTGTATCTACCCTCTACTTTTATAAATGTTATACCCTAAACTACTGTTCCCACTTGATTTGATGGTACCATACAATGTATTCTTTCTTTTCATTATGTTATTCAATTATCCTATCGTATAAAATTCCAATAAACTACTCTTAAAATAAAAATGATATCTCTACCTATCAGCCTTTACTGTGAGTGACTGCATTCTGCTCTTTTACAAGGAGCATGTTGGCACACAAAGTTGTTTTGTTTTCAGTTCCAGGGTCTACTGTGGTAATATGTGCTTTTTGAGACCAAAACATAATTTTGCTTTTGCCAGCGTTTGTTATAATGGAGAGGGCCCGGCAGCCCCCACAACAATAAAGTTTTACAAAAACATGTCAGAACGACAAACATTGATAAAACCCAAAGGCTGACCACCAGTGTCCAACTTATTGGCCTTGCCAGTGCTTTTTTCATATTTCTCATAATCTTGTTGAAATTGCCTACACTAATTTTCCATTATGAATATTGTTTTGGAAATATTAGCATGCATCAACACCTTTTAGTAAATGATGCTTCAAAGAAAGGGTTCCTAAAATTTCACAGTAGTTTATCAAAATGTTTTTTCCTAGTTTCATTTTTTGTGAACATTTTATTTTGAAAGCAGAAAATCATCAATCTTGCTTTCAAGGTTCTGCAAATATTTGTATCTAATCAGAAAGAGAGAGCTCTGGGAGCATTATACGCAGCTTCATATTGTTAAACTGCAAACATGTGTACATATGTTAATACTGGAACCACTGTCAGTACTGCAGTGTGAGCTTACGTTTCCTTAGAGTGCTCACCCTAATAATAAAGGCTTTGCATTAATGCACCATAAATACAAATTCAAATAGCATTAACATACAATCACAAATATTACGTTAACTGCAGACAATTCCTTTCCCTGATCCATAATGTGGTACTGTAAACTGGCAACCAAAAGGTTTGTGCTTTAGGGGGTTGGGCTCACTTGTCCCAAGGGCAAAATAAACATGAAAACTTGTTGTCCTTGACCCCAAAAAGATGTCCTGGGTGGCTTAATGAAAGAAATGTGTGTATATATGTGATTCACTAAAGTGGTTAACGTTTCAAGTTTATTTTTTATTAAGTGCACAGTTAATTAAAACCTTAGTACTAAGTACTTATACAAACCTTTTACATGGAAATAACATACTAGTGCTTAAGTTAATAACAGTAGCTAAAACATGATAAGGAAGTGAAGAGAAGAATATTAACGACTGAGGTGCCATCTGTGGTCGATGTAGTCTTTAAATAAAATACAGCTACTGTCCCAGGCTGCCTGTTTGTTGTTAAATGTTGCTACTGTGTAGGTTGTATAAGGGCAATTGATCAGGGCTTTGAATACCCCCAGGGCTAAGAACCTCTGATGCGCTTGTGATTTTCTGATCAAGCCTAATCAGATATTTTGTGAGCATGCAACAGAGCTGCGTGTCTGTTGTGTTACAACATGCTAATATCGCAGGCCTACAGCAACGTAGCCCCCTCTGGTTCCAAGCTGGTCTTAAGATAGATCTTCAGTCTTTTATATTAGCTTTGCAAATACAGACCTGATGAACCAAGTTCTCAGGAGCTTTTCCGCAGAGCTGGCAAAGCTCTGTCATGCTAGTATGCTTCCATGGGGGCAGATGTAAAAGTGAGGGCAGGCAGCCAATATGGAACCTCATGAATGCTGTTTTAAGCTGGGCTTTGATGGCTATGCCCAGATATGGCTGAGATTTAAGCTTGATGTACGACGCCACCGTGAGCCAAGCGTGATGTCTGTGTGCAAATTCTGCTTTGTCTGCAAGCAGCGAGCAGGAATTAATGTGCTTGTTGACCGTGGTCTTAGTCTGGGAGTAGGTGGCAAAAGTCTTCCACTGGTAAGTTAGGTCTAGTGATGCCAAGGAGTTAGCGAAGTAGTCTCTAGCCGGAGAGTAGACCCTAACTTTAATTTGAGTCTATAGATGCAAAATGTAGGCCCTCATTACAACATTGGCGGTACAAGCCGCTTACCGCCATGCAGAAGATCGTCAACACACCTCCGCGGCAGCGGAATTCCGCCACAGCCATTATGACCCACAGCTCAGAATTCGCCAAAATCTAGACACCCACACAAGTCAGCCACACCAAAGGTCAGTGATAAACTGGCGATAACAAAACCTCCACCGTCACGCCAACAGGAATACGCCCACACTATCACGACCCACGAATCCTCGCAGCGGTCTTTCAACCGCGGTATTCCATTGGCGGTTCACACCGCCGCGCTCAAAATACACACGCATTTACAAAACACTACCACATTGGACAATTCAAAATACACACACCCAATACACTATAAAACACACACCCACATCACCCACAAACCCCTACGACAACAATTGCGACAGAAGGCCAGAGAGAGACACCACCAGAAAGAACAATAGCATCCACAGGCACTCAACACCATCAATCACACAACATCCACGCACCTCACACAACACACCTCTAAATATCACCCCACACATCACAACACACACCACCCCACACATCACCCACACCACCCCATGGCACTGAAAAGACACCCCAGGTTTTCTGAGGAGGAGCACAGGGTCATGGTGGAGGAAATCATCCGGGTAGAGCCACAGCTATTCGGATCACAGGTGCAGCACACCACCACAGCTAGGAAGATGGAGCTATGGCGAAGAATCGTGGACAGGGAAAACGCAGTAGGACAGCACCCAAGAACTAGGGATGACATCAGGAAAAGGTGGAACGACCTACGGGGGAAGGTGCGTTCCGTGCTCTCAAGACACCAGATTGCAGTTCAGAGGACTGGCGGTGGACCCACACCTCCTCCCCCAGAACTCACAACATGGGAGGAGCAGGTCTTGGCTATACTGCATCCTGAGGGCCTCGCAGGAGTAGCTGGAGGAATGGACTCTGGTAAGTCAAACCTTTAACTACTTCATCCCCCACCCACCTGCATGCTATCACATACCCCCACCCTCGCCCTCACCCCATCACTCCAACTCCTCACACATGCCCCACTATCACAAACCACACATCCCAAACCCAAGCCCTGCATGTAACACCAAAGCATTGACACCCATCACCAAAGCATGTCCACTGCACATACCCATACACCCCCCGTAAACCATTGTCACAGAATGTCCCTCAGAAGAATGGAAGCACTGGGGTACAGGGTCACCTACCCATTGCACACCATGGCACACACAGATGCAATAATCATGCCTTTACACCCCTGAAGGACCCCTACCCAACGTCACCGGACAGGAGGGTCCAGACATGTCCACTCCCCCCACAGAAGAGGCCAACAGTGATGACAGCAGCTCTGTCCAACTGGATCTAGATGACCAGCCCGGCCCATCTGAGACCTCGGGACAGTTGGTTCCCCTCACACTGGCACAGGCCACTACAGAGCTTCCCCCCTCTGGAAACACAAGCACAGCACCCCCCCAGCGGGCCCATACCTCTGTCCCCAGGACACGTCAAGCAGCAGTGTGTCCACCACTACAGGGAACCCAGGCTAACCCACCACCCCATCAACACCAGGGACCTGGGGGCAGTGGTAGTGGGCACACGGTTCAGGGGATAGAGGCACAGGGAAACAGGGGAACTGGGAGGGATGCTGTGCGACAGGGGGAGGAAAGGCCCAGGGAACCCACTATCCATGAGGCTCTTTCCATCATGGGAGCCTACCACTATTCCCAGGAGACGATGGCAACGGTACTGACTAAGTTTCAGGAAACCCAGCGGCTGAAGGAGGGACAGTATTTGGGGTTTAGGGAGGAACTCAAATCCATCAATTCCACCCTGGGCACCATTGTAGGGGTGCTGAAGGAACTCGTCAACACCAGGAGGGACACTGTGGCACAACAAGGGGCCCCTGACACTAGCCTGGACGATGAACTGCCTACCACCTCCACCGGCTCTAGTGGACAGGGGGCACCGCCACATGACCACAACACCAGCACCCCACCCCCTGCAGATGGAGAACCACCCGCAAGCGGTCCCTGAGAATCAGGACAAAGACAGAGAACAATGCCAAGACCCCCGCCAAGAAATGAGACCACCCTGATTGTCATCCTTCTGTCCCACTTTGTCACCCTGTCCATACTTAAACTGCCCTAGCTCCACTTCCTATGCCCCTTTGGACAATGCACCTGTGAGTCTAATAGACTGGACTCTGCCATGGACATTCCTCTACCATCACCCCTGACCATTTTACAACCACCTCCACTATTTAGCACTTAAATAAACACCCTTAAATCACAAAACAATCTGGAGTCAGTCTGTGCTTTCGAAAATGTGTATTAGCAATAACTGTGGCAAAATGCTATATCCAATGTAATGTCAACATACCTATGTCACACAGCTCTAGTCCATGCGGAAACAAAGCAGAGGTCACACAGTGGGACCCACATCTGTGAATTCAAAAGGGAAAGTGACAACTGAGTGTCCATACACTGGGTGAAAATGACAGACATATGAGAGGTAGAACAATTAAATCAGATGTAGCAGGCAGTGTTGTCTTCTTACCTGTGTCTCACTGGAAGTATTGCTGGATCACCGTGTTCCTGTTGTCTATGTCATCTTCTTCTGCTTCCTCGTCTTCCCTGTCCACAGGCTCCACAGCTGCCACAGCACCTCCATCTGGACCATCCTCCTGCAGAAAAGGCACCTGTCGTCGCAAAGCCAAGTTAGGAAGCATACAGCAGGCCACGATGATCTGCCACACCTTCTTTGGTGAGTAGAATAGGGAGCCACCTGTCATATGAAGGCCCTGGAACCTGGCCTTCAGGAGGCCGAAGGTCCTCTCTATAATCCTCCTAGTCCGCCAATGGGTCTCATTGTAGCGTTCCTCTGCCCTTTCCTGGGATTCCTCACTGGGGTCAGTAGCCATGACAGGTTGGGGTAACCAGAGTCACCTGCAAATGGAGAGGGACAACTGTTAGACACACACGAACTCTTAGGGACATCCCCATACCCAGACACCTAGTCACACTGTATTGGGTCCATGTCCTCACCTAATAGCCACACACGGTGCCTCTGGAGTTGCCCCATCACATAAGGGATGCTGCTATTCCGCAGAATGTAAGCGTCATGCACTGAGCCAGGAAATTTGGCATTTACATGGGAGATGTACTGGTCGGCCAAACACACCATCTGCACATTCATAGAATGGTAACTTTTCCGGTTTCTGTACACCTGTTCACTCCTGCGTGGGGGTACCAAGGCCACATGTGTCCCATCAATGGCACCAATGATGTTGGTGATATGTCTCAGGGCATAGAAGTCACCTTCCACTGTAGGCAAATCCTCCACCTGAGGGAAAATGATGTAGCTGCGCATGTGTTTCAGCAGGGAAGACAACACGGAGAACAAAGGCTGGGACATCCCTGATGCTATGGCCACTGTTGTTTGAAAAGACCCACTTGCTAGGAAATGGAGTACTGACAGCACCTGCACTAGAGGGGGGATTCCTGTGGGATGGTGGATAGCTGACATCAGGTCTGGCTCCAACTGGGCACACAGTTCCAGGATTGTGGTACGATCAAGTCTGTAGGTGATAATTACATGTCGCTCGTGCATTGTGGACAGGTCCACCAGCGGTCTGTACACCGGAGGATGCCGCCATCTCCTCACCTGCCCCAGCGGACGTGCTCTATGGAGGAGAACAGCGAGCAGAGAGTCAACCAACACTGAGGTAGGTAAACACAACTTTATCGGAAAATGTTTGAAAATCGACATATGGCTGTATTAGTATTTAAGCAAGGCCTAGATATGTGTGACACAGCAAAAATTAATGCCATGTGGCCCCCTAAAATGGCAGCTGCCTGACCTGTAATGTGGGACAAGGGGATATGAGGTAACTGCGCTGGCGTTGTACACCGTTGCGGTAGGCGGTCGAAGACCGAGGCGCAATCCTGCATTGGTTAACATTGGACCCTACGGGTCCCAGGAGCCAATGACGATGTACGCCGGCGGGGACGGTACGCACCGCCGCGGACGTCACTGCCATTTTCTCTCTCTTCAATCACTTGATACCTGATCTTCGACAGGAGAGGACCTACACTGCAAGTGCTGCTGTGACCTCAGTCTGGAAGAGACAATGGCTCGTGTGTCTGGGGAAAGGGCCCCTGCCTTCAGCACGATGGAGTTGGAGAAATTAGTGGATGGGGTCTCCCCCCAGTACACGCTACTCTACGCTCCTGCAGACAAACAGATGAGTACACTGTGAGCATGCTTTATGGGCAATGTCTGTTTGGAGTGGTGTTGATGAAAGACAGGGGGGGGAGAATGAGACGTGCATGATACGACGGTGAGTGCATGTGCGTCATGGCAAGGGTAGGGATGCGGGCCAATGTCTGTGACGGTGTGGACGGTTATATCTTCTCCAATTTCCCCTGTACTATTCCTGTAGGTCAGTGCCCACCAGAAGAAGGATATTTTGCAGGCCATCGCCAAGGAAGTCCGGACCCTGGGGGTCCACCACAGACGGAGCACCCACTGCCGGAAAAGATGGGAGGACATTCACCGCTGGACCGGAGCAAGAAGACGGCGGAGGCCCAGCTGGGGATGGCCTCCCAACGTGGGAGGGGTGCCCTTCGCACCATGACCCCCCTGATGTTCCGGATCCTGGCGGTGGCGTATCCGGAGTTGGATGGGCGCTTGAGGGCATCACAGCAGCCACAAGGGGGTGAGTACACTCTCATTCTGCTGATTCAGCGCGCATTGTAGGTGTCTAGGTGGGGGAGGTGGGCTGTGGGTTCCCCTAGGCCAGGGCGAGTTTAGTAGGCTAGGTCCCTTCTTAAGGCAGGCCCTGTGGTACCCCACCCCATCTGTGTTCAGAGCCAACTACACCTAGTTAGGCTCCTGTGACTTCCATGTGTGCAGAAATCAGGCATAGGCCTTGTAACCCATGTCCCTGTGATTAATTAAGGAACTCTAAGTGCACGACGTAGTGCAGGGGGCTTCTGTGTCTGTAGTGTCCGCCAACAGTAGCGGTATTGGATGCAGTCAACATGTCTTTCTTCTGTCTTTCCCCCCCTTTTTGTGGTCTCCCTGTTCTTGTGTGCATTAGCATCATCAGGCGGAGGAACAGTGCCACCGGAGCAGGAGGGAGCTGCATCCCACATGGCCCTGGAGGGCGACACAACGGAGTCAGAAGCCACCAGTGGGATGGAGGGCGAGGGGAGCTCCACGGCGGGGACAGGAACTGAGACCAGCGACACCGACTCCTCCTCTGATGGGAGCTCCCTTGCGGTGGCGGGCCCCTCTGTGCCCCCGCATCTACAGGTACAGCCGCCACCCCCCCACCAGCACCGAGCTCCCAGCAGCCCCCCAGTGTGTGCCCAGTGGCTGCTCACCCAGGAGGGTGGGCATCTCCTTCGCCCCAGGCATCTCAGCCCCTGCCCCAGTCAGCCCTGCTGCCCTCAGTGAGGAGGCCATTGACCTCCTCAGGTCCCTCACTGTTGGGCAGTCTACCATTTTGAATGCCATCCAGGGTGTAGAGAGGCAGTTGCAACAGACCAATGCATTCCTGGAGGGCATTAATTCTGGTCAGGCAGCCCAACAGCAAACTTTTCAGACTCTGGCCTCAGGACTGATGGCAGCCATTTTCCCTATGTCTAGCCTCCCCCCTCCAACTTGCTCCACCCAGACCGAAACCCCTGTACCTCAGCCTATCCCAAGCACACCATCAGACCAGCATGCACAGACGTCAACACACAAGGGAAGCTCAGGCAAACATAAGCACCACACATCCTACAGGCACTCACACAAGCATCATACCCATGCAGACATACCAAAAGCCACTGCCTCCACTGTGTCCCCCTCCTCCTCGTCTCCCTCCTCTCTCCCAGTCTCATCTCCACTCACACCTGCATGCACTACATCGTCAGCCACTACCACCATCACCAGCACACCCACCACCACACCCCGCTTGTGCACTCACCACCCCCACTACCATTCACACATCCCTTGTGTCCTCTCCCAGTGTGTCTGTGAGCCCACCTCCCAAGGTGCACAAACGCAGCCACACACCCACCCAAAAGTCACCCACCTCACAACAGCCTCCAGCCCATGCACCTTCACCCAAAGTTACCAAACGTACACCTCCGACAACTACTACCTCTTCCTCCACTCCCAAATCCCCTCCATCTACCCATCCCACTGTGTCCAAAAAACTTTTCATGTCCAACCTTGACCTCTTCCCCTCACCTCCCCCACCCCTTCAGTCTCTTAGGGCCCGCCTTTCCAGGTCCCAACCCAGCGCCTCAGCCACAACATCTGCGGGAACAGTGGTGCCAGTAGTAACCGGCTTCTGGTGAGCGCCAGGCAGCAGGGCAGCCAGTGTGCCAAGGAGCCAGACCACGGACAGTCGCCCACCTCAAAAGCACAAAAAGTTGGCCAGTGCCCGGCAGGAGAGAGGCAAAACATCTTCCACCAAAGCCTATCCCAGGGGTACAGTTGGGAGTCTGAAGACAGCTGCGCCACCATCCAAGGTGGGGAAGGGGCACAGTAAGACAGGCAAGTGTGCGAAAACCTGCACGGCGGACAAGACCGCCACCAGCACCGCTGAACAGGACACCGCCGCCACCAGCACCACTGAACAGGACACCGCCAGCACCGCTATCAAAGGACACCTCCGCCACCAGCACCGCTGAACAGGACACCGCCGCAACAAGCACCGCAGGCCAGTGAGCGCCAAAGCTTCCAACGCTACTGATGGCGCCATGAGCAGGATGAAGCACTCTGGGCACAAAGCCCCCTCCAGAACCAGTGGAGTATCACAACCACTACCTCTGTTCTTGGCAGGATGAAGAACTCTGGGCACAAAGCCCCCTCCAGAACCGGTGGAGATTTACATCCACTACCTCTGTCCTTGGCAGGATGAAGCACTCTGGGCACAAAGCCCTCTCCAGAACCAGTGGAGTATCACATCCACTACCTCTGTCCTTGGCAGGATGAAGCACTCTGGGCACAAAGCCCCCTCCTGAACCAGTAGAGAATGACATCCACTACCTTTGTCCTTGGCAGGATGAAGCACTCTGGGCACAAAGCCCCCTCCAGAACCTACCTTTGTCCTTGGCAGGATGAAGCACTCTGGGCACAAAGCCCCCTCCAGAACCAGTGGAGATTCACATCCACTTGAGAGACTGTGGCTTTGCACTCACCAGGATGCAGCAGTGGGAAACCCACCCACTGGAGAGTCTTGAGAGACTGTGGCTTTGCACTCCAGAGGATGCAGCAGTGGGCAAACCACCCACTGGAGAGACTTGAGAGACTGTGGCTTTGCACTCCCCAGGATGCAGCAGTGGGCAAACCACCCACTGGAGAGACTTGAGAGACTGTGGCTTTGCACTCCTCAGGATGCAGCAGTGGGCATGGAGCCCCCTCGTGGATCTGGCGTTGTGCACTCATCCGGCTGAGGTGCCCCTCCTTCACTTCCCCCGGAGGTGCCTGTTGTATTTCTATCTGATGCCCCATCAGTGTTCTCTCGGTTTTGATCGGGTATTGAGTGTGGGCCTCGCCCATGCATTTTGGGCCCAGTGGTCCACGGACTATGATGGTGGAATACCTTGGACTTGTATTCTTGGTGTATATATTTGTTTCTAGTGTAAATATATATATATGTATATATTTGATTACTGTATTTGAATAGATTACAAACGTTCGACTCATTTCCTTTTGTCCTTGCATTCTTCCAGGGGGGGATGGGGGTTGTTAATGTAATGTATCAACATGTACTTGTGTGTGTGTTGTAGTGGGTGAGGGTGGGGGTGGAAGTGTTGCGTGTTGCGTGTGTGTGTGTCACTCTTTTTTCCATCCCTCCTCCCCTGTGTCGTAGGTGCAGTACTCACCGTGGTCTTCGCCGCCGTCTTTGTTGTTCCTGGTAGAGAAGCAGGAAGATAAAGGCTGGGAGTATCTGGAGCTCGGGTTCCATGGTGTTCTGATTCCTCGTGGGGTGTGTAGAGGTGAGCGTTTTCCCTTTCAAATCATGTTTCCGCCGTGTTTTTGTTCGCGGTGAATCCGCCCCGGAAAAGGTGGCGGATTGGCCTGTTGTAATACAGTGGGTGGAACCTTGTCTTTCGCCTGTCTGTTGGCGGTTACCGCCACTGTGTTTGTTTTTACCGCCTTGGCGGTCCGAGTGTTAAAGTGGCTGTCTATGTTGGCGGTTTCCGCCACAGTCTTAATTCCAATTTTTTACCGCCGGCCTGTTGACGGTTTTACCGCCGCTTTACCACCGACCGCCAGGGTTGAAATGACCACCTTAGTGTCTCACGGCTAGCTTTCTCAAGTTTGTAGCAGAGTTTAGTGTGGGCTCCCTGCCTTTTAATGTATTGCCTGAGTTAGCCAAATTAAAGGTAAAACTGGGCTGGAGACGTGTATGTTGGCAAAAAAAGACTTGAAGAGTTTAATGATGGTGTTGTCCAGGTGAGCAGCGTCTCTCCCCCTTAAAACTTCACTTCTGTGCCAATGGTGGGAATTAGTTTAGCCTGAATTAATTTTAGCAGCGGTAGAAAAATGGGGGAATCCTGTGGCTGCTTTGATACGCTTAGAGACGACAATGAGAGCAACTGATTTCTGGTGCATGAGTTCCAAGTGTGGTTTAAAGGAGTCCTGGCTGTCAACAAGCATGCCCAGGTCCTTGAATTCTCATACTGCCTCAATTTTGTCCTTGCCCATATACCACTGGTGTGGACTCCGAGAAGGTTTTCCCTGGATCAATATTTTGGACTTCTATCAGTTGATCACCATGACAGTGGCATCAGAGTATTGGGCTGTGGCCTCCAAAAGCCTTTGGAGGCTGATTTTGGTCCGGCAAAGTAGGACTAAATCATCAGCATACATCAAACATGGGAGTAGGATGTTGCCCAACTTCGAAGGCATGAGAATTAACTTGCACTAAGTAGAGGGGCAAGTCAGCTAAGGTAAGGTTGAAGAGGGTGGGAGCTAGCATGCACCCTTGCCGTAGCTCCTGGAGGGTTGGAATCCTTCTTGATAGGGGGGGCGCCATCACCAACCTTGAACCTGACCCAAGTGTTGGTGTGGAGAAGAATTATAGCTCTCAACCACTAGTTGGATATGTTCAAGCTGCCAGTTGTTCCACAGCTTTCCTCTGTCTACTTGATCGAATGCAGCTTCGTAGTCTATGAAAGAGAGCTATGGGGTTGCTTGGATGCCCTATTTTGGTCAAACAATAAAGATAGGGCCAGTTGGTTTGGGGTTATGCGTACTCCTTTAATGAACACTGTTTGGTTGAACGGGATAAAGTTGTTTTCAGATACCCATGTTGCTAGTTCCTCTAAGAGACAACCAGCAAAGTATTTTGATTCTACATCCAAGAGAGCAATGAGCCGATCGCTCGCAGGGTCCCCAGAGTCAGTGCCCCCTTTGTGAATCGGGGTGATTGTTGCCTTTCCTTGAGGAGGGAATGGTGTTAAAATAGTTAGGCTCTCTTACACTGGCTCCAGGTGCCCTGCCCAATATAGTTTGTCTTCCTCGAACAGAACAGTTGGAATGCTGTTTGGACTGGGTGCCCCTTCACTTTGGCTTTTTGAGATCTGCCGCTCGATTATTGGTACCTGAATGGACATAGTGCTAGAGATTGAGGGCCCAATTAAGGTGGCCTTCGGGTCAAGAGAGGCTGTCATTCAATTATCAGTAGTGTTCTAGGGACACGACTTGGGGCCTGAATGACTGAAGTGTTTTGTGCACTGTTGGCACCACGTCTCTTCTGGAATATTGACTGTAGCTCTTGTTTGAGGCAGTTCGTTTAGGTTGTTCACAGTTTTCTAGAATTTGTTGTGCCTGTTGGTCTTGAGGTCGTACAAAAGTTTAGCAGATAGCTTAGATGTCGCCTCTCTTTTCAAATTCCACAAGTGCTTTCTGTACACAAGCCTGGACTTGGTCAGGTTTTTCTTCAACGTGTCATCACAAATACATGCGAAGGGCTTGGTTTATGCCCTGTTTGAGCTCCTTACTTTTTCTGCTGATAGGGGACAGTATGTTCATATCTTGGGCTTCCACCAGACGATGGGTGGCTGTCTACAGATTTTGTTTTAAGTTACTCCCAAGTGGTGTGAAAAACACTTGTACTGCCCAGAAGGGTTGTCCATAAACCTTCAGCTCTTCCGATAGGTCAGTAATTGTCCTTGATGACCATTTAAGCTTCTTGTTATGTGCCATCTGGACACTGGCTTGAAGTACGTCTGTTGGTTTGTGGCAGTCCCAGGACAGAGCGAGGGATAACTCTTGTGGTAGATGATTAATTTTGTCCCTTGAGTTAATTAGGACGTTATAGACCAGGTGAATAAGTGGGGCTGAAAGCACTGTAAAGTCTATTACAGTGCGAGCTTTGTGGTTTTGGTAAAAAAGGATGGTGGACGGTCATTATGGAAGGGGCCAATGATAGCTCGCAGATTCAAGAACTCTAGTTCTCTGATGAGTTCCCTGCCCTTTTTGTTGTGCTTGAAGATTAGATTTGGGGCTTGGTCTGGAAGTTTCCAGAAGGGAAGGCGTTCTGGGCTGGCAGTGACTCCTTGTCCTGGGCTCTACCCTGCAGGTTCATATCAAAGTCCACTGCAAATATTATTTCAAAAGGGGAGGGACTGTCCTGGGGGGCTAGGATTTTGAGTATCAGGTATTCTTTAGCTGTCTGTTTCACTTTCGGGGGGTATGTAGGTGTTCATGAGTGCTAGGTTGTGTCTCAAGGGGCCCTGTTTCAGGGTGATAAGGACTTTCTGCAGGTCACTCCAAACTGCTGGTTTCAAGTTGTGGCTGTCTTGCACAGCAGGTTGAATGTATATTTCTAGTCCACTGCTTTGGCGGCCATAGAGGGCTCTTTTGTTGCTGGCACTGTGTAGTTGGTGTATCCTGGGATCGTTGGCACTCTTTCGGCCCATGTATCCTGTGGCATAATTGTCTGGTAGAAGAGCAAGGTGTTCAACGCCTCATCTGCAAGTGTGTCTAGGAAGCCATTGATGTTTCAGGAGCAGATTTGGAGCCTGCCTCTGTGGGCGCACAATGCTGGTAATGGGGGACTTGTTCATAATTGGTTCAAGACACCTGGTGAGTTGTGAGTTTGGGAAAGTCCTCTGATGACATTCACTGGCTAAAAGGAATTTTAAGAGGCCGGGAATTTTGGCGATTTACTCCATGCACTTCTTAAGATAAGGCCATTGTGTTGAGTGCTAGGCTCCTGGTTCCTCATTGCATTAGTAGAACATGGGGATATACCGGTTCTGAATTTGGTGACATCGGAAACCTGCAGGTTTTGAAAACCGTGGTGGTCCCTTTTACTAGGTTGACTGCTGCGTTGGATGTCTATGTGACCTTGGTAGTTTTGTTTATTTGTCTTGGTGAGAAGGAACAGGAATTCGACTGAGACGATGTCAGCCGTGGATAGGTTCGCAGTTTCTGGAATTTGGCTTAGTAAGCAAGGATGTTGCCACTCTTAAGAAGGTTGAAGGGACCTCTTGATTGGTACTCAGGGTACATTAGAACTACCTGGCTGCCAGCTGTGCCAGAAGATGTTCTTGTGTGTTGGTGTGGCCATATCTAGTAGCACGGGGCTGCTTATCCTCAGTTGCAGTAGATGAAGCCCTTGTTGCTGATAAATCTGTAAACGTTGCTGCAGTTATTGTTGGGTTCATTTTGGTTACTTCCTGAGGGGCCAAATTTTCTTCACCGAGGTTGCATAGGTTCCTTGCCAGTTGGATGGTGCGTGTCATTGTTGTCAGTTCTGTAACTGGGATTGGAGCGGGCCGGGGGCTTCCTCAGGTGAAGCCTGACCTGTTGGAAGGGTGGCCGCTAATTGTGGGAACACAGCCAGCTTGGTGGCCTTGGCTAAGCAGTCTCATGGCCCTATTTTTACCTTGTGCACCCACTGGAGGTGTTGAGGAAACCTGATTTAGGTTTCCTACTTGGGGTGCCACCTGGAGACGCTCAGTGCAGTCACCCATGTTCTCCTTGTTTGTGGTAGTTGTTTCCTGGGGAGTTGCTGTGTCTGAGTTGACAGCTGGAGGCTCCTTGTTATCAAAACGGGCTGTTACTATGGGTTGTATCTGTTATCTAAATTTGGGTTACTACCTGAGTTGCCGGAGAAGCAATAGATGCTCTACCTCATGTTCATTTTATCCCTTTGTTTCCATGCTTTGCGCTGGATCTTCCTCTTTTGTCCACCTGGTATTCGATTCAAAGCCGTCTTTAGGCCTTGGTTTGTGCCAGGGGAATTTCAGTTAGAACCAGAGGTAGGCCTATTCCAGAGCTGATGGTGCTGCAGCATTTACTCAGTTGTTGCTAAGGGTGATGTAGTCTCTGTCAGTGTCGCTGGCAGGCACTTTAAATGGTAATTTTATAATTGGGTGCTTAGTAAAGCGCAAGCTAAGTAGGGCCTTTGGTGGAGTGTCACTTGTCAAGGTTTTGAGCTTTGAGGATTTTTTCAGGTCACTGAGGATGTTGCTCAGTATGGCTTGGAGTTTCTAGAATTTGGGGGCAGGAGCAAAGGCCGGCCAACTCTGTGGCCTCCACTTCTTTTTGAGCTTTAATTATAAGGCTGTTGAGGTTACCAATTTTTGTGTTGATCACAGATGTAAAGGCTGCCAGTGTGTTCATTAACTTTATCTAAGTATCCATTTTCATGGATCAGTAGTTGAGGGCGTCAGCTGTTAGTTGCAAGTTTCCTAACAGGAATGGCCACATGTTTGTTGAGTTGTCCGCAGGATTGTTTTTCTCTCCGGTTTGGCTGGGATGCATCAGTTCATGGGTATCTGCTGGAGTTGAGCTTGTGTAATTCAGCTTGTCCTCACCATACATAGCTATCATGGCTTCCCATTCTGGTGGGGTAAACAAGGATGGATTTTGTGGAGGTTTGGCCTCGTGAGTGTCCATGCTGGTGAGACTTGTGGGGTGAGTGCACTTAGTATAAGATGGAATCTTGTGTTCTGCAGGGTTGGGTTGGTTGCCCTTTGTCGCTGTTTTTAAACTGGCGGCTGTTGTATAGTAAGGAGTGGATCGTTGGGCCAGTGTTCAAGTGATAGCAGAAGTAGCAAGTGAATGCAAGGTTGATTCCCTTTACTGCGTTCCTGTTGCCTCTATTGGAAGACAGAGTCACCATCATCCGTGCTTTCAGACAGGTTAGTAGGGTGTCAGTCATGTCTACACAGGGATGTATTTCCTCAGAGAATGTAAATGTGGATTGAGTATCTCCACTCTGCTTGCTGTGGTTGTCAGAGTGTAAGGGTGTATTGCTAAAGCCTTCGAGGCTCTGCAGTCATTTGTTGCGCACTTCTCCCCTCTACCGTTGGCGTTGGTGCAAGGTAGTTGATTGCAGTCGGCTTGAGGGCCATGTGGTGTTGTGACCGCATTAGTTACAGTATTTGATTGTGGTTGCAAGCCTTCCAATATGTCCGGAGAGCCCTGTAAAACACACCAAGAAAGACTGTATGCAGCGATTTGATAACTGCCAGCTCTAAAGGAGACAGTAGTCCTGGGATGTTAGAGTTGAAGGTGAAGATGGCTGCTGCTTGGTCTTTGAGGGAAAAGAACTTTCTGTGGATTTTAGTCTGACTTTTTTGGTTGATATGTCCTCGTAAATTACCAATAGCTCTTTTGCGCTGGAATGGGACAGTGAAGCTGGTAATGTTGCCTACTGCTGGAGCTGGAACTGAGGGTGGGGATGCTGAGTTGTCGAGGATGATTGACTCAGTGCACGTTGTCACTCTGGCAGGTGTCATTCTCCTTTTCACCTGGATCATCTGGGGGCCCCTAGTCTTGCCGGACCGCATGATAAGTGTTGAGGTGGGGCTGTGGCAAAATTAGTGGTGAGTTGGCCTAGGCTTGACTTTGTAGGAGCTTGACTGAAGATTGGGGGCTGCTCATGCAGCGCTTAGTCAGGAAGGCTGGTCGGACTAGTCAAGCTTAGCTGCTGTTGCTGTATTGTCTTAAGCAAGATTAGAGTGGGTGCACAAGATAGGTACTCTGTAGTTGGAGGCAGAAGAACCGTTACCGCCCACGTTGCAGGACTATTTCACCAGGTCCACTAGAGCTGTGTGTCGAGAATGGAAGAGCTTGCCCATATAAGCCACCTTGGCAAGGCTGCTAGGTTGTAGAGCAGGGGGCCTTAGTGGCTCACGTTGCTGAGTAGGCAAAGGCAGGGGGTTGGCGTGACCGTTATTGTACCTTTTTTCCATTGAGCAATGAGTGGGAGCAAGAAGTGAAGCTAAGGCATTGTGGATGGGAGCCCATCCTTGGCTGCAATCAAAAGGCTCAACCAGGTGTGGCTCAACTAACCGTCTCTCTTCCCCAGCTTGCCTGCTCCCCACCGCTCCCTTACTCCCTCACGCATCTCCGGGCACACCACCAACAAGCTGCTGCTTGTGCTCAAGTACCCACTCCTGCTCGCCTGCAGCTGTTTTGCCTACCTGAGCTCTGTGCTGTGGTGTGAGGGGGCTATTAGTGAACAGCAGCACCGGCCTCTGTGATGCCATCGGTGGGGACAGCAGAAGTTGAAAGAGCTGGACCCTCCTCTGCAGCTTAGAAGCTAGGGGCTCCTGAAGACTGGGAGGGGGCACCAAAATCCAAGCAGGAGGCGAGGGGGGAATGGTGGAGCAGGAGCCTTCCTAGCGTCCGCACAGCAAGACTCCAATGTGGCTGGAAATGCCACGTCATGACTATACACGGAACACCAGACATACAGGCATGGTTAACGTCTAATGATTAAAGTACCAAGCATAGTAAAGGAGCCTTTGATGTTTCCACTGGATTGGGATGTGTAAGCGTGGGTCCTCCAATTCTTTTGCAGTCTAGAGAAACCTTCCCTCCTGGACTTCAATAGGTTAGTTATCTCCAGAGTCTTTATCTTCTCTAATGGAATAAACTGAATGTTCTTGTCAGCTTCCTGTCCAGTGCGTGCCTGTAGAACCTCAATGGCTTGGGAGCTAGTGACATAATTAATTACAAACCTGCCCCTTTTCTTTGAGAGAAGTTTGAACAAAAGCCCTCTTCAACTGCAAATTATTGTACACTTCTCATAAGAAAGTAACTTTTTTTGTAATTTCTTTACCACATTGTTTCAGGAGGTAACAAGTTTGACAAAGACAGACCACCACATTTCTACATGCAATGCTTCATCATGGGCCTTTTGTAAAGGCTTCCTAGAGCCCAGTCTATCTCTCCAAAACAGATTAGCATTGGAATTTTGATTTGTTGCTGATTTTCTTTTTTTCCTTAATCTTTCATTTCTTCTTCTATTTTCTTCAATTTTGTATAGCTTTACTAATCAAACTTGTTTGACAGTCTTGGCATTTTTTATTTTTTATTTTATTGCTTTGCTGTTTTTGCACATGCATTTTTTTGAGGAATGCTTTTCTATTTCAGCTAATCTGCCGAGGATGATCTAAGTATTCCTCAGAGAAACTGGTTTAACTATTAGAAGTGTAAAAGACCCATAGTTCACATAAATATTGTGACCTCTCTTTCCCATTGCATAACAATCTGTTTTCCTGGAAACATGATTTTCCTCTCACCTCCTATGTTTCATAATGTGACATATAAAGATCCCGCTCAGATCCTGTATGTATGAAGTCATGATACCCACTTTGCACCTTTGTGTGTTAGTGTAGCTGGCATATCACCTACTTCTGTCACCAACGTTTGCTGATTGTCTGACAACAGTACTGGATTTTGAGAACCAAGGATAGGGACCGTGGAAGAGCAATGAAAGAAATTAGGGTGGTAATTGTTGGTGGAATTAGAGCATGGTTAGAAGCTAGAGCACGATTAAGAGTTTGGAGAGGATACTCCTTTCTGATGGTTTCCACCAAACTGAAGACCCGTTCGTTTCACAGCCTGGCCGACCTTCAGTATGTCGATGACGGAGACTACTCTGTCTCTCCCGCCAACATGACCTCCAAGGGCCTGACAAAGTAAGAGCGGTTGGAGGTTTTGCCATTTGTCCACCTTCCTTATTTAGAGTGGGAAAACCAATGGCAAGTTTTTACTGTCTGTGGTAAGAGGCAGTGAAAATTGCAAAACACCCCCTACCCCTTGGGAGAAAACACCACCCATGGCAGGGGGGGGGGTATTGCCTTTTTATGTACAAAAAATAAAATCCCGCTATGGGATTTTTGTTTTTGAAAAACATGTTGTGCCTCTGCCATGTTTCCGTCAAACATTCACTGCATTTGCAGGAACCGCAGTGATGGTGATTCCTTCAGATGCAAGAGATGTCAGCTGGGCCTGCGGAAATCTTTAAATTTGGTCGGTGGAATACCCTCATCACGGCAGGGCAGAATTAAAGTACTCCTCCATGGCGGTGGTACATACTCCATCTGCCAATCTCTAAATCAGGTCCCTAGTATTTTGAGAGCTGATCTCTTGTGAAGTTATTCTCTGGGATTTTTCCTTTTGCCTCACATGCTCCTGGATTTCCTAATCATAGGAAGGATGTTGCTCATATAAAAGTGCTTGTCATGGTAATTAAAAGAAGCCACCAGTCAAGACCACAAGTCACCATATTTACCACTGGTCTACTGGCAGTGAACAGCCACACAGCACCACACCATGCTAAATTTGAAAAGAAAATGTCAGCCTCACTTCTGCTGTCCCATTTCTGCACCACACTCTTAAATCGAAAGGCTGCTGCTTTGCCTGATGCCTACCATCTGGTAGGGTTCAAGGTTAGTGTTGTTGTAAAAGCATATCCATGCATCCTTCATCTTATATGCCAGCTCAAGTAGGCCATCCCTGCCTCGTCACCAAACTCAAAATGAGCACCAGGCAACCTGGCATACCTGTGAAAGCTCTGATCCAATAATCTCAGGTGACTCATTCTTTGATGCCAAGCTTTTATTTCAGCTGAAAGGACATCATAAGCCAAACTCAGATACAGAATGTCTCTCAATTCAACTCTAAGCATTGGCTCACATACCCTTGTTAGACTAGACAGCCTTAGGGTGGTCTTACCCCAAACGTTTTGCCTGGATGCCTCCAAAGTTGCTGGATTTGTTTTTGTTGGCCATAGGACTTTACCAATGGTAACCAGTGCTAAAGTGCTTGTGCTCTCTCCCTAAAACATGGTTTGATTGGTATATTCCTAATTGGCATATTTAATTTACGTCCCTAGTAAAGTGCACTTTACGTGGCAAGGGCCTGTAAATGAAATTCTACAAGTGGGCCTGCAGCACTGCTTGTGCCACCCACTTAAGTAGCACTTTAAAACATTTCCCAGGCCTGCTATTGCAGCCTGAATGCATTGTCGACTTGGTATTTAAAAGCTCTTGCCAAGCTTTACACTCCTCTTTTATCACGTATATGTCTGCTCTGAGATAGATCTTACATAGCCCATAGGACAAGGTGCTGTGTAAGGACATGTACTTCTAGGTTTTACATGTCTGGTGGGTGAAGGACTCCCTAATTCATTTTTCACTTCTGTGAGACCTACCCCTCTTATGGGATAACATTAGGGATTCCTTATTAGAGTTAATAAGATTTAATTCCTGGTTGAGAGAAGGTAGATCTGTCATGGTCAGTACCTATGGAACTGTAATGATAAATCCTATGCAGATCCTAATTAATGGTAAAGTTGGATTTATTGTTACAATTTTGAATTTAGAAAGTTGGCATTTTCCAACTCTTACACGTCTGTGCCTGCTGCCTGTCTTCAATACATGTCTGTGGTAGGTGACAGATGGGCTTTGTACATTCTCTCTAGACACCCACACGCAAAGAGAGCTTAGGTGTGACTTAATGGGCCATCCTCATCCTGATGGGCCATCGTGGGCAGGATGGGAGGGAGGAGGTTGCCACAGCATCATACCTCACCTGAGTAGGCTGTGTCCTATCCCCACACAAAGGACCTGTTAACCCCATGCAGTGCATCTGGAGCCAGGTCAGGGAGGGAGGACATCTGTGCACTTCAAAGCCCTTCTTTGAAGTCTCCCTCACATCAAACCACCACTGCTTATAAGAACTGGACTTCTGACCCTACCAACATAGTACACCTCTGGACCTTTGGATACTCTGCCAGCAAGAAGGACTGCTATGCTGCTGAAGGACTGCCACTGTGCTGGACTGCTGCGCTGGAATAACAGCTTTCTTGCTGTGCTGACCTGCTTCCCTCCTTGCCTAGGTGAGAAGGACTGGATCTACATTACATGAACCAAACACCCAGAGTGACTCCAAGGGCCATATGACTGGTCTCCCGTTTTCTGAAGTCTCAGCGACATAAAAGACTTCCAACTCACATGCTACAGAACCTGGACTTTGCCATCTGTGAGTCTTGACCTGCCAAGTGGTGCCAATTCAGGCCTGTGCCCTTGGAAGTGTGATAAAGTGCTGCTCCAGCAAGAACCCACGTATCAACGGTTTAGCCGACGCATTGCCGCTGCTCCAAGGATCGAGTGCATCTCTGACGGCACATCGCCTCCATCTACACCTTTGTGCGGCTTGGAACTGATGCATCACCGCCATCCTAAGGACCAATGACACATCACCTCGCCTGCTCCTCGCATCTCCCTTGACATTGACACAACCAAGGTACTTTGCAGCTGGCCAAGGCTGGTTCCTGAATCTGACCCATGCTTCATCACAATGGGCCTGAATTTTGGGATTTGACCCAGTCTAGCACGACCAGATGGCTCAGGTTGGTGCTTTCTGCTTTTAAGCACTGCATTTCAGTTAGTTTATTTAAAAAAATCGTAACTATGGTTCTACTTTTTGGAAATTTGTGATATTGGTCTTGTTTTGTTCATTAAATTAATACCATGTGTGGTATCTTTTTGGTGGTGTTTTCACTGTTTTATTGTTTGAAGTTTTGCACAAATGCTTTACACTTTGCTTCTTAAATTAAGCCTGATTGCTCTCTGCCAAGCACCCAGGGGATGAGCACAGGTTAATTTGGGAGGTATTTGTGACTTAACCTGACTGGATTGTGTTTCCTGCTTGAACAGGGTGCATACCTCTGCCAACCAGAACCCAATTTATAACACTGGTGATGAGCAGTGAAGACAGGACTTGTGTTTGTGCAGTGCTATACAGTAAATTGGTTTATGCTGCATTCCACATGAACCTCGCTGCAAAAGATGGAATTTGAGCTGCCCAAACTGAAAAGCTACACTTCGGCCCAGCTCAAGGAATCTTGCCAGGATAGGGGCTTTCCTGCCAAGAGGAGCATAAAGAAGATAGAACTCCAAAAGTCTTTGAGTGCATGGGCAGAGACTCACCAGGCCCCAACAGATGATGAGGGGTATTTGGCTCAGGAACAACAGGAGAACCTTGGAAGGCAGCCTGTACAGGAGTAGGTAGCGTACTCCCAGGATTGACAATCCCTCCTCGTGCAGGGAGCAGTGTTTCTTCAAGGAGCCTGTCCACAGAGGAGCTGGAGGACAGGAGAGAAGTGAGAAAGCTTCAGTTGGAACTTGCAAAATTGAAAAATGAGTAAGCTCTGGAGGAGAAGAGATTGGCAATGAAAGAGAGAAGGATGGCTCATGAGCTCAGTCTCAGCTGGATTTGAGAACTACGCAGATTGATTCCAGCAGCAAGGGTAGCAGCATACATGCAGGGTCCACTGGAGAAGAAAAGGTCTGAATACCAAAGGATTTGGTGCCCAGCCATATGGTAGGAGATGACATTGATAAGTGATTTTTAGCATATCATGTAGCTCTAAGGGTGCACAAGTTTCCTGAGGCGCTTGTGGGGATACATGCCCGCCAGTGGGGATGGACACGCTCCTTACACTAGAGTAAGAGGGTCAGCCACAAAATACCCCCATGAAGATCATATGTATCTAATTTGGGTATGACACCTGAAAGATGCAGTCAGAAATTCAGGGGCAGTCACAAACTTCCCACATAGACGTGGGTGGACTTCCTAGATTTTATAGGGCTATATAACCTAATTCTGAAGGAGAACATGCTTGATATGTGTTTTACAGAGCTGCACCTGGTTGACAGCAAGCTGAGTACAGAATGTCTAAGAAGGCATCTGGGGTGAACTCCCAGAAGGTTGGTCTGGGTTCCCACCAGAAGAAGGAGGGGGGAGATAAAAAGAAGTAGTTCTTACAGGAGCCCATAAACAACTTTCAAGGGAAAGTGTCCCATTCCCAATCTGTCCACCAGAAACAGAGCGTCCCTGACAACAGTCAGAAGAAAACTCCCAAGTGCTATGAGTATGGGCATTACAAGGGTGATGCCAAGTGTCCTAAGAGAGCACAGCCTCCCACTGGAGGAAAGACACCAGGAGTGGTGATTGTAGTGCTTGGGGAGGAGTTTGTCCTATCAGTGTGGGGGGAGTCAGTGATGTTACTCTAGTGTACCTGGGTGACGTGGATATGGTGCCTAAGGCCAATATGCCTTCCAATACAGCAAAGTATAGGGAGTGGGTCACCATCAATGGGCAAGGAGTTGAGGATCTCACGGACAAAGGAGCCAATATGACTATGGGAAGGAGTCAGCTGGTGGCCCCATAGCAGATTTGTTTTTCATATAACCAAATTTTATTGAGTTTTAGAAACAGTGTACACGCATCATGCTCTGACATTAGCAACATTAAAGTTACATAGCAAATCTCACATTGCGTTACATGTCCAGCAACATTGGCATTAGCGTTATATTAATACTCCATGGTAGGCCCACCTTTTGCCCCATATTTTGTTGTGTTTCTGCAGCCCCCCGGGCAGCATAAATCGGCTTTTCTTGGTGCGCGCACCAGTCAACCCCCGCCCTCCATCCCGCCAATGGTGGACTTCTGGGTTGGGGCCCCAGAGCGGATTTTACCCAATGCATTCCACCAGGTTTTAGTAGCTGACAACCGTGAGGGTCACTACCCAGTGGCCCTTGTTCCATTTGAGTAGGGGAGGGGTCTCAGGTCTTCTGAAAGTTGCTATGAGCCCTACAATGCCTGTGGACTGTTTTAATGAGCAAACTACCCAGAAGAAAAAGGAACTTGGGTCACAGCTGGAAATGTTGGGGTTGTCTGAGAGGGTTTGTGCAACCACCAAGTCCATGGCTACCCTAGAAGGGAGCAAAAGCAGTCTGGATCCTGGAAAAATGGCCATGACAACTGCTAAAGGTGGGAAGGTGCTTGGGAAACCAGCCCCTAATTGTCTCCCAGCTGAGGTAGCCCTTCTCACTGAGGAGAATATTGTCTTCCTTGGTGACCTGCTTGAATTTGCTGGACAGCACGTAGAGGGGGGACCCACCAGAGAGTAGTTCTGAAAGGGCACAGAAAGAGTGCCCAACCCTGGAGGGCATGAAGCAACAGACCGAAGCCCAGGCAGCTTGTAATGTCTAGGGAGTCACTGCATTGATTGGGAGGATGGCCTCCTATCCAGTGAGCCTAGGGCACCTGTGCATGGGGAAACAAGGGTCCAGGTGGTCCCCCAATGCTAGAGTGATTTTCTACTGGCATTGGTGGCCCATGGATCCTCTGACCGCACCTGTCAACAGGTTTATCCTGGTTCTGGTAGACCATGTCACAAGGTACTCTGAGACTTTCCCTCTGAGGCCTGCACCTGCAGTGGCTAAGGCCCTAATGGGGATTTGTATCAGAGTGGGTTTCCCCAAGAAGTGGTGTCTGCCAGTGGCACCAACCTTATGTCTGCCTATATGCAATGAGTGGAAAAGAAGTGTGGAGTTATTCATAGGTTTTCCATACCCTACCACCCACAAACCAATGGGGTTGTTGAGTGTTTCAATAAGACCCTCAAAGGCATGTTCAAGGGCCCTACCAGAGCCCATGAGGCACAAGTGGGACACCCTTTCACCATGCCTGTTCTTTGCTTGCAAAGAGGTGCCACAGAAGGTGGTTTGTTTTAGCCCCTTTGAATTGTTGCATGGGCACCCTGTAAAAGGGCCTTTCAGCCTGGTTAGGGAGGAGTGGGTGCATGTTCCCAGGTAACCTCCCAGAATGTAGTTAGCTGCACACCAGCTCTATGGAGCCACATGGCCAAGTTTTAGAAGCAGCTTTTGAAAATTTGGAGGCAAGTCGGGAGGTAATGGAGCAGTAGTACGACCAGACGGCTACCATTTGGAAGTTCTAGCCTGGACAGAAAGTGGGTGATGGAGCCAGTGGAGTCCAGGGCCCTTCAAGTCCTTTGGACTGGGCCTTAGGTGTTAGGGAGGAAGGGGGAGGTCACCTACTTGGTAGACCTCAAAACCGCAAACTCCCTTAAGGGTCCTCCTTATCAACTGCCTCAAACCTGTCATGACCACACAAACTTGCCAAGTCAAATCAAAGAAGTGCATGAGAAAAGCAAAGAGATATCCTCAGTGGAGACAGCAAAGCCCAAACTGGAAGAAGGTTTGCAGAGTAATCTTGCGCTTATTTCAAAGGAAGAATCAAGAAGAGAAGATCCAAGATGGACGCTGTGAGTCCTGAAGGTTAGTTACAGTTCTAGTCTTGCAATCGGTTGGTTGCTAGGTTACGAGCTCTCCAGCTGGAAGCCTTGCACTTCAACTGAGGTCTGACAGGAATCAGCTGTGTGGAGAGAGAGCGCGCTTCAGAACAGAAACTCCTGTGAGGTAAAATTACATTTGAAGATTATATTACAGAAAACAGATAAATATTGTCAAGGTTTATTCGAAGAGTTTGATAGTAGACCGTTCCCGTGGAAGTCGGCAAGGCTACAGAGTTAATGTATGAATTAACCTTATGTTTACAAGGTTCTTGTTTAAGATATTAAAGTCAAAGAAAAAACGAACTTTAAAAGAGCAAGTATCTACAAATGTCAAGGTTATAAACAAAGGGCAAGTTTAAAGGAGAAACGAACTGTTAACAAATAAGCATTTACAAATTCAATGGTAATAAACCAAAATAGAGTTTAAAAGAGAAACGAACTTAAATAAACAAGCATTTACAACTACAAGTTATCGACAGATGTCGAAGTAAGGAAGGAGAAACTAACTGTAATAAACAAGCATTTACAAATACAAGTTATCAACAAATGTCGAAGTAAGAAAGGTTAACGAACTTTAATAAACAAGCATTTACAAATACAAGTATTGACAGAAGTCACAATAAGACAGGAGAAATTAAATAACATCAGCTGATTTGAAGAACGCATTATCACCAACTATATATATATATATAGCAACATAAAACCAATCTCTAACAAAGGTTGAGAAGTTCTTCCAGAATCAGTAATAAGCATTTTTTTAAGAAGAGCTATCATTTATAGAGAGAAGCAAGGCTACAGAGAACTCAGGGTGAGTGAAGAAATAATAGAATTAAAGAGAATTAAGTGTTGAGAGTAGAAAGTGAAAAACTGATGTTGTATGTCCCTAGTAATTGCGACTGTGACTCTTGCAGGTGCTGTATCCAATCTTAGATGTGAAGAGGCAGACTGAGTACTGGCGTTCATCATCTGTGTGGCAGTCTCTCTACCATCCCATTCCCCTTTCCCCCTCCGGGGTACTCAGCACGAAGGATTAATATTCGTTGTGAGTAGCTCGGGTCGGGACTGAGGAGTTATCTTCTGCTTCTGAGGAAATCGAATTGAAGTATCCTGACAGATTGAAGTGCCATCACCCTAATTTTAGGGAAAAAACAGATTTCCTCCTGAGCAGAATGGCAGAAGGAATTGATATAAAAGCATTAGCCACCGTTTTGGAAGGGTTACAGAAACAATTAAATAACACCATAGAAGAAACAGTCCAAATAAAACAGCGAATAAATAAGTTAGGGAACACCGCTAAATCAAATGAATCTGTGTTTTCACAAATCCCTAGCCCTTCACAGTCTGCAGGTATATCCACTCAAGTAATTCATGCGGTTTCCCCTATCATTCCTTTGGCTCAACCCGAGCGCTTCGGTGGGGATCCAAATAAGGCGCAGATTTTTCTGACCCAATGCTCATTGCATTTTTTATGTAGACCAGTCATTTTTTCCAAAGACCAGTCCAAAGTGGCATTTATATTGTCTTATCTGACAGGAGATGCGGCCGCATGGTCCATGCCAATAATTTCCAGAAATGATCCTGTTTTATATAATTTCCAAAATTTCAAGGAAGAGTTCTTAAGAATATTTGATCGGCGAACTGCAGCTCAAGCCACTGACAATGAACTACTGGAAATCAGGCAAGGTAATAAAGATCTAGTAGCCTATCTGGCTCATTTCAATAAACTCATTGTAGAGACTGCCTGGCCGGAGTCAAAAAGAGCCGCCATATTTTATCGTGGACTGAGAGATGAATTGAAAGATGCCTTAGCACAAGTTCCAAATAGACCCACCGAAATTTCGTAGTTAATTGATCTTGTGTTACAGATTGACCACCGGTTAACTGAACGAAGAGCAGAAAAGAGAAGAGAGTATCGACCATTTCCCCTGAGAATTGATCGTGTAAGAAATGATCATACGAGAGCCGGAGAAGGGATAACGATAGAAGAACCAATGCAAATTGGTTCCATCCGAGGTCCTTTATCTAAGGAAGAAAAAGAGAAAAGAAGAGTGAATCAACTATGTTTATATTGCGGTGCATCTGGGCATTTTGTTAAAAACTGTCCCAAGAAACCCAAAGCTCTTCAGTCGGGAAAAGGCCAGCTTCATCAGTAGAGGGAGTTGCCCTGATGAAAGCAGAACCCAAGACAACTCCTTTAGATCAACGAGTGGCGAATACCTTACAAACCGCAGCGCCACATTTGGTACAAACAGTATCAGTTAAGACCCTTGAGAAGGAAATTCAAGGGATCTCAGTTATGATAGACTCTGGAGCTACGGGCAACTTCTGTGATATCAAATACGCTCGTAAAATGGGTATTCGATTTATCAAGAAATCTACTTTGGAAGTAGTAAGAGCTGTGGATGGAACCAATCTTTCTTCAGGACCCATTGCCCATGACACCGAACCAATTCAGATGCAAGGTTTTGGAGGACATCAGGAGCAGATAATCTTTAATTTGATAGATGCTCCACAATTTCAACTCATTTTGGGTCTGCCCTGGCTTACAGAACATAATCCACAAATTGATTGGAGCAAAAGAACGATCAAGATGAATTCCTCTTACTGCAAAGAGAATTGCTTTCATGATGGAGTGGAAGTGTCCACCAAGTCCCAAGCGGCCTGTTTATCATCACACTCTTCAATGATCTGTGCACTAAAGACAGCAGAAATCCCAAAAGAATATGAGGATTTAGTCGCCGTTTTTGATGAAAAGGAGGCTGAGAAATTGCCACCACATCAACCCTACGACTGCAAAATTGAACTGGAGCCAGGTGCGATATTGCCGTGTAGCAGAATATACGCATTGACCGAAGCAGAGAATCAACATTTAAAGGAGTATTTGGATCAATATCTTGCTAATGGTTTTATTCGTCCTTCTGAATCTCCAGTGTCATCCCCACTATTTTTCATACCAAAGAAGGATGGGAGTCTTCGAACTTGCATTGATTATCGAGCTCTCAATCAGGTTACCATCAAGAATCGATACCCACTGCCTTTAGTTTCAGTTTTATTAGATCAAGTAAAGAATGCTAGAATCTACACCAAATTGGACCTGCGAGGAGCATATCATTTGATTAGAGTGGCTTCAGGGGATGAATGGAAAACCGCTTTTCGGACTCGATACGTATTATTTGAATATCAAGTGATGCCTTATGGGTTATGCAATGCTCCCGCTGCCTTCCAGCATTTCGTTAATGATATATTACGAGAATTCCTCGACCGGATTGCCGTGGTTTATATAGATGACATTTTAATCTTTTCCGACAATCTACAGGAGCACATTTCCCATGTTCGATCCATCCTCACAAGGTTGCAAGAAAACCATCTCTATGTAAAATTGGAGAAGTGTGCATTTCATGTGGAACGAGTTGAGTTCTTAGGATTCATTTTGTCACCAGAAGGAGTTAGTATGGATCCTGCCAAGATAAAGACAACATTGGCCTTCTCCTTACAATGTCAAAGAGATCCAGAGTTTCTTGGGGTTCGCTAATTTTTATCGAAGATTCATATCCAATTTTTCTCAAACAGTTACACCCATTACTCGATTGTTGAAGAAAGGAGTGAAGTTTGAGTGGACAAAAGAAGCTGAAAATGCATTTTAATTTTTTGAAGAATTCCTTCGCCTCAGCTCCAATCTTGCTCCACCCCAATCCAGATGAGCCATATTATGTGGAGGCAGATTCTTCAGATGTTGCCATAGGAGGTATCCTTTCCCAGCGTCATAAAGATACAGGTCAATTACATCCAGTGGCCTATTTCTCTCGAAAATTAACACCACCAGAGATAAATTATTCAATTGCGGATAAGGAGCTATTGGCAGTCAAATAAACTTTTCGTGAGTGGAGGCATTACATTTTGGGAGCTAAGCATAAAGTGACCGTTTACACGGACCACCGAAATTTACAGTTTTTAAAATCAGCTCGAACTCTAACAGCTAGGCAACTGCGTTGGTCCCTATATTTTGCAGACTTTGATTTTGTTATCACTTTCAGACCAGGAAAAGTAAATGGGAAGGCAGATGCTCTATCTCGAATTGATACCGGTGCAGTTAAAGAGCCTCCAGAAAAAGAATTGATTATTCCACAAGAGAAGTTCATATCTGCCATATTGTATGAAAATTTAACCAAAGAAATTCAAGAAAACTTAACATTCGAAGGAATGCTGAAGTGGTCCAAAGAAGGCCAAGGAAGAGAAATCAAAAAAGGTTTGCCATACTTTAAAGGTGCACTGTATGTTCCGACTGTGGAGCTGCAAGAAAAAATTCTTCAGGCTTATCATGACGATCAATTGGCTGGACACAAAGGAATTCAAAAGACTCAAAATCTAATACAACGAGAATTTTGGTGGCCAAAAATGAAAACTCAGATAAGACAATATGTGTCAACTTGTGACAAATGTCAAAGAGGGAAATCAAATAGAACAGCTTCCCAAGGTCTGTTAAGACCTTTGCCCACTGCACCCCATGCCTGGCATACTGTTACTATGGATCTTATAGTGGACCTCCCTAGTAGCCAAGGTTTTAACACTATCCTAGTTTTTGTAGACACTTTCACTAAAATGGCGCATTTCATTCCTTTGAAAGAAATCCCTTGAGCCCCACAGGTTGCACAGTTGTTTACACAACACATAGTACGCGCCCATGGTATCCCAAAAATTCTAGTTTTTCAGACAGGGGGTCCCAATTTGTTTCTCGCTTTTGGAAGGCCTTTAGTAAAAGATTAGGAATTGATTCTCGTTACTCTACTAGTTACCATCCTGAAACCGATGGGCAAACAGAGAGAGTGAATCAAGAGTTAGAACAGTATTTAAGACTCAATTTATTCGATAAATAGAAGGAATGGCCCGAGTTGATGTGGGCAGCTGAATTTGCTTACAATAAGGCTGTTCATTCCACCACTGGGTTCACCCCCTTTTATCTGAACCATGGTAGACATCCTAATGTAATGTTGGGTAAAGAAGATGATTCAGTGCCTGCAGTAGAAGAGATGGTGAGGGATTTGCAGACCACGTTAGTTAGGGCTAGAAAAAACATCATTCAAGCAAAAGACTCATATAAGACTCAGGCTGATAAAAAAAGAAGAGAGAGCCCCATTTATTCAAAAGGAGACAAAGTTTGGTTATCCACTCGTCATTTACGTCTCAAAGGAAATCGCAAATTTCAGCCACGATTTATAGGCCCATTCAAAGTTGACAAGATGATCAATCCAGTGGCAGTTAAATTGCAGTTGCCAGCTCATCTAAAGATACATCCTGTTTTCCATGTCTCCTTGTTAAAGAACAGTCCTCCAAATTTACGTCAAAACTCCCCTCCAATTCCTATCCAGATTAGCTCTGCAGAAGAGTATGAGGTCAATCAAATCTTAGATTCCAAAATCCGTAATGGCCAGCTTTATTATCGAATTGATTGGAAAGGTTATGGTCCAGAGGAACGATCCTGGGAGCCGCACTAGTATGTACATGCTTCAAGATTAGTGAGAAACTTTCATAGAACCTACCCAAGCAAACCTAAATTGGAGAACTGTTCCTTGAGGGGGAGTACTGTCATGACCACACAAACTTGCCAAGTCAAATCAAAGAAGTGCATGAGAAAAGCAAAGAGATATCCTCAGTGGAGACAGCAAAGCCCAAACTGGAAGAAGGTTTGCAGAGTAATCTTGCGCTTATTTCAAAGGAAGAATCAAGAAGAGAAGATCCAAGATGGCCGCTGTGAGTCCTGAAGGTTAGTTACAGTTCTAGTCTTGCAATCGGTTGGTTGCTATGTTACGAGCTCTCCAGCTGGAAGCCTTGCACTTCAACTGAGGTCTGACAGGAATCAGCTGTGTGGAGAGAGAGCGCGCTTCAGAACAGAAACTCCTGTGAGGTAAAATTACATTTGAAGATTATATTACAGAAAACGGATAAATATTGTCAAGGTTTATTCGAAGAGTTTGATAGTAGACCGTTCCCATGGAAGTCGGCAAGGCTACAGAGTTAATGTATGAATTAACCTTATGTTTACAAGGTTCTTGTTTAAGATATTAAAGTCAAAGAAAAAAGGACCTTTAAAAGAGCAAGTATCTACAAATGTCAAGGTTATAAACAAAGGCCAAGTTTAAAGGAGAAACAAACTGTTAACAAATAAGCATTTACAAATTCAATGGTAATAAACCAAAATAGAGTTTAAAAGAGAAACGAACTTAAATAAACAAGCATTTACAACTACAAGTTATCGACAGATGTCGAAGTAACGAAGGAGAAACTAACTGTAATAAACAAGCATTTACAAATACAAGTTATCAACAAATGTCGAAGTAAGAAAGGAGAAACGAATTTAATAAACAAGCATTTACAAATACAAGTATTGACAGAAGTCACAATAAGACAGGAGAAATTAAATAACATCAGCTGATTTGAAGAACGCATTATCACCAACTATATATATATATATATATATATATATATATATAGCAACATAAAACCAATCTCTAACAAAGGGTGAGAAGTTCTTCCAGAATCAGTAATAAGCATTTTTTAAGAAGAGCTATCATTTATAGAGAGAAGCAAGGCTACAGAGAACTCAGGGTGAGTGAAGAAATAATAGAATTAAAGAGAATTAAGTGTTGAGAGTAGAAAGTGAAAAACTGATGTTGTATGTCCCTAGTAATTGCGACTGTGACTCTTGCAGGTGCTGTATCCAATCTTAGATGTGAAGAGGCAGACTGAGTACTGGCGTTCATCATCTCTGTGGCAGTCTCTCTACCATCCCATTCCCCTTCCCCCCTCCGGGGTACTCAGCACGAAGGATTAATATTCGTTGTGAGTAGCTCGGGTCGGGACTGAGGAGTTATCTTCTGCTTCTGAGGAAATCAAATTGAAGTATCCTGACAAAACCCCACTTTTAGAGGTCTGAGTTCACCATTCTGCTGGTGACAGATGGTGAGGAGGAAGCGGAGAGTGAACCTCTCCCGGACCGACTAGCCTCAAAGAGAAGAATGGGTCATGTGAGGTATAAACCTCTCCCCTACCCCTGACTTCAGAACAGCAGAGGGACTGTCACCAATTGCTGGGAGAGTTTTCCTCTCTGTTTTCCCTGACTCCTGTAGATCCACACCTGTGTGCCCATGATATTGGAACAAGAGACAGCCTCCCTGTCAAAAAAGAAAATGCAGGTTGTCTGACAAAGTGAGGGCCAGCATCAAGGAGGGAGTCTCTAAGATGTTGGAGTTACGGGTGATTGAACCTTCCAGTAGCCCCTGGTTTAGCCCTGTTGTGCTGGTACCAGAATCAGCCTCACCAGGTGCTACTGGAAGGTTCAATCACTCGTAACTCCAACATCTTAGAGACTCCCTCCTTGATGCTGGCCCTCACTTTGGGGGGTGTTACCCATGAACATAGATGATGTATGGATTACAGAGGACTCAACTCCGTCACCAAGACTGATGCTTATCCCATTGCCTGGGCTGATGAGATGATTGACAGGTTAGGGGCTGCCAATGTTGAGTACTGTGATCTGACTTTAGGGTACTGGCAGATTGCCCTAACTGAAGGAGCCAAGGAGAGGTCAGCGTTCTCTACTCCAGAGGGACACTACCAATTCAGAGTGATGCCCTTTGGATTAATGAATGTCCCCTGGTACTTTCCAAAGGCTGGTGAACCAAGTCGTGACTGGTATGGATGCCTTCAGTGTTGATTACTTGGATGACATAGCTGACTTGAGTAGCAGCTAAACGGACTACGTGTTTCACCTTTAGGAAGTGCATCAGGTCTGCAAAATGCAGGCCAGACTATCAAGGCCAGTAAGTCCCAGCTAGGACAGGTTGTCTATGTTGTACTTGGGAGACCGTGTGGTGGGGGTAAGGTGCAGCCCCCCTGCCCCAAGGCCAAAATAGAGACTGTCATGGCCTAAGAGCCCCCCCCACACTCAAACTGAGATGAGAGAGTTCCTGGGCTTCACAGAATATTACAGTTGGTTTGTCAAGGGATATGGCACCGTTGTTGCCCCCTTGACTGAACTGACTTATAAGAAGCAGCCCAGAAATGTGATTTGGACTGAGGCAAGCCAGAAAGAATTTCACCTCCTAAAACAGGCCATGTGAACATCCCATGGACTTAAGGACACAGACTTTTCCATACAATTCACCATTCAAACTCATGCCTCAGAGCATGGCATAGGGACAGTTTTTTCACAGCTTCATGATGAGAGTGTGGATCAACCTGAAACACTCATATTTAGGAGGTTACTTCCCAGGGAGGTGAAGTGGAGTGCTATTGAAAGGAAAGCCTTTGCTGTGGTCTGGGCACTGATGAAATTGAGACCATACCTCTTTGGGACTCACTTTCAGATTCAAATGGACCGCAGGCCCATCAGGTGACTAATGCAAATAAGCGGTGAGAATCCAAAACTGTTGAGGTGGTTCATTTTAACAACAAGTTATGGATTTTATGGAGGAACACAGACCTGGGTCAGACCACTCCAATGCTGATGGTCTCTTCAGGTTCTTTCGCCTTAGTGATGAGAACTCCCAGGAGGTTGGGTAGTTCTCCCCAATTTCAGCTGGGGGGACATGTGTTAGATCTGGCAGCGTTAGGGTGGTCTTCCCCAAACCTTTTGCTTGCTTACCTCCAATTTTGCTGAATTTGTTTTTATTGGCCGTAGTATCTGTACATGTTATCACTGATAACCTGTGCTAAAGTGCGTGTGCTCTCTCCCTAAGACATGCTTTGATTGGTATTTACCTAATTGGCAGATTTAATTTACTTATACGTCCCAAGTAAATTGCACTTCATGTGCCCAGGGCCTGTAAATTAAACGCTGCAAGTGGGCCTGCAGCACTACTTGTGCCACCCACTTAAAAAGCCGGGCTGTAGCCAACAGTGTATGTTTAGAGGGGCATGGAGCCCTGTAATGATAGCATGATGGAAGGACCATCAAATGTTAGTAAATTTTAATGACATATACATTAAAATTTAAAGAATAGTTTAGATTCTCCTTCAAGAAAAGGATGAATAGTGCAAAAGCAAGTAACATGGATAAAAACTGGATAAGATTACAAGATAACTTTGTAATTGCAAGGGACTCTTTCTTCCAAGAAAGGCAGGGCCAGATTGGGAACCCATTGCTGCCCCCGTACAGAGCCTGACCACTACAAGAAGGGTTTCGGAGGTCTCCACCCAAGAAAATTTTGGGAAAAAAATAAAAAATGGTGCATTCTACAACACATTTTTCTTCAAGTATTATCAATTGTATTAGCTTTTAGAGCGTAGTAAATGATGACCTTACAGTGCGCCTCTCTCATCTGTATTTCATCTGTTTTATAGCGCCTCTCATACTCATGTAGTGTGTTGGGGCACTTTAGATCACACACACATACGGAAACAACCAATCATATGCTTGTAAAACAGTGTATAGAAACTGTTACACAAGACAAAGCAGGGCTCTCCGCATTGGTAAGTTTTATTTGATCAGGTTGAGCTATTTTTAATACTTACTGGTCCCTTCTGGCAAGTAGACACTGAACAGGTGTTCTGTTCAGTTGAAAAGTGGAAGGGCAATAAAAGATGCCTTTAAATCTTGTTCTTATGTCACATTTGCTCTGTGTTCACAGACAGAGGTCAAAAGTCAGTTTTTCTTACAATTAATTTTCCTTCTGACTGCAGGGTTCCAGGACTTTGTAAGGTGAACTGTGTGACCTGCTGCTTAGAATGTAAAATAAAAGGATATAGGGTGTCAGGTTTTTCCTAACACACAACATTTACATGACTAAGTTAACTGTGCAAACGTTTCAAAATATATTCAGTAGTTGTGAAAGCCCTTTTTTATATTTCTGTGTGATGAAATATATATTTTAATAGGATGAAAACAAATCAGAATACTTTACATGTTAATGTGCAAAGGATATGTTTTTTTAAAACCAATTTTCACATATTGTTAATAAACTATGTAGTTTTAGCAGTAAAGCTGCAAGTTAGTGAAGAGGTTTTTGGACATTTCTTGGAAGGTTACTGTGTGTAGATGACAATATGTTACATGGTTTAGTAATATATTTATTAAAATTGAGTGTTTAAACAAACTGAGAAACACTCCTGCCCTGATGGCAATGTTGTTAGTAAACTGATGAAATTGAGACCATACCTCTTTGGGACTCACTTTCAGATTCAGAGGGACCACAGGCCCCTTAGGTGGCTAATGCAAATGAGGGGTGGAATCCAAAATTGTTTAGGTGGTTCATTTTAACAACAGGTTATGGATTTTATGGAAGAACACAGACCTGGGTCAGACCACTCCAATGCTGATGGTCTCTCCAGGTTCTTCCGCCTTAGTGATGAGAACACCCAGGGGGTTGGTAGTTCTCCCCACTTTCAGCTGGGGGGAGGACATGTTAGATCTGGCAGCGTTAGGGTGGTCCTCCCCAAACCTTTTGCTTGCTTGCCTCCAATTTTGCTGAATTGGTTTTTGTTGGCCATAGTACTCTGTGCACTTTATCACTGATGACCTGTGCTCAAGTGCTTGTGCTCTCTCCCTAAGACATGGTTTGATTGGTATTTACCTAATTGGCATATTTAATTTACTTATATGTCCCAAGTAAATTGCACTACATGTGCACAGGGCCTATAAATTAAATGCTGAAAGTAGGCCTGCAGCACTACTTGTGCCACCCACTTAAGTAGCTGGGCTGTAGCCAACAGTGTATGTTTAGAGGGGCATTGAGCCCAGTAATGACAGCATGATGGAAGGACCATCAAATGTTTGTAAATTTGGATAACATATAAATTCAAGTTTAAAAAGTAGTTTGGGATTCTCCTTCAAGGAAGGATGAATAGTGCAAAAACAAGTAACATGGATAAAAACTGAATAAGATTACAAGATAACTTTGTAGTTGCAAGGGAGTCTTTCCTCCAAGAAAGGCAGGGCCGGATTGGGAACCCAACGCTGCCCCCGTACAGAGCCTGACCACTACAACAAGGGTTTGGGAGGTCTCCCCCCAAGAAAATTAGGGAAGAAATTTCAAATATGGTACATTCTACAACACATTTTTGTTCAAATATTTCAATTGTATTAGCTTTTTAAGCATAATAAATGATGACCTTACAGTACCCCTCTCTCACCTGTATTTTGTCTGTTTTATAGCGCCTCTCATACTAATGTAGTGTGTCGGAGCACTTTACATCACACACACATACAAAAACAACCAATCATATGCTTGTAAAACGGTGTATAGGAAATGGTACACAAGACAAAGCAGGGCTTGAAAAATCTGCATTGGCAAGTCTTATTTGATCAGGTCGAGCTATTTTTAATACTTACTGGTCCCTTCTGGTAAGTTGACACAGAACAGCTGTGTTGTGTTCAGTTGAAAAGTGGAAGGGCACAAAAATCTTGTTCTTATGTCACATTTGCTCTGTGATCACAGAAAGGGGTCAAAAGTCCATTTTTTTTACAATTAATTTTCCTTCTGACTGCAGAGTTCCAGGACTTTGTAAAGTGAACTGTGTGACCTGCTGCTTAGAATGTAAAATAAAAGGATATAGGGTGTGAGGGTTTTTCCACACACACAACATTTAAATGACTAAGTCAACTGTGCAAACATTTCAAAATATATTTCAGTAGTTGTGAAAGCCCTTTTTTATATTTCTGTGTGATGAAAAAATATTTTAATAGGATGAAAACAAATCAGAATACTATACATGTTGGTGTGCAAATGATATGTTTTCTGAAACCCAATTTTCACATATTGTTAATACACTATGGCCCTCATTCTGACCCTGGCGGTCAAAGACCGCCAGGGCGGAGGACCGCGGGAGCACTGCCGACAGGCCGGCGGTGCTCCAATGGGGATTCCGACCGCGGCGGTAAAGCCGCGGTCGGACCGGCACCACTGGCGGGCTCCCGCCAGTGTACCGCCGCCCCATTGAATCCTCCACGGCGGCGCAGCTTGCTGCACCGCCGCGGGGATTCCGACCCCCCCTACCGCCATCCAGATCCCGGCGGTCCGACCGCCGGGATCCGGATGGCGGTAGGGGGGGTCGCTGGGCCCCTGGGGGCCCATGCAGTGCCCATGCCACTGGCATGGGCATTGCAAGGGCCCCCGTAAGAGGGCCCCTACATGTATTTCACTGTCTGCTGCGCAGACAGTGAAATACGCGACGGGTGCAACTGCACCCGTCGCACAGCTTCCACTCCGCCGGCTCGATTCCGAGCCGGCTTCATCGTGGAAGCCTCTTTCCCGCTGGGCTGGCGGGCGGTCTGAAGGCGACCGCCCGCCAGCCCAGCGGGAAAGTCAGAATTACCGCCGCGGTCTTTCGACCGCGGAACGGTAACCTGACGGCGGGACTTTGGCGGGCGGCCTCCGCCGCCCGCCAAGGTCAGAATGAGGGCCTATATTGTTTTATCAGTAAAGCTGCAAGTTAGTGGAGAGGTTTTTGGACATTTCTTGGAAAGTTACTGTGTATAGATGGCAATATGTGTTACCACATCATGGTTTAGTAATATATTCATTAAAATTGAGTGTTTAAACAACCTGAGAAATACTCCTGCCCTGATGGCAATGTTGTTAGTAAACTAAAAGAAGTCCTAGGTTATGTGGGCTAGACCTCATGGGTATGTGGGCTAGATTCTTGTGATGCATGCAGCAAACGTTAGTCTTCTTAATCAAACAAAAGAGGGTTTCTTGTACTGCAGAAATGCTGAGCTCACATATTTGAAGGTGCAATCATATGTGAGAATTTAGAAAAAGGCGACTCTGTAAACTATTTGCCTAGGATCACACAATTTGAGACCTGTTTACGGGTCAAGTACATTACAGTGAGGTTGAGTAGATTATTTAAGTTACTCGACCTGCGGGTCTAGTAAAATTTTTATGATTTTTGAGCCCTGCAAAGGGGACTACATGTTATAGGATTCACATGTCATCCATACCGGTACACATTTTTTAAGAGTTCTTGGCCTGGATAAGCACAAACTAAGGATTCAAAACATAACACAGTGGTCAGGGTTAACTTTACTATTAAGCATTTATTTCTACCCAAACAAACCATTTAAAAAAAATGAAATTAAACTAGGTATTTATAAAGCACACTATCACTCAGAACAGAGCATCCTGATGTTTCAGATATCAGACTGATTTACTAAACTTCAAGCGAAAAAGAACATTAACATTCAAAGAGCAAGTATTAAACCAAAAGTACATTTATTCAGTCAGCCTTCTACATGCCTCATCAAGTAAGGAAAAGAGTCAGGTTTTCAGACAATTTTTCAAAGCAGATTAAATCTCTATGAATCTCAGTGATCTAGGAAGAAGCTGGTTCTAGGTTTTAGACCCTAACAAAGCAAACATTTGCTCTCCTCTTGTTTTAAGCCTGAAAGAAGGGATAGCTAACAAGTTTTTATTATAGAATAGCAAATTGCATTGAGTCCTCTGATGCATGAATCGATCAGAAAGGTATTTGGGGCCTTTCAGATGTAATATCCTGAAAACAAACGTAAAGGTTTTAAAAAGGATCCGCTTGTGGACAGGAAGCCAGTTCAATTTGTTGAGTCCCAGAGAGACCCAACAGTTCTGAGTTAGCATAAGAACAAGTCTGACTGTAGCTTTTTGGACCATTTTAAGCTTATGCAACAAATGTTTAGTAATATCTCAGTATAGGCTATTGCAGTAATCCAGCCTTGAGCGAATTAATGTCAGGGCCACTGTTTTCCTTGCTGACATATGGAGAAATTCAAATAATTGTTTTAATGACTTAATTATGGAAAAACAAGTGCCCAACACAGCAGAAATAGAGGAATCAGTCAAATTTTACTCCTCTGGACAAAACTAAAAGAATTAACATTCAGACCATTATCCATCCAGTGTTTCTTTTATTGTCTCTGATAACTCTAAAAGAGCAGATTCTGTGGAGTGCCTAGTCCCAAAGCCTGATTGATAGAGATGATGAATGGTGGAATTTTCAAGAAAGACCATAAGTTGTTAGTTAACTAATTTTGTCAACATTGTAGCAGGGGCAGGTAGAATGGAGATAGACCTAAAATTAGATAAAGCATTGGGGTTCACTTTTGGATTTTTCAGCTATGGTTTGACCAACGCCAGCTTCCAAGTCTCAGGCACCAATGCTGAGGAAAGACTGACATTATGAATGCCATTAATCACAAGGTTAATGACTTCAGTAGCTTACCTAAAGACAGCCAGGGGACATGGGTCAAAAGGGTAGCCTGATTTACAAAGTGATTTAACATGTTCCGATTGCTGATGAGAAATACGTTGAAAAGCAGCCATTTGGGTCTTAAGATGGGAAATATCCCAAAACAAGGCACTAAGAATTATTCAGCCTATCAGAGTTACTATTAAATCCCCTTTGGATAGTAATGATTTCTCATTAAGAAAATGTGAGGAATTGTTGTGTAATGTTTGAGAAGGAGTAATATCTCTCCCAGAGGCTTGGGTTGAAGGAATAACTTGGTGATCTGAATATTCTTCTTGGGGGTCATTATCAGTAAGCTCAATTTGAGAAATGAAAAATAACCTTTTAGCCTCCTTTTCCAGGTTGTGATCTAAGTTTGTCTTCCAGCTTATATTGAATCTGCCGCTATTTCTTTCAGGCTGCTTGCAAGAAAACTTTTCTTTTGCCAGAGATAAAATAAACCATGATGCAGAGTTAGCAAGGCTATTCCAACCAGGCTTCAAATAGGAGCAAGCTCATCAATTGCTTCTGCAACATTAGCAACATTATGATAATTACATACTGAGAAAAAAACATACCTTTTTGACTTGTACAATTCAGTTTCCATGCAGCTGTTTGATGGCAGTTCATAGATCACTGTGCTATATTATGATTGTAACTAATGAACTGCACAGTAACAAAAGGATCTGTGAGAAAAAAGGCAGTAACCAGCTGAGCTATTTGCATAAAATACTGTTCTGTGATCTGCGTGGTACATGTTCTTTGCAGCAGGCATATTAACCCTCTGCGCTACCTTAGATGAGGCAAAACTGCCACAAGACAAAACTCCGATCTCTCTCCAGTAGGAACATTAATCACAAGTGCAGGGTGCTGTGTAATTAAAAGGAAGGACATGTATTTTGGGTTTTACATGTCCTGGTAGTGAGAAACTATCAAATTCATTTTTCACTACTGTGAGCCCCACCCCTCTATTAAGATAACAACGGGGATTCTATATTACATTTAATAAACTGTAATTCCTGATTGAGAGGAAGTAGATATGTCATGTTTAGTACCTATGGACATGTAACAATAAATTATCTTTAATGGTAAAGTCGTATTTATTGTTACAATTTTGAAAATGCAATTTTTAGAAAGTTGGCATTTTCCTGCTCTTACCCTATGTGTTTGCAGTCGGTCTCCAATATAGGTCTGTGGTGGGTGACAGGTGGACATTACGCAGTCTCTCTAGACAGCCACACACAAAGGGAGCTTAGGTGAGATGTGATAGGCCACCGACATCCTGATGGGCCATCCTGGCCAGGATGGGAGGGAAGAGCTGGCAACAGCCTCACACCTATACCTGAATAGACTTTCCCCTTTCCTGACAAAAAGGACTGCTTAACCCCCCTGTAGTAGGCCTGGAGCCAAGGCAGGAAAGGAAGACCTCTGTGCACTTTAGAACCCGTCTTTGAAGTCTCCCCCACTTCAGAGGACCCACTGGGTATATGAACTGGACTTCTGACCCTACTTACTCAGTACACCTTTGAACCAGTGGATACTCTGCCACAAAGATGAGTGCTGTTCTGCAGAAGGACTGCCGCTCTTGGACTTCTACTCTGGAAAAACTGCTTTCTGCTTTCTTGCTGTGCTGATCTGGTCTCCTGTTTTCTGAACTCTCAGGGACATAACCAACTTCTAACTCACCTCCTGCAGCACCTGGACTCTGCCATCTGTGAGTCTTGCATTGCCAAATGGTACCAATCAGTTCTGTGCCCTTGGAAGTGGGCATAAAGTGTTGCTCCAGCAAAAATCCACGCGTCAACGCCGTTGTGCCGGTTGGAACCGGCGCACTTCCATCAATGCTTACGCATTGATGCTGCTGCAACGATCAAGTGCATGTCAACGCCGTGGCGCAGTGCCTCCATCTCTTACTTTGCATGGCCCTGAACCGATGCATTGCCTCCATCCTAAGGAATCAACCACAACACATCACCTCCCTGCTCCACGCATCTCCCTTGATGTCGACCCTAACAAGCTACTTTGAAGCAGGACACAGCTTTTCCCTGTATTCGACCCATGCTGCATCGCGGTCGGCCTGAACTTTTGGACTTGACCCGGTCTAGCATGACCTGTTGGCACTTTATGCTTTTAAGCTCTACCTTTCAATTTATTCTTTAAAAAATTAGGAACTCCGGTTTTACTTATTGGATTTCTGTCATGTCTTGTTTTGTTCACTAAATTAAGCTCTATTTTTCTAAACAGGTGTGGTATCTTTTAGGGTGGTGTTTTCACAGTTTTACTATTTGAAGTGCTGCATGAATACTTTATAGATTGCCTCCTAAGTTAAGCCTAACTGCTCGGTGCGAAGCTGTTAGTGGTGAGCACAGGTTAATTTAGGAGGTGTTTGTGACTTACCTTGACTCAGATTGTAGTTCCCGCTTGGGCAAGGTGCATGCCTCTGCCAACCAGAAACCCAATGTCTAACACTCGTCAAACAAATTTCCAGACAGCACTTACTGCGAAACTATGAGCATTCATTAGCAATACGTGTTAGCTCCTCCTGGCGCAGCTGATAAGACTAACAAGAAAGAAACGTCCATCCCATTGTGGATTCAACCCTAAAGAGGAGCCGCAATTATGGAAACACTGCATTGTGTGCATCCTTACAAGCAGTTCTCAAAGCACAGTAAAGTAGAGCTCTGCAAAATACCATTTTGCAATTTATAATATAAACCCCACTATGTGTTATAATGTAAACCCCACTGTGTGCGTATGTGTTGTAGAGGCATAAGCACATAATCTAAATAAGATAGGAATCAGCTAGGTTTCTCAAATTCCTTCCTCTTTGCACTATATGCTAATCTTGTACTATTCAGATTAATTCAATCATTTTGTCTCTTTCTGAAATTCGTACTTCGAAGTCTTCTCTTTTGTATCTCCTAACCTTTGGCCATGCACATTGGAATGCCTATAGCCCCTCCTTAATTCTAAACATTTAGAACAAAGATTTTGTCCAAACAGGCCAGTAGAAAAAGGGCAACTACAATGCTAATAAGTCCTAAAAGCAATTTTCCCCAATTACCCATCTAACATCCAACTTTCTTCCAGAAACCTATACTACTCATTTCATGATCTTGGGGGATTCATGAAATATCACAAATAAGGTCCTGCATGTTCCTTGCATTGTGTGGAATATAGGTGCAGCAACGTACATCCACCCACCTTCCCTTGCTAAAACAAGATTCAGAGCTATTCTGTTCTGTATAGCCATAATGTGCTTTGCAATACTTTTTTTCCTTAAGTGCAGCAGCCATGTCATTTGACTGGGTATGTACATATCTTCACAATATTTAAAGTGACCTTGCTAGTGGAACCATGGCTGAGAATATGTTGATGGTATCTTCCCATATTTCTCTCCTTTGAAAATAAAATGACTGAACTTAAATTTCTTATTGTGATATACACAAGATGTAGGAAATTGGGCTATTAGTTGAAGAGGGTATGTACCCAACCCAAGCAATAATCAAAATCCTAGTCAGGGTGAACTATTGAAGTCACTAAATAAACCTGAGCCCAACCACCTTGTAGCTGTGGCAGAAAGCAAACAGGCTTAACTTAGAGGCAATGTGTAAAGTATTTATGCTGTACTAAAAATGTAATAAAACCAAAATACAAAATAATAAAAACCCAAAGATGAATTCGAAATATAGGGTAAACGTTAATAAACAAAATTACTCCAAAATGGCAAAAATCCAATACGAGGAACAGGAGATGTGATTTTTTAAAGTTTTAAATAGGAATAAGCCAAGAAGCACAAAGTGCCAGTGGTAGTCAATGGATGCTGTAGAATAGGACCTGTGCTCAACTGGGTGCTAACCACGATGTAGCATGGGTCAGATACACACTAACCATTTTTGTCCTAGTCAAAGATTCTACCTTCTGACTTTGGTAATGTAAGTCCCAACCCACCATAGGCTTACACTTAAGCTGCCAAGGAGCTGGGGCCCAGTCCAAGTCCTGTTGCCACCAGTCCTGCTGGGCAGTTGCAGGAAAAGGCCTCTTATAGCTTGGTGTGCCCCTGTAGCTTTTATCAGGAGGTCATCCTTTTGACCCTAGTAGTCCACATCATTGTCCTGGGAATGAGAGGAAGAGCAGGTCCAGTCCTCTAGCCACTTCTCATGCCTCAGCAGGTCAGTCCTCTTTGGACCTTCCACAAGTCCAGGAGTGTTCTCAAGTGGGTGCCTGGACATACCACATTTATGCCTGGCACGAGCTAATAGGTGGGAAGGACTTCTGGGCATGCCCTAACCAATGGAGTAAAGGTTCCTGGGGCCAACCCTGCCCACTTTGGGCATTTTCATGATGGCTGAAGTCTTCAGCCACAGTATACTTGGGTTCTGTGGGGGGGAGTGGGGGAGGGTGGTGGTGTGTGTGTGTATATGTGTGTGTGTGTGTGTGTGTAAAACACTAAAATCTAGTTTTAGGCAGTCCTCATAGAGCAAAACTGTGTTGAGAGCAGGTCTTCTTGGAGGAAATTGTAGGGTCTTCTTGGCGTGTAAGAATGGCCTATTATATTCAGAAAGAAATCCAGATGGCAGAATGTAACTGGTAATCTTGAAATTATCCAGAAAATGATATCTAGCAGAAAGGAAAATACTAGACACCAGAAAAACAAGCTGACGGGGCCAAGCAGCAGAGCGAGGAGCGAGGAGCGAGGAGCAAAGAGTAACAAGCAGGAACTGGAGAAGGCAGAGAATCTTTGAGTCCAGTGAGTGAGCAATCAAGCAAGTACTAATACGACACAACTGGACTCAAGATGGACTCCCCTTTTAAAGTGCAATACAGGGTGTTACATAATCCAAGAAGTGGTTTGGCCATCTTGAAATGGGAAATGGAATAATGGTAAAAGGCTCTAAGTCACATTAAAACATAAGAAAACATTTCAGGAATTTCGGGATAACATTGTAAAGATTAAAAATCCTATTATATATTGTGCAGTATATGTGAATGCTGTGATGCCATCAAAATCCTCTGCATGCAGTAAGGAGATTTGCCCCATAGTTCCTTGCCTACCTTCCTAGATGCGCAGGAGAAAAATATAGCCGAAAGAAGGGTGCGGCCTGAGTGTAAGCTGCATCTGCTTGTGACAGAGTAGGCTCCTTTGAAGTAATCAAAGTCTTGGGCCCAGCCCACAAGCCATCTTGTCAAGGGCACAGCAACACCTGCCCACACCAAATGCCTTTTATACCTGTCCTGGGAAAAAGCTCACAGCTCATTCAAGCCTATTGAATGCTAGTTAGGGCCTGGCAAACATGGCAGAACAAAATGCAAATTTAGCTTCCAGGGACTTCAGCTAGGGCAAAGGTAACATTTTTCAAAGATGTATTTTCAAAATAATAATTACGAATCAGACCACCAGTAAATTGGGCTTGGCATGAATATTCTAAAAGTCCACAAATTAAATTTGTAGCTGTTTCCTAGGTGTAGATAACATTTAATATTCTTAATAGTGTGTCCCAATGCTTTCCTGCAGAACAGCCAACCCTGCTACAGTGAAAGTAGCTTGAGGGGCTTTTTCACTATAAGGACATATTTACATTAAAACTTTACATGTCCTACTTTTAAATACAATGCACCCTATCTTATGGGCAATAAGGCATGCTTATGGGTGACTTATAAATATTTAAAAGAAAGGTTTAGGTTGTTTGACAGATCACATTCACAGTTAAACCCCGTCCAGCCATGCTACTAGCGGCAGGCATTCAGTCACAGGAGATGGCACAATGGGTGCTGCTGTCCACTTGTGACATTTAACTTATAGGCACTAGGTACCCCTTTTTAGGAACCTACCTCTTTTGCAAGTTCATTCCTACACTTTTGGACTGATGCTGCTGGGTTTTGGACTCTGGGAATGCACTGAGGACTGCTAACCAGAAGTCAGTGGCAGCGTTCTAACCCCATACAAAGTATATGTTGAATTGGCAGAGACTAACTTACTTATAAGTCCTTGGTGTAGAATACCTAGGGCAAGTAAGGCAGAGGGTCCACCCAGAGCTGCAGCACTGATTGTGGCACCCTGTGTGTGACAAAGTACAAAATGGCACTCAGCCTGCCACTGCAGATTGGAAGGGCAGTGGTGATACCTCTAGTTCGAGTTTGCCATTCGAACCAGTGGCAAAGCCCCCACTTCCCTTACACATATATGTAAGTTTCCCCTAAGGAAGGCCTATCGCACCCTAAGGCAGGGAGCTGTATATTATTAAGTAGGACATGCATTTTATAATATATCCTGGCAGCAACACTTCCAAATTGTTGCTTTGCCATTGGAGAGTAAGTAGCCAAGTTGACTAACACAGGGTTATTTTCTGACTGCTCAGCCTGGCTAATGTCTGAACTGAACTACTGACATGGGTACTGTAAGGTATCAAATTAATTGTGGCTTTAAACAAGTCGAATTTAATGACACTATTAAAGAAATGCAACTTTTAGAAAGTTGCCACTAGTTGGTCCAGTGGCCTCACGCAGTCGCTGACCACCAGACAAATTTCTGCCCTCCTCTGCAGTGGTGTGGATGACTTCCATGGTTAAGGACAATAGCAGCCTGCTACAAGGTGAGGTATTACCTCCCCTTTGCGGAAGCCACTCAGAGTGTTGGCCCAAAATGCAAACTCAAATCTAAAGCTGCCTTTGGTGGGCAAATGACAATCACTGTTTAGGGCTGCACTTGGTTCAGGGAGACAGGCTGGCGGCAGGAACAGAGAAGGGAGGCTTCTGTCATATTATCCTGTGTCAGCTGTATCTCTTGTATTCTTCTGTATATTGCAAGTCAAGGATAGTAGATAATGGGGTGGCAAATCTTTGGCTAAATTTGGGAATGAGAACAATCCCACTCCTCTGAGACTGAGACATTCTGCTTTGGGTAGTCCTCCCCCAATTTCAAGAGCATGCACACCACTACCAGGACATATTGTTACCCACCGGGGAATAATTTTATAAAATCTGTTGGAAGCTTCAAGAAAGGTCCATCCATTAAATTAGAATGACTCATTATGGCCAAGGTTAATTTACCTACATTATTCTCACAACACACCAAGCATTGTGAATAATCATGTGTAACTTTCCAGAACTTTTAATTTGACCATCGCCTCTGGATGCTATCTGCCTTGGCATCTTTTCCTAAGTGTGTGGGTCCATTAAACAACTTAGCCATCTGTGCCAAGGCATTTGACAATAACACCCACACCCCCACTTCATTGCATCTGCAACCCTTTTTCCCCATTCGCTCTTCCCATCCTGCTCTTCTTTCTCCTGTGTGTTTTGGAACTCCTCACAATTTTGTGCATATACATCAGATATTGTTTTTGCCGAAAATAAAGTAGCTTGCTCCATAGGGGCATTTAATGCATGATAGTGAGCCACATCATCCACAAAATTATTGCGTCTTGAAATCTCATCTAACCCTCCTCAGTGTGCTGCACTCATCACAGCAGCTATCTGTGCCAGCATCTGCAGAGCTGGTAACAAATCAAACATTCTGGGATCATTACAAAGTGGTGTACCAGAAGAGGTCATGAACCCTCTATGTGACCATAAGTGGCGGAAATCATAGACCACCCCAAAACATAATTTGAGAGAGCTTTAAGCTCAAAGGGTTGTATATTTGGTAAAGAAGCTTCAATAATCTTTACCTTTCTCCAAACAACATATTGGCTCTGAAAATTCCAGAACTGTCTTTCAAACAGGAGCCATCTACCAAAAGCACATCATCACAATTTCTCAGGGGTTCATCGTTAATGTCAAGTTGATACTTGGAGCACAGCAGTTACTTGAATACAATCATGATCTTCCTCTTCTGCTCCTACCTGCTGAGATGACAAAGGCAACAATCAATCAATCAATCACAGAAATTTATAGAGCGCGCTACTTACCTGTTAGGGTTCCAAGGTGCTGGGGGAGGGGAGGGGGGGGGGACTGCTACTGCTCGAAGAGCCAGGTCTTGAGGAGTCTTCTGAAGGCGAGTAGGTCTTGAGTCTGTCGGAGGTAGGTAGGGAGCGTGTTCCAGGTCTTGGCGGTGAGGTAGGTGAAGGATCTGCCACCGGAGGAGGCTCGTTGGATGCGGGGGACGGTGGTGAGGGCGAGGCTCGCGGATCGTAGTTGGCGGGTCGGGGTGTAGAAGTTGAGTCTGTCGTTGAGGTAGGAGGGGCCGGTGTTGTGGAGTGCTTTGTGTGCGTGGGTGAGGAGCTTGAAGGTGACCCTTTTGTTGACGGGGAGCCAGTGGAGTCCTTTGAGGTGAGGGGTGATGTGGCTGTGGCGGGGTGCGTTGGTGATGAGTCGGGCTGAGGCGTTTTGGATGCGTTGGAGTTGCTGTAGGTGTTTCGCTGGGATTCCTGCATAGAGTGCGTTGCCGTAGTCCAGTCTGCTGCTGACGAGGGCGTGGGTCACTGTCTTCCTGGTGTCGGTCGGGATCCACTTGTAGATCCTGCGGAGGGTGCGGAGGGTGTTGTAGCAGGAGGAGGTGACGGCGCTGACTTGTCTGTTCATGGAGAGTGCGGAGTCGAGGATGAATCCCAAGTTGCGGGCGTGGTCAGTGGGCGTCGGGGGGGTTCCGAGGGTGGTGGGCCACCACGAGTCGTTCCAGGCAGAGGGGGATGTCCCGAGGATGAGGATTTCTGTCTTGTCGGTGTTGAGCTTCAGGCGGCTATTTCTCATCCAGTCGGCGACTGCTTTCATTCCCTCGTGGAGGTTGGCTTTGGCGGTGGCAGGGTCGTTGGTGAGGGAGAGGATGAGCTGGGTGTCGTTGGCGTAGGTGATGATGTTGAGGTCGAAACAGCGGGCCACTTGTGCGAGGGGGGCCATGTAAATGTTGAACAGCGTAGGGCTCAGGGAGTAGCCCTGGGGGACGCCGCAGATGATGTTGTTGGCTTCTGATCGGAAGGGTGGGAGGCGTACGGTCTGTGTTCTGCCGGAGAGGAAGGATGAGGTCCAGGCTAGGGCTTTTTCCTGGATTCCGGCTTCTTGGAGGCGTGACAGTAGGGTGTGGTGGCAGACTGTGTTGAAGGCCACGGAGAGGTCTAGGAGAATGAGGGCGGAGGTCTCGCCGCGGTCGAGTTGGCGTCTGATGTCATCTGTTGCGGCGATGAGGGCGGTCTCGGTGCTGTGGTTGCGTCTAAATCCGGTTTGTGAGGAGTTGAGGACGTTGTTGTCTTCGATGTGGCGTGTCAGCTGAAGGTTGACGATCTTTTCTGCAACTTTAGCTGGGTAGGGGAGGAGGGAGATGGGGCGGAAATTCTTGAGGTCCTTGGGGTCGGCTTTTGGTTTCTTGAGAAGGGCGTTGATGTCTGCGTGCTTCCAGCTTTCTGGGAAGGTGCCTGTTTCGAAGGAGGCGTTGATGATCTTGCAGAGTTGGGGCGCGATGATAGAGTCGGCTTTGTTGAAGATGTGGTGGGGGCAGGGGTCAGTCGGTGATCAGGAGTGGATGGAGTTCATGATTTTGCGTGTTGCGTCGTTGTCGATGTTGGACCAGGCGGTGATGGGGGTGGTGATGCTAGGGTACGAGGTGGTGACGGAGGTGGGTGAGGTAGGGGTGTTGAAGCTGCTGTGGATGTCGGCGAACTTGCTGTGGAAAAAGGCGGCGAGGGAGTCGCAAAGTTCCTGAGATGGCGGGATGTCGTTGACGTTGGTGCTGGGGGTGGATAGTTCCTTCACGATGCGGAAAAGCTCTTTGCTGTCATGTGCGTTGTTGTCTAGGCGGTCTTTGAAGGAGGACCTCTTGGTGGTCCTGATGAGGTGGTGGTGTCGGCGGGTTGCGTCTTTGAGGACAGCGTGATTGTCCGGTGTGCGTTCTTGGAGCCATTTCTTTTCCAGTTTCCTGCAGGTGCTTTTGGAGGCCAGGAGTTCGTCGGTGAACCAGGAGGCTTTCTTGCTGGTGGGGTTGTTGGGGGGTTTCTTCAGTGGGGCGAGGATGTTGGCGCAGTTGTTGATCCATTGACTGAAGTTGCAGGCCGCGGTGTCTGGGTCGGTGGGCTCGTTTGGTGGGTTCTGGGAGAGGGTGCTGAGAAGTTGTTTTTTGGTGACTTTGCCCCAGTTGTGGCGGGGGAGTTGGCGTCTGTGGTGGTGTGCAGTGGTTTTGTTGTAGGTGAAGTGGACGCAGTGGTGGTCGGTCCAGTAGGGTTCGGTGGTGTCGTTGAAGGTAACGTGGTCGCTGGTGGAGAAGATGGCGTCCAGTGTGTGTCCGGCGGCGTGAGTTGTCGACGTGACAAGTTGTCTGAGTCTGAGGTTTGCGAGGTTGTTGATCAACGTGGTGGAGTTGTGGTCGTTGTTGTTCTCGAGGTGAAAGTTGAGGTCCCCGAGGAGTAAGTAGTCCGTGGAGGCGAGTGCATGGGTGCTTGCGAGGTCGGCGATGGAGTCGCAGAACTGGGCCCGTGGTCCGGGGGGCCTGTAGAGGAGCGTTCCTCTGAGGGTGGTGTTGGGGTCGGTGTGGAGCAACATTCAAAACAACACATATTTAAATGGATTTGGTGGGGGTGCAAACAATATGCAAGAAAGCTAGGTGTACTGAATAGGTTGCACTCGTTTACTCTCCCAGTCGCGTAGGAATACCCGCTTTTTGGAATTTTACAGTGAGCAAGTCACACAGTAAATTCACGGGAAGTGGACTGAGTGCCTATGACCAGTGTCAGACTTTTATGATAAGGGCACTGCTGCGGGGCTAGGGAAAGAGATGGTTTGCTGGTTACATGAGTATACATGAACAGACGTGTGAACAGATGTGTGATAACTAGCTAGGCGGTAGTCACGGGTCTGCACTCAGATTCCTACCGCAGGGCGAACAGGCAGAGTCAGACCTGACACCCCGGCTGGAGGGTGGATAGCAACCGAGAGACTACGTTTAATGACCACCAGAGACAGTGAGTCCTGCAGCTCAGACACACGGTATACTTTCTCATGTGACATCCTGCCCCTGTAAGATTAAGAAACATAAAAGCATTATGAACCAGCATTTACTTGCACAATATTTTAAACGTGCCGGGTTGCCAGGAATTGCACAGTGCAATGTCCAAAGCACATAATATACTTACATGCTTAGGCACTGCACTGTGAAATTTGTATATAAATGTATATAGTTTTCAAGGTCTTAGGTGTTATGGTTCCCTGTCACTGTTCGATTATTACCTTTTTATTTAAATAAATGTGGTGCATACATGTTTATAAAGTTCAGAAAGTGTTTTTTTAAACTAAAAGTGAAGGTCAGACCCTGGAAGTGACAGCTGTTTTACAGTACTTGCATGCCATGTGCTGAATTAATTTCTGCCCTGGAAGATGGAGAGAGGCGAGTTAGTGGGAGGAGGAAAAACAGGAACGAAAATCAAGAGAACTAGAGAGTAAGAAAGGCGAGGGAATGAAGACAGCAGAAGCAAGAATGATAGAACAACAGATTGAAATGGAGAAAAAACTTGAATTTAATAGTACGGTTAGTAGGGCAAGTAAAGAGGTGAATATGTTATAGAACAAGGGGGGACGTGAAAGCAAGGCTAGAGTGAGAGGGATACTAGTAGAGTGTGAGGGAGGGCTAAACATTACAGATGTGAGGAAATAGAAAGAGTAATTGGAGAACAAGGATAAAGGTAAAGTTTATGCATAAGAATAGAGCAGGAAGAGCTAAAAGTAGAGAGCGAGAAGTGCATAATGAGCAAGGGGGGTCAAAGAAGAAAGTGAATGGAGAGGATAAAAAGAGGAACTCAGAGCAATATAGTTACTTAGAAGATGTAGAAAAAAACAAAGGGATCAGAACTGTAGAGAGAAGTGAGAATTCCCGGATAATGGACCCGTGCCCTAAAGTAACTATAACTCGCACCCTCACCATGCACTGCTAATTACCCCACAAATTACGGCGCTCTTGAAAACAGCCTTGGTAATATCAATGCAATATTTGCAGTGAAAACGTTTAGGCAAAAAACTGTGCATGGTCACCACTAGGTAGTTATAGTTAGGAACATGTTTCCATAGAAAAAGCGTTTTTTGACTTGCCTGTATTTATGACACCGTTTCACAAATCTTCACTAAATTTCCCAAAAGCAGTGTCCCGTTGATTCTTGTTGCAAACAGAAAGTTTCAGGGTGACCCGTCAACCAGAGGCTGAGAAAAAAGGGGGGGGGGGTCAAAAAAGTTGCATTTCCTATGTTTATTCCCATAGGCTACAGCATTAACTACTGCACAACATTACACCAAATGTGGCAGAAAGCTAGCTTTCAGTATACAGATTATGCTTTCACTTATTTGGTGTGAATCCGTTCATAGTTTTTGAGAAATTTAAGGAAATCCAAATTTGATTATATCTCTGGCCGCGAAGCCTTCGCAAATAATGACAAACTTGTGCCAGGAAAGACACTGCCCTGATTGGCTGCCAACACTTCATCCAGGAAGTGTTGGCAGCCATTTTGGTATTTGGCTTCAGCAGAGTCTCTAAAAAATAAAATATATAAAAAAAAGGAGCCAGGTTAGAGACACCATGACCTCTTAGCTCTGGTGTTGGGGTCTAGAGGGACCCTACCAGGGAAAAAAAGCATTTTTAAAAATCTTTTTTTGCCACCAATTTGCTGCAAAAATATAAAAATAAACAAGTGCAAACTCCAGCACTTGTTTTTTTAAAGCCCCGGAAGGGCCATGTCCTAGGGGCATGTAATGAATAAGGAGGAGTGAGCATTGGGCCCCCTGCTTGAGCTTTGTACTGCTCCAGGGATCTCCACTCCGGGGGCCAACATGTAATGGGATGTGGGGGGACCACCACCTCCCTATGGCTCTTTACGTTGGAGGGGGGCCATGTGGTCCCTTCGAGCAGCCACAGATGGCCCTGGGGCCGCCACCCCCCAGGGCCTGCTCCTGTTATGTGACAGCTGCTGCCAAGTCACAGCATACACTCTGCTCGCAGCGAGGGAGAGCTGTCAAACAGTTCTTCTTCACTGCGAGCAGAGTTTTCCTCTGTTTCCCTGCCCGCTGAGATGCAGGCAGGGAGAAAGAGGAAACATTTGATCTCACAGAGAGTTAGCTGGTTTGGCCATTCCCTCTCTGTGACAACAATTCTGGCTCCAGCAGGAGGAGGGGAGCCGCCTGGGACCAGGGGGCCTTCAGGCTTCCCCATGGTCCCCAACATTGTGAGTGGGTGCCCTGGGGGGCACCCAGTCACATAGCCGGGCACCAGGGAATGGGGTCACCGGGGCCAAGATCTGCCCTGGGGAGGGAGGCAATGTGGCCCCTCCCTAAAAAAAAAAAAAAACAATAACTAGGCTGTGCCCTGGGGGATGGGTTCCCCCGGGCTGATAGCGGCCTGGGGAGGGGGGCCACGCAGCTCCCACCCCCAAAAAGGAATAATTAGGTCTCGCCCCCAGGGATGATGTTCCAAGGGCCAAAATCACAGATTACCACTTACAAGCACTCCTGACAACTTTTATAGCATTATTAAAAATATAAATGAAACATTAGTAGTCAAATAAAAAAAATAAAAAACTGTGCAGGGAGGGCACGAGTTATAGTTACCTTAGGGCGCGAGTTATAGTTACTTGAAATAACTCTAACTATATATATATATATATATATATATATATATATATATATATAATAATAATAACTCATGCCCCCGCAATGCACAGTTTTTTTGTCCAAAATGTCACTGAAAATATTAATTTGATATTATCAATGATGTTATCAAAGATGTCATGAGTGCTGTAATTTGTGGGATAATTAGCAGTGCATGGTGAGGGTGCAAGTTATAGTTACCTTAGGGCATAAAGTTATAGTTACTTGAGATAACTTTAACTATAACAGGAGAACGTCTATGGTTTTGTTTGTTTAAAATGTGAGCCTATCTATAATGTCCTGTAACCTTTGTTTTTTTAAGTGAATTTTTCTGTTTTATTTTTAAATTCTATTTCCTAACTATAATGTCCTTATAACCTTTGTTTTTTTCAGTGAATTTCTATGTGTTATTTTAACGTAAAGTAATTTTCATTATTATAGGATAATTTAACCACCGCCACGCACGGCCTTTGGTTAGCCAACCCCACATAACCACCCAACCTTGCACCGCGCTGGGCCTTCTGCCATGCATGCTGACTAAAACCAGCTCTTGTGTCCAACCCCCTAACCACCCAACTGTAAGAGAGAGAGAGAAAGTGAGAGATATTGAGAGAGAGAGTGATTTAGGCTTTGATGAATTATATACTTAGGATAAGATATTTCCGGACAAATTGAAAAGAAAAATATTTTTGTCAATTAAAGCACGAGATCACCTTACAGTTTGCAACATAATTTGTCTTTGTTGAAAAGAAACTAAAGCAGGAAATGACCACAGACTCACCTAGACTGGAACCCTTAACCTTCAGTGTGCATATCCGAGACCTTAATCACTAGGCTAGTGGTGACTCTTTACTGTACCGTGTCCAGACTTAGCTATGACATTCAACCCACAGATTTTGAGAGGAAAAAGACTTCAGTGTTACATCATTAGGAATGTTTAACTGTCAAAACACAGGAAAATAAACAGAGACACTTCCATCAGGTACTGCCTTCAGCCTAATGAGTAACAGTTCAAGAGCTTTATGGGTAGGCCAGAAGTGACATGGTCTGCTGTCCATCAAAACATTACTATAACTTTTAAACCAAAAATCTTGCTAGTTTGACGCTTTGAAGTCATTGCATGGAGTGACCATAGCAATAACAATCTCTCTATCTCGGGATGGAAGAGAGTGAGAGTGACAGGACCATGGGGGAGCCGCAAGGCCCCTGTAGTTCTAGCCAGGCTCCCTGTGTCCTGCTAGAGCCAGTATTGCTCCTCCAAGCAGGGAGCTGTTTTAAATAGAATCTTCCTGCTTGTGGGAGCAATGTTTTCATCTGTTTCCCTGCATGCATATTTGTGTGCAGGGAAACATATGAAAACTTCACTTCTACAAGTGAGAGCAGTTTGACAGCTCTCCTCTGCATACAATGAAGTGTTTGCTGTGACTTAGCGGGAGCTGTCAATGCTCCCACCAAGTCAGAGCAAGCAGCTATGTCCCGGGGTTGGGCACCCAGGACATAGCAGGAGCTGGCCCTGTGGGATGGCAGTCCCCAGGGCCATCTATGGCTCCCCTCGGATGTAAAGTAGCCCCAGAGAGGTGGTGGTCCCTGGGGCTGCGGGTGGGGAGGTGCACAGCACTCGTGTATTATATTTGATTGAAGCCCCAATGAGGTGGCGATCCCCATGCCTGTGGGGCGCACAGCCCCCGCATTCATTATAAATATATAAATAAAGCCCTGGGGAGGTGGCGGCCACTAGGGCATCAAAATGCTAGAGGAGGAGGGGCCCTTGCACCCCCTCCTTTATGTGAACATGCCTAAGGGGCTTCATAAAAACAAGCGTAGGCGCCCCTGCTTGGGTTTTTTAAAACATTTTTGACGTGTATTTGCACATTGTCGTGATTTAGCTGCATAATTTTCTTTTAAAAAGTGATTTTTTGCCCTGGCGGGGTCCCTCTTAGGCCCCAGCACCAGAGCTATGGGGTCACGGTGCTCCTACCCTGGCCCTTTTTCTTTTTTCTCACTTTTTTTCTGGGACTCGGTTGAAGTTGAGTCCCAAGATAGTTGACAACAATACTTGGTTTGAATTGTTGGCAGCCAATCAGAGCTCTACAGCTCCATGCTGAAGCTCCTTTTATTCGTGAAGTAGTCATGGAGGACCTGTGGCACTAGATATCACATACCAATGAAGCATATATTAAGCCAAATATTCCTATATCAAACATCTCCTAAATCGGGCCTCTGTTTAATCGGGTTTCAGAATTACAATTATCTGTCATTTGTCAAAAAAAACGTCACGGGGGAAAAAATAAGTATTTTAATGGATATTTCTTGGAGAACTATTAATATATATTCTTCTCTTCACTTTATTGCTGACAATGAATGAATTCAAATTTAGTGTGAAAAAAATAATAGATTCGAAAAGATTCAGTTTCATATGTCTGCAATTAGGGGTTGAGTTGAATTAATTAATTTATTTCCTTGAAAGAAAGTAAAAGTATTTTTTCTATGTTTGTGTGGAATTTGGACACAATTTTCAAACGAGGCTGTGACGAAGACCCCTGGTGGGTTAAAACACATAGCCAAATAAATTATTGCAAGACGCTGACACGGTGTATGCGTTTTTTTAACTTTTGTCCTTTCAGAGTATAATGCTGAAGGATTTGGATTGTAAATATATATATATATATATATATATATATATATATATATATATATATATATATATATTTGGAACCTTTGAATTATGATAGCTTTAACTTAGAACCCCAACCAGGATATGTTAGGAGAGTGGGCAGAGAATAACGCCAACTTTTCAATAAGGGTGATATCTATTTTAATCAAAATCACAGAAATTGATCACAATAAGATCTTAGAGGAAATTGAGGCATTAGAACAAGAACTCCAGGGTAATCCTGATCAATAATTGATCGCAAACACGCAAAAAGATATGATGGAGTTTGTGAAGAAACCACACTATCAAGAATATAAAAACACTCAAGTTCCAACATGATAAATTGGACTACCAACAAGGACAGATATACACATTCTTAAAGCGATTTGAAAACATATGCAGACAAGCTCTAGCTGGCATTCCACAAGTCAAAGAACAGAACATGTGTAAAGAAAGCAGCTCTAAATTCAGCTCTGAAGTTGAGACTGATCAGAAAAGTGTGGATGCAAGTAAACTGGCATTGTACAGGACATACCCCCAGTAGAGGAGGAGCTTTGTTTTTTACACTTAGGCAGGACTTTCAATTTAAGGCCACGGCCGCCGAGGGAAATCGTACCAAAAGGCGGAGGAAGAGGAAAAGCAGTGGTAGAAGAATCTCAACCAAAACGCAAATCAGTACAGAAGGAGAAACAGAGCAGACATATGAACAAATAAACATGATGGCTTCATTAACCATAATCACTTAGCGGCCATTGAACTTTCTCTGCAGGAGGAGCAGATCTTAATGCACAGTCTGACATTTTGCTATCAGACTCATTTTAACTACGCACAAACTAGAATTGATCTATATAAGTTCATTAAAAACTAAAACTACAAAAATATTTCATGGATAGATCAATTCCATGCATGGAGAGAGGTAATGAACAGGGACAAAGCATCAGTAATCTCCGAGTATCTGATATCAAACCATTGGCAGAGCTGGATCAACTGGAGAGAGAAATTGAGGGAGGTGGGATGCTATACAGTGAACAAGAACTGAGTGCTGAACAAGATCTAAATGTCTATAGAAGTATTGCAACTCCTTTCAAACCCAAGTCGTCTTTTTGTCCTATTATGCTGCCAGAGTTCATTGACATCTTTTCAGAACTGGTGATACAAGATCTGAAGAAGCTCCAAGTAAAGCTACAATCGGACAGAAGCTATGGAAAGGAGACGAGTAGGAGGCCATACAACTTACTGATTGAATATTTATGGGCCAGGCCAGATGTTGTGGTCCCTCAAGTGGACAAAAAAAGGAGAACTTGGTTCTGTGGCCACTCTCCATGTACAAAGAAGAGGCAATGCGCCAAATGAGCAATGAGAGTTGTTACAGTAGATCAAGTAAATTGTAGATAACAAGAGTCCAGGCAGCATATTGCATGAAGCTAGATAAATGGAGGGGGATGGGGTTGCTTAATCATGAAGAGTATGCTTTTTTGAAAATTGATCATCCGTTCATACCTATTTTTTACCTGATCCCCAAAGTCCACGAAGACGTTAATGTACCCCCAGGATGGCCAATAATATCAGCATTCGGGAGCCTATTTGAAAACACCTCTCGATATATTGATTTCTCTCTACAGGAATACATCCAGAACTTGCCTTCTCATATCCAGGACACTGGGGATTTTTTAAGGCAATGTATTATGTGACATGGGAGGATGACTTTGTGATGATTACCTTGGATGTGACTGCTTCGTATACTAGCATCTCCCATAAAGATGTCCTGCGGGTGGTTGAATACTTCCTGGGCAATAGACCCATCTTCCTTTACAAAAACACCCAAATGCTTCTGCAAGTGATACATTGGTGTTTACATAAAAACTTTTTTTCTTTTTGACAGAACTGTTTACAGGCAAAAGAGAGGCTCGACGATGGGCACCTGCTTCACCCCAATTATGCTAATTTGCATATGGGCTGGTGGGAGGAGCAGGTACTCTCATCAGAGTTCACCAGTGAGTGGAGAACAATGTGGTTATGTGGGCCTGATACATAGATGATTTTGTCGCATAGGCTCTCGTTATGTTAATGAGACTACTGGATTTTGAGCAACAAGATCGTCCACGATGTGGGGGACTAAGTCTGGCCCATGGTAGATGACGCTTGTCACTCCAAATCCGGGTTTTGCTCCGGCTAACTAGCAGTGCCTCATCTCTCCCAAATTGTAGAGACAGTTGGGCAGCCGAGCGCATGACATCTCAGTACTTCTCAGGGAAGTCGTGGTCACTCAGATCCATGTTAAGCTCTAAGCCTGCCTTTCAGGTTCCCCCGGGAGGACATCAACCCTCATACCTGAGCAAAGGCCTGTAATCTGCATCAGCATCTGCAACGGGGCATTCAGCATACAGTTGTGTTTCTCTGGCTGGAATCTCCCTCTTTACGTGTACTAGGACTAGAAAGTGTTTTTATAACTAACACCCAGATGTTCTAAGAAAATGCCCCTATGTAAGGATGTGTATTTTCTATGAATGCTGGAAACTAAACTTCTACCACGTTTACCGGCAACGTACCAGACTGTAGCCTTGACTGTAGCACAGGACGATCAAGAATGCATTATTTGAGAACACAGTGCTGAGCTAAGCTAAACAGTGCGATAGAAGATAATAAAACAAGACCGTAAAAACTGGTTATTGTAAAATAACAATGCAAAGCTGAATAAAATATATCTTGGGAAAAGTGCACAGCAGCCTAGTATGTTAAACTAACATGCATGGAGCTATTCTTGAAATGGCTACACATCACCCTCGTCTGTAGAAAGTGGTTCAAGCCAAAGCTAAAATGCCCTATCCTAAAATATATCTAAAACCCTACTTAATTTTGACAAGTCAAGAGGACACACAAGCATACTACTCGGCAATTTAAAAGATGAGCATGCGGCCAAGAGCTGAATTCAAAGGAAAATGTCAATTTAGAACAGTTCCAAATCAAGCATCAGTCATGGAAAGCAGGAGATCCTCCACTTCGGCAGATGACAAAACGGGTAAATCTGCGCCAAAAACCACTAAGGAGCAAATTGTTCCATAGCCCCAGTGTCAACCAAGGCAGCATCCTGTGCAGTGCCTATTAACAAGTTAATGGTAACTTCCTCCAGGAAAGGTAGCTCGTAATCAGCTTCTCTGAGCAAACGCAGCCACAGCGCGCATGTCTGGTAATGAACCCTCAACGAGAACATCAACAGATCAGCATCAATCTCTGAGGGGCGTTGCTGTGAAAGACAAACTTCCAGTGCATGTTCAAAAGAGCACCAACAGCACCGAAATACGGGCTGCACACAATCCAAAAACCGGTCTGAATTACAGAGACCAGTCACACCCCAAATGTTCCAGGAGTGTTGCTCCAAACTGCTGCATCATGCGGTCACGACACAGCTGCGCTGATGGGAACGCCTTCATTTGTCCTTGTTGCGGCGGGACAGCCATTGCGGAAAAACAACAGCAACAGCAAAATGCCGGCTAATAAAGCCAAAGTTATTGGAAATCCACAAAAAATGCTTCAGAAAATTGAGTGAATAGCCGAAGGCATCAAACTGAATATAGAGGAAAAGGTGTGAACAAAACCAATACCAACAGATTTGAAAAAATGCACTAATCCAGCCGTGCTGAACGCATTAAATATACGTCCCACGAGTTCACCAAAGTGTCTTGGAAAGTTCGTATTTAACAGGGACCTTGTCACTTGAAGTGCGTAGGTCTCGCATGCAGATGTAAGGGCCACATGCTTCTGAAACAATAAAGCCTTCAGTCTACTTAACTTGTCAAAATTCACCTTGGAAGTAGCAATGTGAGGCCAGATATCAGCTACCTCCCTAATTTTAGTGGGGGGAAAACAACACGTTCCAGCAGCATGTAACGACCTTAGAGACCGAAACAACGTAAACTATGCTGGCCCGCATGCCACAACTGTCTTCACTACTAAGAAGGACGTAGCTGCCATTTGAAAGCACCTGGAACGTGTGTTTAATCAAGGGGACTGGAACTCCCTTCAGATAGCAAGCCAAGTTTGCAACCGAGGCATTACACGCCCCATGCAAGGACAGCTGCTTACAAATCATTGAATGGCTGACTAAAGTCTCACATTCACTACCGCTAAGAAAGACCTCTTTCGTGCCATTGAGGCATTTGTACGAGAAGGGACGCTCCCACACCTCATGGATGTAACTATCTCCCAACTTCTCATATCTGCCTACCGGAACGTGTTCCAAACAAGAAGTGAATTGTAATGTAGAAATAGGCAGATTAATAACCCAGTGTATCAACCACTCTGCCGGAGGAATCTCGGCCACGGTAAAAGGCAGTCTTTCTATCTTTTCAATGTTAAGCATGACATAAGTCGCCTCCTTTTTAGCCATTAGTTGTTGTTGCCGCGTTAAATTAGAGGAAGAAAATATTTCCCTGGCACTGATGTGCTGCCACGGAACGCGACCCGCCTTCAATGTCTGAAGTGTCCAACCCAACTGCATAATGGACCTGGTCTGACTCTGTCCATGATATAAAGAAGACATATCAGATTGTATAATGTCTATAGCAGAAGAAACAATGTTGTTAATTGTATATATCCGGTCGGACAAGGTGTGAATCCCATTATCCACAACAGCTAATGCCTTTTTCAAATTTTCCTGATCTATCTGCCTTAACCGGGCTGCAGCCTCTTGTTGGGAAAGTTTCCATATTTCATTGTATACCTCATACGTGGTATCTTTGGGCCTGACAAGAAATCTTGTAAGTCAGTGTTGTTAGACAGGAGATTGAGGTGTGTCTTAACCGCGTCTAGTGAGGATGATTTTAGCCACTGTTGGCACAATTTTCCTACACTATATGTTGTAATTATGTCAGCATGTTCTGGTGATATATAGCGAGGGTCTGACCTACTCGTTCGGAAACCCCCCCCGAGGAGGTGACAAAACGTTGATGACACCCGTTGGTATTTATTGGCCACAATAACCACCCGCCTGGACGTTTCAATGAAGCATTAAACGTACCATTCAGGACCCACACATTGAGCTCATTTATAGTTGCATTCGTGTACTTTTGCCAGTCATCAAATTTTGCAGGGGCAGGTATACTGGGCATGTTTAATTCTCTAATTGTGGCTAGGCCTAAACAACTTGTTTGTTGTACTGCTTCATTTAAAAAGATCATTTGAACAGGGATGAGACATGCTCTAAACAATGTTTCTCTACCCTGGGTCTGCCAATTTTTTGTTCCCCAAACGCTTTTCAAATCAACATATTTTGACCAATATTCATAACCTTCAATTAATAACCGGGAAACAAAGGAGTCCGAATATATAAATTTTGTGTTGGTCAATAACATATGTATATCCTTAGTAGGAGTTACCTTAAAATAATATGACTTAGCATTTCTTTGACGATGCCCAGAAAAATACGCAAACTTTTCAGTATACGTTTTTGAACTCCCTTGCGGGGAAGTTGGACAATGTTCCCGTTGTGTGTAATTAAATATCGTTTTTGGACTGCTCGCTCTATGTATGAAGTGGTGCCCATAATAGTTATAGCAAAACATATCACCATCATTTTCTTTAAACTGGTAAATATCTTTGTTTTCATAGACAGTATAATATTGCAATTCTGTCATCATAGAATCAACTGTTTTCACATCCCAATCATCAGATACACTGCCTGGTATGACTATATCGTTCATTGATAATTTTAACACATACGGTATTTGAATAATTTTAGTGGGACCGTATATATCAAACATTACTTTGTCCCACACAATCCCATCAGGAATCGGTACTGCAAAAATGTTCACAAAAGACAAGTCTCTGCGAATCTTATGTGATGAAAAATGTGGTTTCAAAACCTCCTTCACCTGTTCAACCGCTGATCTCTCGGGAAGAAAATGACCATGTATCAACAAGAAAAAGGTAATGACAAAACCAATCCAAAGCAGAAAGGCTAGGACAGTCAAAGAAAGCCATACATAGTTCCATGGAAAAATGAAATATGTTTCTTTAAGCCAATGTAATAGCTTACGTGCACCTGACAGATCAGCTGTCGAAGAGGCAAACGAGTCCGATAGACCGTCGTTGTAGTTGGCAAAGTAACCAGAGGCTGTTCGTGCAAATGGCGTAGCCATGGCCAACGGTGGAGTTGGTGTTTCCCTTGGTGGTACACTGTAGACAGCACCATCCATCTGGCTAGGGACTGGTGCTCGATAAGAAGGGCCAAATTTTTTTTTCACTGCAACCTTTTCACGTACAAGATCCCCAACCCTGGGAATCCAGCCGGTAGATGTTACTGGCACATCCTTAATTCCTGTGGAGGCAGCACTTTTAGAAGAGTTATCTTCACAGAACTGCTGTAATTCCTGTAAAACAGTGACACAATCATTCATGTCAAAAGGTGTTTTTGCTGCCTCCACGCCAGGACCATCAAGATCCGGAACAAACATTCGTGTTCCGAACAGGCACTCATATGAAGTACGACCCCCCAGGGACCTTCTAGGCAGGTTATTTAGTGCTCTCTGAACTCCATATAGGTGGGTTAGCCAACTACGACCCGTACCTAAGACTCTGGTCGTTAAGGATTGCTTTAAATCATGGTTTAATCGCTCCACTACACTATTTCCCTCGGGATGAAATGGAGACGAGTACTGGAGTTGGACCCCAAACGAAGCCATGGTGGCCCTGAATGCCCTTGAGGCAAAAGCAGGGCCCTGGTCCGAATGGAATGCCGCAACTGCAAAGACTCGCAAATCTTTAATAACAGTCCGAGCATCAGCCGAGCGTTGTGGACTGCAATGATTCAAGTACACACATTGTAATGGTCTATTGGAAATTAAGAGAGGTGTCTGCGGCAGGCGCTTGGCCGTGGAAACTTTAATTTGTTTATAGATGTCAAAACAAAGAACATACTGCTTGGTCTCTTTATAGAGACCGGGCCACCAATAACGGGCCTGTACGAGTGAAATTGTAGCCGCCACACCAGCACGTGCAGATGCCACCCCCTCATGCGCTGCTTTAATCAATTGAGGTCTTACATCTTTATTGGGAATGTCGCGTACGCCTACGCCTGGAATTTTTACTTCTGCGTTCAGCATACCTCCCATCAAGTATTGATATTTATTAGGAAATCCTTTAGGATAAGGCGTGCCATCAACCATGACTTTTATGGCAGCCATAATGTATGTGTCTTGTTTGGAACTCGAACAAGTCACTGCAGCTACAGTGGCAACTGCCACTGCTGACTTTGCGGCTTCATCAGCCAAAGTATTTCCAGCAACGTTTATTCCAACGTGCTGGTGTCCAAGTGTATGCACAACATGGACTTTGGGTAGCGTCTCTTTCAGATCTGCTACCTTCCCCCACAGGAGTCTGTGTTTTATGGTGTTGCCTTTTGAATCTCTGAACCCATTCAAACGCCAGTAATGCAGATATTCATTAAAAGACTGGACGCAATAATATGAATCACAAACAATCAGTGTGAACTGTGTCGGATCCGTATGTTCTAGTGCCATCAGTAGAGCTTTTAGCTCAGCCAATTGTACTGTACAATCCCCTAAGGTCTATGTATAGGTATGTTGGGGACAGAATTTCTACCCCTCCATATAGCCGCTTACGACTGCGCATGCAGCAGAATATTGATGTTTAGTTCCAATCGCTGGTTGCGCAGAGCCATCAGTGTACATGACTGTATGATATTGATCAATAGGCAAGGAGTCTGCTGGAACTGGATATTCTACTTCATATTGTAGAAATTCTTGAGTTTGTAATTTTGGGTCGAAGATGTAGTCTACATCAGTGGATGTTAGAGACGTAGCCCATTGTATCCATCGTGGATGAAGTGCTTTCGTGTTCGGAATGCTAGCTTTTGTAACAACCTCTAGGGCTGGAATAGGAGAAACGACAATAATGCGTTTTCCTTGGGCAAGAGGTCTTTCTTTAATAACAGCCATCCGCACAGCAGTGAGAATTTTCTCTGTGGGTGCAAAGGGTTGTTCAGCAGCTGAATACAAATGTGATTTGTATGCTATCGGGACTGTCTCACCTTCATTAAATGTTACATTAGTGAAACCGATGGCCCCAGCTATTACCCTGATGACCAAGTGTGTTTTATTGTCCCTTGTGTGTAAATATTTTGCTGCTAGCATATCTGTCTGTAAATCTCGAAGAGTACTTGTATGTTCAACCATCCAGAATTTACTTGAGAAATCTGGACGTATTAAGTCATATAATTTTATGCAGGTTGCATAATCAGGAATGTATGTTCTGCCAAAATTTAGAAAGCCCAACAACGATTGAAGTTTTTTAATCTTATTTGGTGGTTGCAATTGTGCACATTTTCCTAAAAATTGTGGCGCTAGGCTCTTCCCTTCACTCAACAGCTCATAACCCAGAAACAGGACACTGAGGTAGGCAATTTTTTACTTTTTAAAGTTAAATTTGTAGCCTATTTCGGCAAACCCTACAACAATGCGGGCTACCCGTCTTAAATGTTGTAGTAACTCGCCATCCGTGAGATATATACGGTCCACATATGACAATGCTTCAGGGTCTATCTCGTGTAAAATAGCAGTCACACGAGCCGCAAACAGTCCTGGGCTGTTCTTATAACCCTGGGGCAAACAACAGAATTTTTTCTAGGAGCCTAATGCGCTAAAGCTTGTTAAATCCCTTCTTTCAGGCGCTATATTCTGGCAGAAGAACCCATTTGAGATATCTAAAGTTGTTTTGTATTTTTTCCGCACTATGTTGCTCATTAGTGCAGTGCTATGTGAGTTTTGTATAGCATATGTACGTGTATGTCCGTTTAAATGTCTGTAGTCTAAGACTATTCTGTATGAGCTACAGGGAATAAAGGGTTATTCATCGGTGAGACACAGGGTTCAATCACACCCTGGTATTCTAATTGCATGAGTATCTCTCTCACCGGTGCCCTTGCTTCATGTTTTATGGGATACTGCGGTTGTGGCTGAGGTTCACTTTTAATGGGAATTACATGGTATGGAGAGTCCCTATCCCACCCTATGTGATTTCTATATAACACAGGTGCTTGTGCTAGAGCCCATTCTATAGAATAGGACTCAGCGAGTTCCTCTGGAACAAGGGGCGAGAAGGAAGGTTTAATAACCTCTTCTCCATATGGGCAAAATCAGGCAGCCAGTCTTGTTCTGCCAACAAGATGTCATATACTTTGACTACACGGTCCCAAAAGATTGCGTGTATCATACGTTCAATGTCTCCTTCCAGTTGTAGTGTTACCTTATACACCCTAGCGGGTTTGGAGACACGCATGTCCGCTGTTTCTACTTGTATAAAGTCATCAGTTGCTTTCACCTCCAGGTGCTCTAGAAGATTCCGGCGAACTATTGCGACCTTTGCCGTGCTGTCTAGCAGTGCTAGAGCCCAGTTCTTGTTCTTCAAGAGAACCCTCTTCCTCAGTGGCATATCGAACTGAGACTGCTGCCACTTTTTTCTTTTTAAATTGTTGTTTTTGCTGTGCAGGTTTCTCTTCCTTTTTAACAGAAAACTCAGAAGAGTGTTGTGATTCCTGTCTCGGTTTCACGTCCTCTGTTCTCCGCTCTGATCGCCCACCTCTCTCATTTCTCTTTTCCGATGAGTCCTGAAAGGAATGAGATTGGCTTGTATCAGTATATTGATATTTATCAGGCGTTTTTATATTCTCTCTATTCCTGAGATTATATCTATTCTGTGGGGTCTCCACTCGTGGAGATTCTCCCCTTTCTTTTTTAGGTGTTTGTTGTTTTTTCTCCCAGTGTTTCTTAGTACCCTCAGGTAGCTGTTTAGTGTTATCTTTATTAATTTTACCCTGAATTTGAGGTTTTTGTGGTCTAGCCCCTAGGCTATCTCGACCGATACTTGAATACGTTTCTGCTATTATTTTAGGCAGCTCTTGTTCCTGATCTTGTTGCGGAACATCACGGAGCCGCATGTGCATGTGCACTGCGACTGCAACTGCTTCCCCTTTTAGGTTACTTAGGATTATTGAAGAAACTGTGGCAAAATTGCCCATCAGTTGCATTCCCAAATCTAGGGCCGGAGCAGCCCCATATTCATCTTGAATTTGTTAAAGCACTTCCGGTAGGTTAGCAAGTGTCTGTGTACCGTGTGCTGTTGTATAGAGCGCGGCAAATACCGTGCCCTATGTGTTACAGTGTTCAACTGTAGGGACCATCCCAAAGGACAAGCACATAGATAATATTCTATGTTTATCCTGAGGTCCCGTATGGGGAAATACTGCCTCCAGCGTATTAATTTTTTGTGCTAGCCAAAACTGAGTCTCCTCTCGTTTGGCCGGGACCTTACCCATAATTGAATGTACAGTCACCGGATTTATACCTGGTGTTACTGCATGTGGTTGTGCTGGAGCAGCACACGCTGGGTTTGTATTTAAAGTTTGCATCACAAATTGTACTAATCGTCTGTATATTGCTGTTAACTCAATGTATAAGCGTCGAACCTCAGCTACTGCCAAATTCGCAACGCAGGATGTGTTGCATATGTGGCCAATATGCTGCTGTGGTGGAAATTCTCAGCACCACGGAAGTCTCCGTATACGGAACTGAGGTGTCATTATATATAATGAGACTGAGAAATTCCGGTGGACCCGAAAAGTAGAGCCTTACCAAACTTTGGCGGCCCCATGTCGCATAGGCTCTCATTATCTTAATGAGACTACTGGATTTTGAGCAACAAGATCGTCCACGATGTGGGGACTAAGTCTGGCCCACGGTAGATGACGCTTGTCACGCCAAATCCAGGTTTTTCTCCGGCTAACTAGCAGTGCCTCATCGCTCCCAAATGATAGCGACAATTGGGCAGCCGAGCGCATGACTTCTCAGGGAAGTCGTGGTCACTCAGGTCACAACCGGTTCTCTCATACACAGTGCGGTCCCATATATAAATGACAATAGAGGCAGTATAAGTTTTAAAGATTGGTTTAATAAAACAACTGCATTTTGGATAACAAAGCGTGAGCTGCAATAACCAGAACTACACAACACAATAATATTAAAATAGTAACGATGAGAGTGAAGCACAAGAATAAGGCTAGCATAGTGCCACTAGATTATTCTGTCTCTAAATTATATTTCGAGCACAGGATGTTAATCTCTAAGCCTGCCTTTCAGGTTCCCCCGGGAGGACATCAACCCTCATACCTGAGCAAAGTCCTGTAATCTGCATCAGCATCTGCAACGGGGCATTCAGCATACAGTTGTGGTTCCCTGGCTGGAATCTCCCTCTTGATGTGTACTAGGACTAGAAAGTGTTTTTATAACTAACACCCAGATGTTCTAAGAAAATGTCCCTACGTAAGGATGTGTATTTTCTACGAATGCTGGAGACTAAACTTCTACCACGTTTACTGGCAATGTACCAGAATGTAGCCTTGACTGAAGCACAGGACGATCAAGAATGCATTATTTGAGAACACAGTGCTGAGCTAAGCTAAACAATGCGATTAAAGAAATTAAAACAAGACCGTAAAAACTGGTTATGGTAAAATAACAATGCGAAGCTGAATAAAATATATCTAGGGCAAAGTGCACAGCGGCCTAGTATGTTAAACTAACGTGCATGGAGCTATACTTGAAATGGCTACACAACAATTTGTTTGTCATATGGAGGGGCACGGAATTTGAGGCAAAGAGATTTACGGAAAGGCTGAATGATAGCCATCTGAATTTGCACTTCACTTCCCACATTAGCTGCAAAGAGGTCCACTTTCTCGATTTGGTAGTATTTGTACAGAAAGATAAAATCCACACTAAACCACTGCTAGTATTGCATGCCAGTAGCTTTCATCCCACCTAAGCACAGCCTACCCTATGCAGAAATTCTGAGGATGAAACACAATTGCAGTGAGGATATCCAACTGAGAGAGGTGCAGGATGAGCTCAGAATGTGATTCCTGCAGAGGGGGTACAGGCACCAGGTATTGAGTTCCGCTAGGAATAAGGTAGGTCAGATCAGCGGGGAGATACTCCTATTTAAAAGGAACACTAAAACCATGAACCCTTAGCAGGAACTGAGATTATTCACAGGGTTTTGTAGTGAACATCAGGAGTTCAAGACTATTTTAATACAACATTGGCACCTAATTAAAAGTGACCAGATTTTTGGGCAGAGAATGTACAATAATCCTTTGGCCTCATTCCGAAAAGCAAGATCTATGTAACAGGACCTAGTGATCAGTAGTCTGGAATTGACTTCTAACAATTGGCTGAAAGGCAGAAATGGGTTCAAAAAGTATCACAAGTGTACGGCCTTTAGGCATGGGTTAACACCACTGAGGTTAAAGTTCTGTCATCAGGGGAGTGTGCTTCAGGGTTCAAGGAGTGATCCACTATAAGAGTGAAAATGCATTATATGTGTTGCAATGTAGCTGCCCCAATGTATATGAAGGGAGCACCACTTTGCAGATACCCAAAACTATCCTCAAACACATCAGGACAATAAAGAACAAGGACAGAGGCTACCCTGTGGCCCTTCACTTTGAGGAGGTCCATAACAGTGCCCTCAGCTATTTTGTCATCAATGCAGTACCCAGTAACATTAAAGGAGGAGATAGGGAGAAACAACTGAGACAACTAGAGTCAAGATACATTTTGAGACTGAACAACAAGGTCCCTACAGGGTTGAACCTAGAAGAATAATTAAGTGTACACCTGTAAAGATTATATACAAAAAAATGGATACCTGGCCAAATCCCGGTTTCCTTTAGCCATTCAATATTAACTGGGATAATGGTTAAGATGGAGCACTTTATGAATAGTGAAGCGTTACATCCTGTGTTAAGAATAACAAGACACAATGTCAGGAAGTACGTATGCATTAAAATAGCATGGTATTACATGAGATTGGCTCAAATGAACACCCTCTTGGGGGAGATATTTAGTTTGTTAGATTATGATTTCTAAAAAAAGGTGCTTTACCAGTAATTGATTTATATTGCATTGTGTCCCATGCAGTAAGCACATTTAACACAATTATTTGTTTAGCATATAATGCCTTATTGAGACTAATGAAAAGATAAATTGGTGAAAATGGGACATGATGAATTTGGTTATTACTATTATTTTCATTTACCATTATAAAAAAGCTTTTTTTAACAGTTTTAAAATTGTTCAGTATATTGCCGATGAGGTTAATGCATTTAGCACTGCAGTATTTTCAAATTTTTTCATAAAGAAACATTGAGTTGTAGGATGTCGACAATACTACCAGTGATGATGGGTGGTACAGGTAGTAACTCTTCCAAGTTCATGATATTGCTTACTCACGTGGTGTGTATTGTGACCCTTTTTAAGCTGTGTAATAATGGTGTCTTATGTGTTTGAGAAAGGCTGAGCGTAAGGCTGAAACGTGTTATCACAGCCTCGTGTGAACAATACATTTTGGTGAATCGATCCACCTGAGTGTCGGAGCCTGCTGTGGAGATTAGTGTAGTAGTGTGTGGGTTACGGTATATATATATATATATATATATATATATATATATATATATATATAAAACCTACTGACATTTGCCAGTAGATAGTTAGAGTTAGGACCATGTTTCCATAGAAAAAGTGTTTTTGGACTTGCCTATATCATCTTTAGCACTGTATGACGAACCTTCAAAACATTTTCCAAAAAAATTGGGCTAGTGATTCTTCTTGAGCATGGGAAGTTTCGGGGTGATCCGTCAAGCTGGGGCTGAAAAAAAGGAGGGGTTAAAAAAAGTTGTTATTGATGGGATATGTTAATTCCCATAGCCTGACCTGCTAGTCAGAATGACACAGAATTTGGCAGAAAGGTAGATTTTGGTACGCAGATTATGCTTTTGGTTATTTGGTGTACTCCGTTGAGCAGTTAACGAAAATTAAAGAAAATTCAAACTTGTACAATTGAGGTTACAAATAAGTCACAAATATTTGTGAATTTTCATAAATGTGTGCACAAATGGAAGCGCTGTACTTGACTGGCCACAACCTGAACAAAAAGTTGCAGCTGTCATTTTAAGGTCCCGGGACACGGTCGCTGGGCTGAAAAACACAATGAAAAGTAGCAGAAGGTGATGTAGGGGTGTTTGAGGATCAAATTATGGGTTTGAAATGATTTTACTCCACCACGCATGAAATTCGTGAATAATCGAGATTAATTGAGAGGCCACGAATAAGCAAAAAAAAAAGTAAAACAATTCACACTCATTCATACACTAATTCATACACTAATTCATTCACTCATACATGCACTCAGACTCATGCGCCCACCCACACACCCACTCAGACACTCATGCTCCCACTAAGACCCACTCAGACTCCCACACCCACTTTCAGACCCACTCAGACACTCATGCACCCACTCACAAACCCACTCAGATCCTCATGCACCACACACAGACCCACTCAGACACCAGCACACCCACTCACAGACCCACTCAAACACTTTTGCACCCACTCACAGACCCGCTCAGACGCTCATGCACCCACTGAGAGACTCATACACCCACTAGATAAACGTACAGTAATGAAAATTATTTTATGTTAAACAAACATAGAAATCCACTGAAAAAACACAAAAGTTATAGGGACGTTATGGTTTGGATATAGAATTTAACAAACCCATAGATATCCACCAAAAAAACCATAGGTTACAGGAACGTTATAGTTAGGTTCTGAATCTACTTGTACATAACCATAGAAATTCACCAGTTATAGTTACTACAACTCGTGCCCTAAGGTAACGATAACTTACACCCTTATCATGTACTGCTAATTACCCCACAGATTATGGCACCCATGACATCTTTGATAGCATCATTGATAATATCAATGTAGTATTTGCAGTAAAATCTTTGACAAAATGCTGTGCATGGCGGGGGCGCGAGATCTAGTTACCTTAGGTCAAAAGTTAAAGATACTTGAGATAACTCTAACTATAACAGGTGAACTTATATGGTTTAGTATGTTTAAAATGTAAGCCTAACTGTAATGTCCCTGTAACCTTTGGATTTTAAAGTGAATATACATTTTAACCAAAGTGTTAAACATTTAAAAACACTTTTTAAAACATATTGGTATCTTCCTATGCAATTTGAGATTTACATAATTGTGAGGTTGTGGTACAAGCAGTCCTACCTATTGTAGCATCTGCAATTTTTTTTCATACTGGTACTGGCTGCCATATTAGAAACTATAAGAAATTGGGTTTCTCCGACGAAAACCACATTCCTCGGCAGGATGAATCACAAAAGTCACAAAATTAACCTGTGCTTAACCCCAAGGTTGTTTGGCACAAAAGCAGTCCTATTTATATATTGTAAAATATCTATGTAGCACACAAACAGTAATAAAGTGAAAACACAACACAAGAAAAATCTGGAACCATTTTAGAAAAATAGATTAAATAAAAGAATACAAAAATCCAATCAGTAGAACCGTAGATATTAAATTTTGAAGTTTCCACTGAAAATGGCACCTAAAAGCACAAAGTGACACTCGCGGTCATCTGGTCGTGCTACACCAGGGGAAAGTCACAAATTCAGCCCAACTGTGATAGAGCGCAGTTCGGATACAGGGACTAGGTTAGTCTGGCTAAAAAGTTACCTTTTGAGTCTGCCGTGAAAAGTTCTGTTTGCATTGGAGGAGGCCACAAGAAGTATGCCGAGTCTCATGGATGGTCGTAGGTGTAGAGTGAAAAACAGGCTGGGCATCGCAGACAGTAGTCGCCGTAGTGCAAAGAGCTGGTTGAGCATTGCGGACAGTAGTTGTTGCAGCTTCTTTTTGGCGGTTGTTGCTGTACTGCAAAGTGTAGGTCTCTGGTTAGTGGTCACCACGGGTAGTCATTGTCATCTCACAGAACATGTTTTACCAGAGCTTTGTGCTGACAGTTGTCATGTGCCGCAGACTCTTGGTGTGAACTAGCCTGGTTGTCCCAACTTCAGGTTTTTCACCTTTTCTTCTAGAGGAGTAGACTATGATGCCATCCAAGGGTCCTATCACGGTTTGCACGTCTCTTACTGCTGTGGTCTGCAGGACTGGGGACACAACCTGGTTTCTTGATTGTCCTGGATTGGTCAAGATAAGGGGCAACCCCTTCCGGTAGCCTTGGTGCTGCCAACTAGATAACGCCAAAGGAGGCCGTAGTGTAGTGTGGTTGGTTTTACATATCCTTTGCGCGTTAGCTTTAGGCTTTAGGCCTTTGTGCACTTTGCCCTGGATGTATGTTATTCATTTGCTGGCAGCTTAGAGCCTCTGTGCACTTTGCTGTAAATGCTTTTTATTAGGCTTCGTACTGTTATTTTTTAAATAGCCAGTTCTACGGTTTTGTTTTTTTATTCATATCACACTGTTTTGCCTACTTCAGCACTGGAGTTCTCCATAACATATTCACTCTGTGCTTCAGTCAAGGATACAGTCCGGTATATTGCCGATAGACGTGGTAGGAGTTTAGACTTGGCATTCCTGCGTAGGGACATTTTGTGATCACGATGACATGTTAGTTATAAAATCACTTCCTTGTCCCAATACACGCAAGAGGGAGATTCCGACCAGGGAACCACAACTAGACGCTGACTGCCTCGTTGCAGATGCTGAACCAAGATCACAGGCCTTTGCTCAGGTATGAGGGCTGATGTCTCCCCAGTGATACAGACAGGCAAGCTAGAAGCTTAACATGCTGTGCTCGAAATAGAACAAGCAGAGGGAGAGTAGAAACTATTATACACGATGATCGCTTTGTTCTTATTTTTTACTCTCCTGGTAACTATTTCAATCCTACTGTGTTGTATGGTTCTGGTTATTGCGGCTCATGCCTTATTATCTAAAATACAGTCGTTTTATTAAATCATTATATAAAACTTATACTGTCTTTGTCATTTGTATATGAGATCATATTGTAAATGAGAGAGCTGGTTTGGATCTGAGTGACCACGACTTCCCTGAGAAGTTCCAAAGATGTCATGCGCTCGGCTGCCCAATCATCTCTACCCCGTGGGAGAAATGAGGCACTGCTAGTTAGCCGGAGCAAAAACCGGATTTAGGGTGACAGAGTTCCTTACACGTGGGTCAGACTCAGTCCCCCACACCGTTATCGATCCTGCTGCCTAGAAATCCAGTAGTCTCATTTAGGATAATGAGAGCCCACGCGACATGGCGCGCCAACGATTGGTCTGGCTCTAATATTTAGGTCCGACTGACTCTCTCGGTCTCATATATATTTTGACTCCTCGGTTCCGTAAGCGGAGACGTCCGTGGGGCTGAGGGTTTCCGCCACCACGGGATAGGTACATCCTATTACTTAGTGGTTGGTTGTTCAAGCTTGAACTTTGAAAGGAAAAACCCCGATATTGGTGTGCCTTCTCGGACCTAGAGCTATTTTTTACAAATGGCGAATCCTAATGTAGTGAATATAGCTATCAATATGCGTCACCCGCTCACAGGACATCTGATAGCACATGGACTGACGGTCCAGGGGGGTCCGGTCACTTTTGTGGTGGACGCCCATGCAGCCTATAGAACAGAACTTTTTTATTCTTTGGGCGTATTTCCAGCAGTTGATGGGGGTACAAATACTTTTCACGAATACACTGTTGCGAATGTCCCTGGACAATACAGGGCTTACGCATACTTAGAGATACCTTTATCTTATCAAGAACACCATAATTGGCTTGATGGCGCCCTCCCACACACAGTAGCACAGGTTAGGTTAGGTCCACTGAGTAATGATGGTCCTACCTGGCCGTTTTTGGCTACATATACACCTCATCCTGCGGCTGCTCAATTGACAGTGGTTGAATTTCGTCGTTTATATACAGACTTAACGGCTACATATAGACGATTAGTTCAGTTTGTCATGCAGACACTAAATACAAACGCAGCGCGTGCTGCTCCGGCGCACCCACAGGCGGTGGTTCCGGGTATCAATCCGGCCACTGTACACTCAGTTATGGGTAAGGTACCGGCTAAACGAGAGGAAACTCCATTTTGGCTGGTGCAAAAAATTAATACGCTGGAAGCAGTGTTTCCCCATACGGGACCTCAGGATAAACATAGAATATTGACGATGTGTTTGCCGTATGGGATGGTTCCTCCGGTGGACCTTTGTAATACCTGGGGCACGGTGTTCGCCGCACTCTATACTACGGCACACGGTACACCGACATTAGCTAATTTACCGGAAGTGCTTAAACAAATTCAAGATGAATATGGGGCTGCCCCGCCTTAGATTTGGGCATGCAGTTAATGGGCAATTTTGCCGCAGTTTCTTCTATTATTTTGAGTAATCTCAAGGGAGAGGCAGTAGCACTAGCAGTGCGAATGCATCTTCAGGATGTTCCGCAGATTAATCAGGAGCGGGAACTTCCGAGAATAATAGCAGAGACCTATTCCAGTATTGGTCGCGATAGCCTAGGGGCTAGACTGCAAAAACCCCAATTACAGGGTAAAAATAATAAAGATAATGCTAAACAACAGCAACCTGAGGGTACTGACAAGCGCTGGGAAAAGAAACAGCAAACACCTAAAAAAGATGGGGGACAGTCTCCGCAACCGGAGACCCCGCAGAATAGGTATAATCTCAGGAATAGGGATAATTTGAAGACGCCTGATAGATATCAATATACTGATACACGCCAATCTCGTTCCTTTCAGGACTCCTCAGAGAAGAGAAGTGAGAGAGGTGGGCGGTCAGAGCGGAGGACGGAGTACGTGAAACCAAGACAGGATTCACAACGCTCAACTGAGGTTTCTATTAAACAAGAAGAGAAACCGCTGCAACAAAAACAGCAATTTAAAAAGAAGAAAGTGGCAGCAGTCTCAGTTAGACATGCCGCTCAAGAAGAGAGTTCTCTTGACGAACAAGACATGGGCGTTAGCACTGTTAGACAGCACGGCAGAGGTCACAATAGTTCGCCGGAGTCTTCTAGAGCATCTGGAGGTGAAAGCAACTGATGAATTCCTACAAGTCGAAACGGCGGATATGCGAGTCTCTGATCCTGATAGAGTATATCAGGTGACTCTGCGATTAGAAGGGGACATTGACCGCATTGTACACGCCATCTTTTGGGACCATGTGGTAAAATCATATGATGTTCTGCTGGCCGAACAGGATTGGCCACCTGACTTTGTTCGCGACTGTCCGGTTGGGGAGGAGGTTATTGCACCTTCCTTCTCACCACTTGTTCCGAGAGAACTAGCGGAGTCCTATAGTAAAACATGGGCTCTAGCACAGGCTCCCGCCCTTTATAGAAATAACGTGGGGTGGGATAGACAATCACCTTATCATGTAATTCCATTAAAGGGCGAACCTCAGCCACAGCCGCAGTATCCTATCAAATTTGAGGCAAGGGCATCGGTTAGGAAAATTCTTACACAATTGGAGTACCAGGGTGTAATTGAGCCCTGTGTCTCGCCGATGAATAATCCCTTATTTCCGGTTGCTAAACCGGACCATTCATATAGGATAGTGGTGGATTACAGACATTTGAATAGTCACACACGCACATATGCAATACAGAATTCACATAGCGCAGCGCTTATGAATAATATAGTACGTAAGAAATACAAAACAACGTTAGATATCTCGAATGGATTTTTCTGCCAAAATATAGCGCCCGAAAGTCGGGACTATACCAGTTTCAGTGCGTTTGGCTCTCAGAAAAAGTTTTGTCGTTTGCCTCAGGGGTATAAGAATAGCCCAGGACTGTTTTCGGCTCGTGTGACTGAAATGCTGCACGAGTTGGACCCTGAAGCGTTATCATATGTTGATGACATATATCTGACAGACGATGAGATTCTGCAACATCTAAGGCGTGTATCGCGCATTGTTGTGGGGTTTGCTGATATTGGCTATAAGTTTAATTTTAAGAAATCAAAGATTGCCTTCCTCAGCGTCATTTTCCTGGGATATGAGTTGTCGAGTGAGGGCAAGAGCCTAGCGCCACATTTTTTGGAGAAATGTGCTTTGTTGCAGCCTCCTAATACGGTTCGGAAGCTCCAGTCATTGTTGGGGTTTCTGAATTTTGGCAGAACTTACATTCCTGATTATGCTACGCGTATAAAACCCTTATACGAGTTGATTCGTCCGAATTTTTCGAGTAGATTTTGGACGATTGAGCATACACATATCCTACAAGATTTACAGACTGATCTCTTAGCAGTTAAACACTTACACACACGGGACAATAAGACACATTTAGTCATCAGGGTGATACCTGGGGCTGTTGCGTTTACATATGTCACCTTTAATGAGGGTGAAACAGTCCCGATTGCATACAAGTCCCACTTGTATTCTGCTGCAGAACAACGATTTGCACAGATTGAAAAAATACTCACTGCAGTACAGATGGCTGTGATTAAAGAAAGACTGCTTGCCCAGGGACAACGTATCGTTGTTGTTTCCCCGATTCCGGCCTTAGAGGCTGTTATGAGTGTTCCTAATTCGAAAGCTTTACACCCGCGATGGATTCAATGGGCTGCGTCTTTGACACCCACTGATGTAGATTACATATTTGACCCTAAACTGCAGACTCAAGAATTTCTTCAATATGAAATAGAGTACCCAGTCCCTGCTGGCACATTGCCTATTGACCAATATCAGGTGGCCATGTATACTGATGGCTCTGCGCAACCAGCGGTTGGGACTAAACAGCAGTATTCTGCTGCATGTGCGGTGGTGAGCGGCACGATGGAGGGGGAAGTGTTCTGCCCCCGTCATATTTATACTAAAACCTTGGGAGATTGCACGGCACAGCTGGCTGAGCTCAAAGCTCTATTGTTAGCGTTGGAGCACGCGGATCTGGTGATTTTAACCTTGCTGGTCAGTGACTCCTACTACTGTGTACAGTCTTTCAATGAATATCTACACTATTGGAAGATGAATGGGTTCAGAGATTCTAAAGGCAACACCATTAAACACAAATTGTTGTGGGGTAAGGTTGCGAATCTGAAGGAGACGCTTCCTAAGGTCCATGTTGTACATACACTTGGACATCAGCGCGTTGGAATACACGTTGCTGGGAATACTTTGGCTGATGAAGCCGCGAAATCAGCAGTGGCTGTCGCCACTGTGGCCGCAGTGACTCGTTTGAGTTCCAAACCAGACACAGAGATTTCGGCTCCCATAAAAGCTACGGCTGATGGAACGCCATTTCCTAAAGGATTTCCTTCTAAATATAGTTACTGCTTGAGTAGTGCGCTGAATGCTGTTGTTAATATTCCAGGCATTGGTGTACGTGAACTACCCAATAAAATTGAGAGACCTCGATTAATTTCTGCAGCACATGAGGGGGTGGCGTCTGCACATGCTGGTATGGCTGCCACGATTTCACTTTTACAGGCTCGTTACTGGTGGCCTGGTCTATATAAAGAGACAAAGCAATATGTCCTTTGTTGTGACGTTTGTCAGCAGATTAAAGCTTCATCGGCTGGGCGCCTGCAGCAGACGCCCCTTCTGATTTCAAATAAACCTTTACAGTGTGTGTACTTGGATCATTGTGGTCCGCTGACACCAGATAGTGCATACAAATATATTTTGGTTGCTGTAGATTCGTGCTCCAGATTTGTGTGGGTCTGGGCACAACGCTCGGCTGACGCTCGGACTGTTATTAAAGATTTGTGCATCTTTGTCGATACATTTGCAGTTGCGGCTAAGGCATTCAGGGACACCATGGCTTCGTTGGGGGTCCAACTCCAATTCTCGTCTCCATTTCATCCCGAGGGAAATTCTGTCGTGGAGCATTTAAATCGTGATTTAAAGCAATCCTTAACGGCCAGGGTTATAGGTACGGGTCGTAGTTGGCTAGCCCACCTATATGGAGTACAGAGAGCACTTAATAACTTGCCTAGACGGTCACTGGGGGGTCGTACTTCATATGAGTGCCTGTTTGGTACACAAATGTATGTTCCTGATCTAGATGGTCCTGGTGTGGAGGCGGCAGATACGCCCTTTGACATAAATGATTGTGTCACTGTTTTGCAGGATTTACAACAATTCCGTGAAGATAACTCTTCTGCAAGTGCTGCCTCCTCAGGAATTAAGGATGAGCTAGTAACACCTACTGGTTGGATACCCAGGATTGGGGATCTAGTGCGTGAAAAGGTCGCAGTAAAGAAAGCATTTGGTCCTTCTTATCGAGCACCTGTCCCTGTGTTCGGGGTAAGCGGCACGAGAACTTTGATTTTACCGCCGCTGCAAGAGGCCAAAGGAAATCACTTTGTTTCCATTGATAATGTCAAGTTACAACATGTGGCCGATTCTGCACAGCAGACCAAGAGGGACACCCAGTAGTTCCGGAATCCCTCTCACTACTGGGGAAGAAGTCCCGCTGCAGGTGATTTACACCGGCGCTGTTTCCTCTCCGAGCTTGGGGAGGGTGGATGATGATCTTGCGATTGTTCCACAGACGATGATTAATATGGAATCTTTTGATCAAGTTGCTGTACGTTCTACTGATGTTTCTGAACATGTGGTTTATAGCGTGCCTAGGCGAGAGCCTCCATCTGCTTCTTTGTTCACAGTTGCACCTTTTGCAAGAACTGCCTCTGGCTGCTTCAACGACACTGATGATGCAGTGTCCAACTCCTCGTCCTCGATGTCTTCTGTCCGAGGTCCACGTAAGCTGCTGTGTTGGCTTAAACGCACGTATTTTGTTTTTCCTTGGACCTATTTGTGGCTTTTTATGGCTGTAATGACTCTTTTTTTATGGTTGGGATTTGTGGTTACTTTTTTTCTGGTAATACATGGTCATTTTCTTCCTGATCGATCTGACATTGAGCACGTGGAGACGGTGTTAAAACCACATTTTTCGTCTCATATGGTTCGAAGAGACTTGTCCAATGTAAACATTTCTGCAATACCGATTCCGGATGGGATTGTGTGGGATAAAGTAATGTTTGATATATATGGTCCCACTGAATTGATTCAAATACCGTATGTCCTCAAGTTATCAATGAATTATATTGTTATACCAGGCATTGTTTCTGATGATTGGGATGTGAAGACAGTAGATGCTATGCTGACAGATTTGCAATATTATACTGTCTATGACGATGAAGATGCTTACCAATTTAGAGATAATCATGGTGACATGTTTTGCTACAACTATTATGGACACCACTTTATTCATAAAGCTAGTAGCCCTAAGTCCATATTTAATTATGTGCAATGGGAACATTGCTCGACTCCCCCACAAGGGAGTTCGAAAACGTATTATGATAAATTTGCATATTTTTCTGGGCATAATCAACGAAATGCTAGGTCTTACTATTTTAAGGTTACTCTGTATTCTAATAAGCAAATGTTATTGACCGATACTAAATTGCTGTATTCTAATTTGTTTGTATCTAAACTTTCGGTCGAGGGGTATGAATACTGGTTTAAGACTGTTGACTTGAAAAGTGTTTGGGGTACGAAAAATTGGCAGATGCAAGGCAGGGACACATTATTTAGAGCATGTATTATCCCTGTGCAGATGATTTTGCTCAATGACACAGTACAACAGACTAGCTGTTTGGGCTTGGCAACAATTAGAGAGTTGAATTTGCCTAGTATACCTGTCCCTTCTAAATTAAACAACTGGCAGCACTATGTGAATGCTACTTTTAGTGAATTTACACATTGGGTCCAGAATGGTACGCTTAACACTTCATCGTTACATCCGGGCGGGTAGTTATTATGGCCTGTAGACACTAATAAGTGTCATCAACGTTTTGTCACCTCTTCAGGGGGGTTCAGGACTAGTAGGGCAGACCCTCGTTACATTTCGCCAGAACATGCTGATATTATAACTACATACAGCGTGGGGAAGCTTTGTCAGCAATGGTTGAAGTCATCCACGCTGGATGCAGTTAAGTCACATCTCACGTTACTGTCTAATGATACTGATTTACAAGACTTTTTGTCGGGTCCCAAGGTACCACGGAAGAAAAGATTTTTATAAGAAGTTTATAATGAGATTTGGAAGCTTTCACAACAGGAGGCTGCAGCCCGGTTGAGGCAGATTGATCAGGAAAACCTGATGCAGACTTTGTCTGTTGTTGATAATGGCATGCATACCCTTTCTGACCGTGTTTACACGATTGACAGCATTGTTTCCTCTGCTATTGACATTATTAAATCTGACATGTCTTCTTTATATCATGGGCAGAGTCAGACGCGGTCCATCATGCAGCTGGGTTGGACTCTTCAGACCTTGAAGACAGGTCGCGTTCCATGGCAGCACATTCGTGCCAGGGAGATCTTTGTCTCCTTTAACCCCTTCGCTGCCAGGCCTTTTCCCCCTCCTGTGCCGAGCCTTTTTTTGGCTATTTGGAGCAGTTCACGCTTAGGCCCTCATAACTTTTTGTTCATATAAACTACCCATACCAAATTTGCGTCCTTTTTTTCCATCATCCTAGGGATTCTAGAGGTACCCAGACTTTGTGGGTTCCCCAGAAGGAGGCCAAGAAATTAGCCAAAAAACTGTGAAAATTTCGTTTTTTTCAAAAAAATGGGAAAAATGGGCTGCAGAAGAAGGCTTGTGGTTTTTTCCCTGAAAAGGGCATCAACAAAGGGTTTGCGGTGCTAAAAGCACCAGCTTCCCAGCTTTCAGGAACAGGCAGACTTGAATCAGAAAACCCAATTTTTCAACACAATTTTGGCATTTTACTGGGACATACCCAATTTTTACGATTTTTTGTGCTTTCAGCCTCCTTCCAGTCAGTGACAGAAATGGGCATGAAACCAATGCTGGATCCCAGAAACCGCAACATTTCTGAAAAGTAGACAAAATTCTGAATTCAGCAAGGGGTAATTTGTGTAGATCCTACAAGGGTTTCCTACAGAAAATAACAACTGAAAAAGAAAAATATTGAAATTGAGGTGAAAAAAACATCAATTTTTCTCTACGTTTTACTCTGTAACTTTTTCCTGCAATGTCAGATTTTTGAAAGCAATATACCGTTACATCTGCTGGACTCTTCTGGTTGCGGGATATATAGGGCTTGTAGGTTCATCAAGAACTCTAGGTACCCAGAGCCAATAAATGACCTGCACCCTGCAGTGGGTTTTCATTCTATGCCGGGTATACAGCAATTCATTTGCTGAAATATAAAGAGTAAAAAATAGCTATCAAGAAAACCTTTGTATTTCCAAAATGGGCACAAGATAAGGTGTTGAGAAGCAGTGGTTATTTGCACATCTCTGAATTCCGGGGTGCCCATAGTAGCATGTGAATTACAGGGCATTTCTCAAATAGACGTCTTTTTTACACACTGTCTTACATTTGGAAGGGAAAAATGTAGAGAACGACAAGGGGCAATAACACTTGTTTTGCTATTCTATGTTCCCCCAAGTCTCCCAATAAAAATGATACCTCACTTGTGTGGGTAGGCCTAGCGCCCGCAACAGGAATCGTCCCAAATCGCAACGTGGACACATCCAAATTTTTGAAGGAAAACAGAGGTGTTTTTTGCAAAGTGCCTACCTGTATATTTTCGCCTGTAGCTCAGCCGCCACCTAGGGAAACCTACCAAACCTGTGCATTTCTGAAAACTAGAGACCTAGGGGAATCCAAGATGGGGTGACTTGTGTGGCTCGGACCAGGTTCTGTTACCCAGAATCCTTTGCAAACCTTAAAATTTGGTGTTCCTCACATTTCTGTGGCAGAAAGTCCTGTAATCTGAGAGGAGCCACAAATTTCCTTCCACCCAGCATTCCCCCACGTCTCCTGATAACAATGATACCTCACTTGTGTGGGTAGGCCTAGCGCCCGCGACAGGAAACGCCCCAAAGCGCAACGTGGACACATCCAAATTTTTGAAGGAAAACAGAGGTGTTTTTTGCAAAGTGCCTACCTGTAGATTTTGGCCTGTAGCTCAGCCGCCACCTAGGGAAACCTACCAAACCTGTGCATTTCTGAAAACTAGAGATCTAGGGGAATCCAAGATGGGGTGACTTGTGTGGCTCGGACCAGGATCTGTTACCCAGAATCCTTTGCAAACCTCATAATTTGGCTAAAAAAACACATGTTCCTCAAATTTCTGTGGCAGAAAGTTCTGGAATCTGAGAGGAGCCACAAATTTCCTTCCACCCAGCGTTCCCCTACGTCTCCCGATAAAAATGATACCTCACTTGTGTGGGTAGGCCTAGCGCCCGCGACAGGAAACGCCCCAAAGCACAACGTGGACACATCCACATTTTTGAAGGAAAACAGAGGTGTTTTTTGCAAAGTGCCTACCTGTAGATTTTGGCCTGTAGCTCAGCCGCCACCTAGGGAAACCTACCAAACCTGTGCATTTCTGAAAACTAGAGACCTAGGGGAATCCAAGATGGGGTGACTTGTGTGGCTCGGACCAGGTTCTGTTACCCAGAATCCTTTGCAAACCTCATAATATGGCTAAAAAAACACATGTTCCTCACATTTTTGTGGCAGAAAGTTCTGGAATCTGAGAGGAGCCACAAATTTCCTTCCACCCAGCGTTCCCCCACATCTCCCGATAAAAATGATACCTCACTTGTGTGGGTAGGCCTAGCGCCCACGTCAGGAAACGCCCCAAAGCGCAACGTGGAGACATCCAAATTTTTGAAGGAAAACAGAGGTGTTTTTTGCAAAGTGCCTACCTGTAGATTTTGGCCTGTAGATCAGCCGCCACCTAGGGAAACCTACCAAACCTGTGCATTTCTGAAAACTAGAGACCTAGGGGAATCCAAGATGCGGTGACTTGTGTGGCTCAGACCAGGTTCTGTTACCCAGAATCCTTTGCAAACCTCAAAATTTGGCTGAAAAAAACACATGTTCCTCACATTTCTGTGGCAGAAAGTTCTGGAATCAGAGAGGTGCCACAAATTTCCTTCCACCCAGCGTTCCCCCACGTCTCCCAATAAAAATGATACCTCACTTGTGTGGGTAGGCCTAGCGCCCGCGACAGGAAACGCCCCAAAGCACAACGTGGACACATCCAAATTTTTGAAGGAAAACAGAGGTGTTTTTTGCAAAGTGCCTACCTGTAGATTTTGGCCTGTAGCTCATCCGCCACCTAGGGAAACCTACCAAACCTGTGCATATCTGAAAACTAGAGACCTAGGGGAATCCAAGATGGGGTGACTTGTGTGGCTCGGACCAGGTTCTGTTACCCAGAATCCTTTGCAAACCTCATAATTTGGCTAAAAAAACACATGTTCCTCACATTTCTGTGGCAGAAAGTTCTGGAATCTGAGAGGAGCCACAAATTTCCTTCCACCCAGCGTTACCCCACGTCTCCCAATAAAAATGATACCTCACTTTTGTGGGTAGGCCTAGCGCCCGCGACAGGAAACGCCCCAAAGCGCAACGTGGACACATCCAAATTTTTGAAGGAAAACAGAGGTTTTTTTTGCAAATTACCTACCTGTAGATTTTGGCCTGTAGCTCAGCCGCCACCTAGGGAAACCTACCAAACCTGTGCATTTCTGAAAACTAGAGACCTAGGGGAATCCAAGATGGGGTGACTTGTGTGGCTCAGACCAGGTTCTGTTACCCAGAATCCTTTGCAAACCTCATAATTTGGCTAAAACAACACATGTTCCTCACATTTCTGTGGCAGAAAGTTCTGGAGTCTGAGAGGAGCCACAAATTTCCTTCCACCCAGCGTTCCCCCATGTCTCCCGATAAAAATGATACCTCACTTGTGTGGGTAGGCCTAGCGCCCGCGACAGGAAACGCCCCAAAGCGCAACGTGGACACATCCAAATTTTTGAAGGAAAACAGAGGTGTTTTTTTGCAAAGTGCCTGTCTGTAGATTTTGGCCTGTAGCTCAGCCGCCACCTAGGGAAACCTACCAAACCTGTGCATTTCTGAAAACTAGAGACCTAGGGGAATCCAAGATGGGGTGACTTGTGTGGCTCGGACCAGGTTCTGTTACCCAGAATCCTTTGCAAACCTCATAATTTGGCTAAAAAAACACATGTTCCTCACATTTCTGTGGCAGAAAGTTCTAGAATCTGAGAGGAGCCACAAATTTCCTTCCACCCAGCGTTCCCCCACGTCTCCCGATAAAAATGATACCTCACTTGTGTGGGTAGGCCTAGCGCCCGCGACAGGAAACGCCCCAAAGCGCAACGTGGACACATCCAAATTTTTGAAGGAAAACAGAGGTGTTTTTTGCAAAGTGCCTACCTGTAGATTTTGGCCTGTAGCTCAGCCGCCACCTAGGGAAACCTACCAAAGCTGTGCATTTCTGAAAACTAGAGACCTAGGGGAATCCAAGATGGGGTGACTTGTGTGGCTCGGAGCAGGTTCTGTTACCCAGAATCCTTTGCAAACCTCAAAATTTGGCTAAAAAAACACATGTTCCTCACATTTCTGTGACAGAAAGTTCTGGAATCTGAGAGGAGCCACAAATTTCCTTCCACCCAGCGTTCCCCCACGTCTCCCGATAAAAATGATACCTCACTTGTGTGGGTAGGCCTAGCGCCCGCGACAGGAATCGCCCCAAAGCACAACGTGGACACATCCAAATTTTTGAAGGAAAACAGAGGTGTTTTTTGCAAAGTGCCTACCTGTAGATTTTGGCCTGTACCTCAGCCGCCACCTAGGGAAACCTACCAAACCTTTGCATTTCTGAAAATTAGAGACCTAGGGGAATCCAAGATGGGGTGACTTGTGTGGCTCGGACCAGGTTCTGTTACCCAGAATCCTTTGCAAACCTTAAAATTTGGCTAAAAAAACACATGTTCCTCACATTTCTGTGGCAGAAAGTTCTGGAATCTGAGAGGAGCCACAAATTTCCTTCCACACAGCGTTCCCCCACATCTCCCGATAAAAATGATACCTCACTTGTGTGGGTAGGCCTAGCGCCAGAGACAGGAAACGCCCCAAAGCGCAACGTGGACACATCCAAATTTTTGAAGGAAAACAGAGGTGTTTTTTGCAAAGTGCCTACCTGTAGATTTTGGCCTGTAGCTCAGCCGCCACCTAGGGAAACCTACCAAACCTGTGCAATTCTGAAAACTAGAGACCTAGGGGAATCCAAGATGGGGTGACTTGTGTGGCTCGGACCAGGTTCTGTTACCCAGAATCCTTTGCAAACCTCATAATTTGGCTAAAAAAACACATGTTCCTCAAATTTCTGTGGCAGAAAGTTCTGGAATCTGAGAGGAGCCAGAAATTTCCTTCCACCCAGCGTTCCCCTACGTCTCCCGATAAAAATGATACCTCACTTGTGTGGGTAGGCCTAGCGCCCGCGACAGGAAACGCCCCAAAGCACAATGTGGACACATCCACATTTTTGAAGGAAAACAGAGGTGTTTTTTGCAAAGTGCCTACCTGTAGATTTTGGCCTGTAGCTCAGCCGCCACCTAGGGAAACCTACCAAACCTGTGCATTTCTGAAAACTAGAGACCTAGGGGAATCCAAGATGGGGTGACTTGTGTGGCTCGGACCAGGTTCTGTTACCCAGAATCCTTTGCAAACCTTAAAATGTGGCTAAAAAAACACATGTTCCTCACATTTCTGTGGCAGAAAGTTCTGGAATCTGAGAGGAGCCACAAATTTCCTTCCACCCAGCGTTCCCCCATGTCTCCCGATAAAAATGATACCTCACTTGTGTGGGTAGGCCTAGCGCCCGCGACAGGAAACGCCCCAAAGCGCAACGTGGACACATCCAAATTTTTGAAGGAAAACAGAGGTGTTTTTTGCAAAGTGCCTACCTGTAGATTTTGGCCTGTAGCTCAGCCGCCACCTAGGGAAACCTACCAAACCTGTGCATTTCTGAAAACTAGAGACCTAGGGGAATCCAAGATGGGGTGACTTGTGTGGCTCGGACCAGGTTCTGTTACCCAGAATCCTTTGCAAACCTCATAATTTGGCTAAAAAAACACATGTTCCTCAAATTTCTGTGGCAGAAAGTTCTGGAATCTGAGAGGAGCCACAAATGTCCTTCCACCCAGCGTTCCCCCATGTCTCCCGATAAAAATAATACCTCACTTGTGTGGGTAGGCCAAGCGCCCGCTACAGGAAACGCCCCAAAGTGCAACTTGGACACATCCAAATTTTTGAAGGAAAACAGAGGTGTTTTTTGCAAAGTGCCTACCTGTAGATTTTGGCCTGTAGCTCAGCCGCCACCTAGCGAAACCTACCAAACCTGTGCATTTCTGAAAACTAGAGACCTAGGGGAATCCAAGATGGGGTGACTTGTGTGGCTTGGACCAGGTTCTGTTACCCAGAATCCTTTGCAAACCTCAAAATTTGGCTAAAAAAACACACGTTCCTCACATTTCTGTGGCAGAAAGTTCTGGAATCTGAGAGGAGCCACAAATTTCCTTCCACCCAGTGTTCCCCCACGTTTCCCGATAAAAATGATACCTCACATGTGTGGGTAGGCCTAGCGCCCGCGACAGGAAACGCCCCAAAGCGCAACGTGGACACATCCAAATTTTTGAAGGAAAAAAAAGTTTTTTTTTAGCAAATTACCTACCTGTAGATTTTGGCCTGTAGCTCAGCCGCCACCTAGGGAAACCTACCAAACCTGTGCATTTCTGAAAACTAGAGACCTAGGGGAATCCAAGATGGGGTGACTTGTGTGGCTCAGACCAGGTTCTGTTACCCAGAATCCTTTGCAAACCTCATAATTTGGCTAAAGAAACACATGTTCCTCACATTTCTGTGGCAGAAAGTTCTGGAATCTGAGAGGAGCCACAAATTTCCTTCCACCCAGCGTTCCCCTACGTCTCCCGATAAAAATGATACCTCACTTGTGTGGGTAGGCCTAGCGCCCGCAACAGGAAACGCCCCAAAGCACAATGTGGACACATCCACATTTTTGAAGGAAAACAGAGGTGTTTTTTGCAAAGTGCCTACCTGTAGATTTTGGCCTGTAGCTCAGCCGCCACCTAGGGAAACCTACCAAACCTGTGCATTTCTGAAAACTAGAGACCTAGGGGAATCCAAGATGGGGTGACTTGTGTGGCTCGGACCAGGTTCTGTTACCCAGAATCCTTTGCAAACCTTAAAATGTGGCTAAAAAAACACATGTTCCTCACATTTCTGTGGCAGAAAGTTCTGGAATCTGAGAGGAGCCACAAATTTCCTTCCACCCAGCGTTCCCCCATGTCTCCCGATAAAAATGATACCTCACTTGTGTGGGTAGGCCTAGCGCCCGCGACAGGAAACGCCCCAAAGCGCAACGTGGACACATCCAAATTTTTGAAGGAAAACAGAGGTGTTTTTTGCAAAGTGCCTACCTGTAGATTTTGGCCTGTAGCTCAGCCGCCACCTAGGGAAACCTACCAAACCTGTGCATTTCTGAAAACTAGAGACCTAGGGGAATCCAAGATGGGGTGACTTGTGTGGCTCGGACCAGGTTCTGTTACCCAGAATCCTTTGCAAACCTCATAATTTGGCTAAAAAAACACATGTTCCTCAAATTTCTGTGGCAGAAAGTTCTGGAATCTGAGAGGAGCCACAAATGTCCTTCCACCCAGCGTTCCCCCATGTCTCCCGATAAAAATAATACCTCACTTGTGTGGGTAGGCCAAGCGCCCGCTACAGGAAACGCCCCAAAGTGCAACTTGGACACATCCAAATTTTTGAAGGAAAACAGAGGTGTTTTTTGCAAAGTGCCTACCTGTAGATTTTGGCCTGTAGCTCAGCCGCCACCTAGCGAAACCTACCAAACCTGTGCATTTCTGAAAACTAGAGACCTAGGGGAATCCAAGATGGGGTGACTTGTGTGGCTTGGACCAGGTTCTGTTACCCAGAATCCTTTGCAAACCTCAAAATTTGGCTAAAAAAACACATGTTCCTCACATTTCTGTGGCAGAAAGTTCTGGAATCTGAGAGGAGCCACAAATTTCCTTCCACCCAGTGTTCCCCCACGTTTCCCGATAAAAATGATACCTCACATGTGTGGGTAGGCCTAGCGTCCGCGACAGGAAACGCCCCAAAGCGCAACGTGGACACATCCAAATTTTTGAAGGAAAACAGAGGTTTTTTTTGCAAATTACCTACCTGTAGATTTTGGCCTGTAGCTCAGCCGCCACCTAGGGAAACCTACCAAACCTGTGCATTTCTGAAAACTAGAGACCTAGGGGAATCCAAGATGGGGTGACTTGTGTGGCTCAGACCAGGTTCTGTTACCCAGAATCCTTTGCAAACCTCATAATTTGGCTAAAACAACACATGTTCCTCACATTTCTGTGGCAGAAAGTTCTGGAGTCTGAGAGGAGCCACAAATTTCCTTCCACCCAGCGTTCCCCCATGTCTCCCGATAAAAATGATACCTCACTTGTGTGGGTAGGCCTAGCGCCCGCGACAGGAAACGCCCCAAAGCGCAACGTGGACACATCCAAATTTTTGAAGGAAAACAGAGGTGTTTTTTTGCAAAGTGCCTGTCTGTAGATTTTGGCCTGTAGCTCAGCCGCCACCTAGGGAAACCTACCAAACCTATGCATTTCTGAAAACTAGAGACCTAGGGGAATCCAAGATGGGGTGACTTGTGTGGCTCGGACCAGGTTCTGTTACCCAGAATCCTTTGCAAACCTCATAATTTGGCTAAAAAAACACATGTTCCTCACATTTCTGTGGCAGAAAGTTCTAGAATCTGAGAGGAGCCACAAATTTCCTTCCACCCAGCGTTCCCCCACGTCTCCCGATAAAAATGATACCTCACTTGTGTGGGTAGGCCTAGCGCCCGCGACAGGAAACGCCCCAAAGCGCAACGTGGACACATCCAAATTTTTGAAGGAAAACAGAGGTTTTTTTTGCAAATTACCTACCTGTAGATTTTGGCCTGTAGCTCAGCCGCCACCTAGGGAAACCTACCAAACCTGTGCATTTCTGAAAACTAGAGACCTAGGGGAATCCAAGATGGGGTGACTTGTGTGGCTCAGACCAGGTTCTGTTACCCAGAATCCTTTGCAAACCTCATAATTTGGCTAAAACAACACATGTTCCTCACATTTCTGTGGCAGAAAGTTCTGGAGTCTGAGAGGAGCCACAAATTTCCTTCCACCCAGCGTTCCCCCATGTCTCCCGATAAAAATGATACCTCACTTGTGTGGGTAGGCCTAGCGCCCGCGACAGGAAACGCCCCAAAGCGCAACGTGGACACATCCAAATTTTTGAAGGAAAACAGAGGTGTTTTTTTGCAAAGTGCCTGTCTGTAGATTTTGGCCTGTAGCTCAGCCGCCACCTAGGGAAACCTACCAAACCTGTGCATTTCTGAAAACTAGAGACCTAGGGGAATCCAAGATGGGGTGACTTGTGTGGCTCGGACCAGGTTCTGTTACCCAGAATCCTTTGCAAACCTCATAATTTGGCTAAAAAAACACATGTTCCTCACATTTCTGTGGCAGAAAGTTCTAGAATCTGAGAGGAGCCACAAATTTCCTTCCACCCAGCGTTCCCCCACGTCTCCCGATAAAAATGATACCTCACTTGTGTGGGTAGGCCTAGCGCCCGCGACAGGAAACGCCCCAAAGCGCAACGTGGACACATCCAAATTTTTGAAGGAAAACAGAGGTGTTTTTTGCAAAGTGCCTACCTGTAGATTTTGGCCTGTAGCTCAGCCGCCACCTAGGGAAACCTACCAAAGCTGTGCATTTCTGAAAACTAGAGACCTAGGGGAATCCAAGATGGGGTGACTTGTGTGGCTCGGAGCAGGTTCTGTTACCCAGAATCCTTTGCAAACCTCAAAATTTGGCTAAAAAAACACATGTTCCTCACATTTCTGTGACAGAAAGTTCTGGAATCTGAGAGGAGCCACAAATTTCCTTCCACCCAGCGTTCCCCCACGTCTCCCGATAAAAATGATACCTCACTTGTGTGGGTAGGCCTAGCGCCCGCGACAGGAATTGCCCCAAAGCACAACGTGGACACATCCAAATTTTTGAAGGAAAACAGAGGTGTTTTTTGCAAAGTGCCTACCTGTAGATTTTGGCCTGTACCTCAGCCGCCACCTAGGGAAACCTACCAAACCTTTGCATTTCTGAAAATTAGAGACCTAGGGGAATCCAAGATGGGGTGACTTGTGTGGCTCGGACCAGGTTCTGTTACCCAGAATCCTTTGCAAACCTTAAAATTTGGCTAAAAAAACACATGTTCCTCACATTTCTGTGGCAGAAAGTTCTGGAATCTGAGAGGAGCCACAAATTTCCTTCCACACAGCGTTCCCCCACATCTCCCGATAAAAATGATACCTCACTTGTGTGGGTAGGCCTAGCGCCAGAGACAGGAAACGCCCCAAAGCGCAACGTGGACACATCCAAATTTTTGAAGGAAAACAGAGGTGTTTTTTGCAAAGTGCCTACCTGTAGATTTTGGCCTGTAGCTCAGCCGCCACCTAGGGAAACCTACCAAACCTGTGCAATTCTGAAAACTAGAGACCTAGGGGAATCCAAGATGGGGTGACTTGTGTGGCTCGGACCAGGTTCTGTTACCCAGAATCCTTTGCAAACCTCATAATTTGGCTAAAAAAACACATGTTCCTCAAATTTCTGTGGCAGAAAGTTCTGGAATCTGAGAGGAGCCACTAATTTCCTTCCACCCAGCGTTCCCCCACGTCTCCAGATAAAAATGATACCTCACTTGTGTGGGTGGGCCTAGCGCCCGCGACAGGAAACGTCCGAAAGCGCAACGTGGACACATCCAAATTTTTGAAGGAAAACAGAGGTGTTTTTTGCAAAGTGCCTACCTGTAGATTTTGGCCTGTAGCTCAGCCGCCACCTAGCGAAACCTACCAAACCTGTGCATTTCTGAAAACTAGAGACCTAGGGGAATCCAAGATGGGGTGACTTGTGTGGCTTGGACCAGGTTCTGTTACCCAGAATCCTTTGCAAACCTCAAAATTTGGCTAAAAAAACACATGTTCCTCACATTTCTGTGGCAGAAAGTTCTGGAATCTGAGAGGAGCCACAAATTTCCTTCCACCCAGTGTTCCCCCACGTTTCCCGATAAAAATGATACCTCACATGTGTGGGTAGGTCTAGCGCCCGCGACAGGAAACGCCCCAAAGCGCAACGTGGACACATCCAAATTTTTGAAGGAAAACAGAGGTTTTTTTTGCAAATTACCTACCTGTAGATTTTGGCCTGTAGCTCAGCCGCCACCTAGGGAAACCTACCAAACCTGTGCATTTCTGAAAACTAGAGACCTAGGGGAATCCAAGATGGGGTGACTTGTGTGGCTCAGACCAGGTTCTGTTACCCAGAATCCTTTGCAAACCTCATAATTTGGCTAAAACAACACATGTTCCTCACATTTCTGTGGCAGAAAGTTCTGGAGTCTGAGAGGAGCCACAAATTTCCTTCCACCCAGCGTTCCCCCATGTCTCCCGATAAAAATGATACCTCACTTGTGTGGGTAGGCCTAGCGCCCGCGACAGGAAACGCCCCAAAGCGCAACGTGGACACATCCAAATTTTTGAAGGAAAACAGAGGTGTTTTTTTGCAAAGTGCCTGTCTGTAGATTTTGGCCTGTAGCTCAGCCGCCACCTAGGGAAACCTACCAAACCTATGCATTTCTGAAAACTAGAGACCTAGGGGAATCCAAGATGGGGTGACTTGTGTGGCTCGGACCAGGTTCTGTTACCCAGAATCCTTTGCAAACCTCATAATTTGGCTAAAAAAACACATGTTCCTCACATTTCTGTGGCAGAAAGTTCTAGAATCTGAGAGGAGCCACAAATTTCCTTCCACCCAGCGTTCCCCCACGTCTCCCGATAAAAATGATACCTCACTTGTGTGGGTAGGCCTAGCGCCCGCGACAGGAAACGCCCCAAAGCGCAACGTGGACACATCCAAATTTTTGAAGGAAAACAGAGGTGTTTTTTGCAAAGTGCCTAACTGTAGATTTTGGCCTGTAGCTCAGCCGCCACCTAGGGAAACCTACCAAAGCTGTGCATTTCTGAAAACTAGAGACCTAGGGGAATCCAAGATGGGGTGACTTGTGTGGCTCGGAGCAGGTTCTGTTACCCAGAATCCTTTGCAAACCTCAAAATTTGGCTAAAAAAACACATGTTCCTCACATTTCTGTGACAGAAAGTTCTGGAATCTGAGAGGAGCCACAAATTTCCTTCCACCCAGCGTTCCCCCACGTCTCCCGATAAAAATTATACCTCACTTGTGTGGGTAGGCCTAGCTCCCGCGACAGGAATCGCCCCAAAGCACAACGTGGACACATCCAAATTTTTGAAGGAAAACAGAGGTGTTTTTTGCAAAGTGCCTACCTGTAGATTTTGGCCTGTACCTCAGCCGCCACCTAGGGAAACCTACCAAACCTTTGCATTTCTGAAAACTAGAGACCTAGGGGAATCCAAGATGGGGTGACTTGTGTGGCTCGGACCAGGTTCTGTTACCCAGAATCCTTTGCAAACCTCATAATTTGGCTACAAAAACACATGTTCCTCAAATTTCTGTGGCAGAAAGTTCTGGAATCTGAGAGGAGCCACAAATTTCCTTCCACCCAGCGTTCCCCTACGTCTCCCGATAAAAATGATACCTCACTTGTGTGGGTAGGCCTAGCGCCCGCGACAGGAAACGCCCCAAAGCACAATGTGGACACATCCACATTTTTGAAGGAAAACAGAGGTGTTTTTTGCAAAGTGCCTACCTGTAGATTTTGGCCTGTAGCTCAGCCGCCACCTAGGGAAACCTACCAAACCTGTGCATTTCTGAAAACTAGAGACCTAGGGGAATCCAAGATGGGGTGACTTGTGTGGCTCGGACCAGGTTCTGTTACCCAGAATCCTTTGCAAACCTTAAAATTTGGCTAAAAAAACACATGTTCCTCACATTTCTGTGGCAGAAAGTTCTGGAATCTGGGAGGAGCCACAAATTTCCTTCCACCCAGCGTTCCCCCATGTCTCCCGATAAAAATGATACCTCACTTGTGTGGGTAGGCCTAGCGCCCGCGACAGGAAACGCCCCAAAGCGCAACGTGGACACATCCAAATTTTTGAAGGAAAACAGAGGTGTTTTTTGCAAAGTGCCTACCTGTAGATTTTGGCCTGTAGCTGAGCCGCCACCTAGGGAAACCTACCAAACCTGTGCATTTCTGAAAACTAGAGACCTAGGGGAATCCAAGATGGGGTGACTTGTGTGGCTCGGACCAGGTTCTGTTACCCAGAATCCTTTGCAAACCTCATAATTTGGCTAAAAAAACACATGTTCCTCAAATTTCTGTGGCAGAAAGTTCTGGAATCTGAGAGGAGCCACAAATTTCCTTCCACCCAGCGTTCCCCCATGTCTCCCGATAAAAATAATACCTCACTTGTGTGGGTAGGCCAAGCGCCCGCTACAGGAAACGCCCCAAAGTGCAACGTGGACACATCCAAATTTTTGAAGGAAAACAGAGGTGTTTTTTGCAAAGTGCCTACCTGTAGATTTTGGCCTGTAGCTCAGCCGCCACCTAGCGAAACCTACCAAACCTGTGCATTTCTGAAAACTAGAGACCTAGGGGAATCCAAGATGGGGTGACTTGTGTGGCTTGGACCAGGTTCTGCTACCCAGAATCCTTTGCGAACCTCAAAATTTGGCTAAAAAAACACATGTTCCTCACATTTCTGTGGCAGAAAGTTCTGGAATCTGAGAGGAGCCACAAATTTCCTTCCACCCAGTGTTCCCCCACGTTTCCTGATAAAAATGATACCTCACTTGTGTGGGTAGGCCTAGCGCCCGCGACAGGAAACGCCCCAAAGCGCAACGTGGACACATCCAAATTTTTGAAGGAAAACAGAGGTGTTTTTTGCAAAGTGCCTACCTGTAGATTTTGGCCTGTAGCTCAGCCGCCACCTAGGGAAACCTACCAAACCTGTGCATTTCTGAAAACTAGAGACCTAGGGGAATCCAAGATGGGGTGACTTGTGTGGCTCGGAGCAGGTTCTGTTACCCAGAATCCTTTGCAAACCTCAAAATTTGGCTAAAAAAACACATGTTCCTCACATTTCTGTGACAGAAAGTTCTGGAATCTGAGAGGAGCCACAAATTTCCTTCCACCCAGCGTTCCCCCACGTCTCCCGATAAAAATGATACCTCACTTGTGTGGGTAGGCCTAGCGCCCGCGACAGGAATCGCCCCAAAGCACAACGTGGACACATCCAAATTTTTGAAGGAAAACAGAGGTGTTTTTTGCAAAGTGCCTACCTGTAGATTTTGGCCTGTACCTCAGCCGCCACCTAGGGAAACCTACCAAACCTTTGCATTTCTGAAAACTAGAGACCTAGGGGAATCCAAGATGGGGTGACTTGTGTGGCTCGGACCAGGTTCTGTTACCCAGAATCCTTTGCAAACCTCATAATTTGGCTAAAAAAACACATGTTCCTCAAATTTCTGTGGCAGAAAGTTCTGGAATCTGAGAGGAGCCACAAATTTCCTTCCACCCAGCGTTCCCCTACGTCTCCCGATAAAAATGATACCTCACTTGTGTGGGTAGGCCTAGCGCCCGCGACAGGAAACGCCCCAAAGCACAATGTGGACACATCCACATTTTTGAAGGAAAACAGAGGTGTTTTTTGCAAAGTGCCTACCTGTAGATTTTGGCCTGTAGCTCAGCCGCCACCTAGGGAAACCTACCAAACCTGTGCATTTCTGAAAACTAGAGACCTAGGGGAATCCACGATGGGGTGACTTGTGTGGCTCGGACCAGGTTCTGTTACCCAGAATCCTTTGCAAACCTTAAAATTTGGCTAAAAAAACACATGTTCCTCACATTTCTGTGGCAGAAAGTTCTGGAATCTGAGAGGAGCCACAAATTTCCTTCCACCCAGCGTTCCCCCATGTCTCCCGATAAAAATGATACCTCACTTGTGTGGGTAGGCCTAGCGCCCGCGACAGGAAACGCCCCAAAGCGCAACGTGGACACATCCAAATTTTTGAAGGAAAACAGAGGTGTTTTTTGCAAAGTGCCTACCTGTAGATTTTGGCCTGTAGCTGAGCCGCCACCTAGGGAAACCTACCAAACCTGTGCATTTCTGAAAACTAGAGACCTAGGGGAATCCAAGATGGGGTGACTTGTGTGGCTCGGACCAGGTTCTGTTACCCAGAATCCTTTGCAAACCTCATAATTTGGCTAAAAAAACACATGTTCCTCAAATTTCTGTGGCAGAAAGTTCTGGAATCTGAGAGGAGCCACAAATTTCCTTCCACCCAGCGTTCCCCCATGTCTCCCGATAAAAATAATACCTCACTTGTGTGGGTAGGCCAAGCGCCCGCTACAGGAAACGCCCCAAAGTGCAACGTGGACACATCGAAATTTTTGAAGGAAAACAGAGGTGTTTTTTGCAAAGTGCCTACCTGTAGATTTTGGCCTGTAGCTCAGCCGCCACCTAGCGAAACCTACCAAACCTGTGCATTTCTGAAAACTAGAGACCTAGGGGAATCCAAGATGGGGTGACTTGTGTGGCTTGGACCAGGTTCTGCTACCCAGAATCCTTTGCGAACCTCAAAATTTGGCTAAAAAAACACATGTTCCTCACATTTCTGTGGCAGAAAGTTCTGGAATCTGAGAGGAGCCACAAATTTCCTTCCACCCAGTGTTCCCCCACGTTTCCTGATAAAAATGATACCTCACTTGTGTGGGTAGGCCTAGCGCCCGCGACAGGAAACGCCCCAAAGCGCAACGTGGACACATCCAAATTTTTGAAGGAAAACAGAGGTGTTTTTTGCAAAGTGCCTACCTGTAGATTTTGGCCTGTAGCTCAGCCGCCACCTAGGGAAACCTACCAAACCTGTGCATTTCTGAAAACTAGAGACCTAGGGGAATCCAAGATGGGGTGACTGGTGTGGCTCGGACCAGGTTCTGTTACCCAGAATCCTTTGCAAACCTTAAAATTTTGCTAAAAAAACACATGTTCCTCACATTTCTGTGGCAGAAAGTTCTGGAATCTGAGTGGAGCCACTAATTTCCTTCCACCCAGCGTTCCCCCACGTCTCCAGATAAAAATGATACCTCACTTGTGTGGGTAGGCCTAGTGCCCGCGACAGGAAACGCCCCAAAGCACAACGTGGACACATCCAAATTTTTGAAGGAAAACAGAGGTGTTTTTTGAAAAGTGCCTACCTGTAGATTTTGGCCTGTAGCTCAGCCGCCACCTAGGGAAACCTACCAAACCTGTGCATTTCTGAAAACTAGAGACCTAGGGGAATCCAAGATGGGGTGACTTGTGTGGCTCGGACCAGGTTCTGTTACCCTGAATCCTTTGCAAACCTCATAATTTGGCTAAAAAAACACATGTTCCTCACATTTCTGTGGCAGAAAGTTCTGGAATCTGAGAGGAGCCACAAATTTCCTTCCACCCAGCGTTCCCCCACGTCTCCCGATAAAAATGATACCTCACTTGTGTGGGTAGGCCTAACGCCCGCGACAGGAAACGCCCCAAAGCGCAACGTGGACACATCCAAATTTTTGAAGGAAAACAGAGGTGTTTTTTGCAAAGTGCCTACCTGTAGATTTTGGCCTGTAGCTCAGCCGCCACCTAGGGAAACCTACCAAACCTGTGCATTTCAGAAAACTAGAGACCTAGGGGAATCCAAGATGGGGTGACTGGTGTGGCTCGGACCAGGTTCTGTTACCCAGAATCCTTTGCAAACCTTAAAATTTGGCTAAAAAAACACATGTTCCTCAAATTTCTGTGGCAGAAAGTTCTGGAATCTGAGAGGAGCCACAAATTTCCTTCCACCCAGCGTTCCCCCACGTCTCCCGATAAAAATGATACCTCACTTGTGTGGGTAGGCCTAGCGCCCGCGACAGGAATCGCCCCAAAGCACAACGTGGACACATCCAAATTTTTGAAGGAAAACAGAGGTGTTTTTTGCAAAGTGCCTACCTGTAGATTTTGGCCTGTACCTCAGCCGCCACCTAGGGAAACCTACCAAACCTTTGCATTTCTGAAAACTAGAGACCTAGGGGAATCCAAGATGGGGTGACTTGTGTGGCTCGGACCAGGTTCTGTTACCCAGAATCCTTTGCAAACCTCATAATTTGGCTAAAAAAACACATGTTCCTCAAATTTCTGTGGCAGAAAGTTCTGGAATCTGAGAGGAGCCACAAATTTCCTTCCACCCAGCGTTCCCCTACGTCTCCCGATAAAAATGATACCTCACTTGTGTGGGTAGGCCTAGCGCCCGCGACAGGAAACGCCCCAAAGCACAATGTGGACACATCCACATTTTTGAAGGAAAACAGAGGTGTTTTTTGCAAAGTGCCTACCTGTAGATTTTGGCCTGTAGCTCAGCCGCCACCTAGGGAAACCTACCAAACCTGTGCATTTCTGAAAACTAGAGACCTAGGGGAATCCAAGATGGGGTGACTTGTGTGGCTCGGACCAGGTTCTGTTACCCAGAATCCTTTGCAAACCTTAAAATTTGGCTAAAAAAACACATGTTCCTCACATTTCTGTGGCAGAAAGTTCTGGAATCTGAGAGGAGCCACAAATTTCCTTCCACCCAGCGTTCCCCCATGTCTCCCGATAAAAATGATACCTCACTTGTGTGGGTAGGCCTAGCGCCCGCGACAGGAAACGCCCCAAAGCGCAACGTGGACACATCCAAATTTTTGAAGGAAAACAGAGGTGTTTTTTGCAAAGTGCCTACCTGTAGATTTTGGCCTGTAGCTCAGCCGCCACCTAGCGAAACCTACCAAACCTGTGCATTTCTGAAAACTAGAGACCTAGGGGAATCCAAGATGGGGTGACTTGTGTGGCTTGGACCAGGTTCTGCTACCCAGAATCCTTTGCGAACCTCAAAATTTGGCTAAAAAAACACATGTTCCTCACATTTCTGTGGCAGAAAGTTCTGGAATCTGAGAGGAGCCACAAATTTCCTTCCACCCAGTGTTCCCCCACGTTTCCTGATAAAAATGATACCTCACTTGTGTGGGTAGGCCTAGCGCCCGCGACAGGAAACGCCCCAAAGCGCAACGTGGACACATCCAAATTTTTGAAGGAAAACAGAGGTGTTTTTTGCAAAGTGCCTACCTGTAGATTTTGGCCTGTAGCTCAGCCGCCACCTAGGGAAACCTACCAAACCTGTGCATTTCTGAAAACTAGAGACCTAGGGGAATCCAAGATGGGGTGACTGGTGTGGCTCGGACCAGGTTCTGTTACCCAGAATCCTTTGCAAACCTTAAAATTTTGCTAAAAAAACACATGTTCCTCACATTTCTGTGGCAGAAAGTTCTGGAATCTGAGTGGAGCCACTAATTTCCTTCCACCCAGCGTTCCCCCACGTCTCCAGATAAAAATGATACCTCACTTGTGTGGGTAGGCCTAGTGCCCGCGACAGGAAACGCCCCAAAGCACAACGTGGACACATCCAAATTTTTGAAGGAAAACAGAGGTGTTTTTTGCAAAGTGCCTACCTGTAGATTTTGGCCTGTAGCTCAGCCGCCACCTAGGGAAACCTACCAAACCTGTGCATTTCAGAAAACTAGAGACCTAGGGGAATCCAAGATGGGGTGACTGGTGTGGCTCGGACCAGGTTCTGTTACCCAGAATCCTTTGCAAACCTTAAAATTTGGCTAAAAAAACACATGTTCCTCAAATTTCTGTGGCAGAAAGTTCTGGAATCTGAGAGGAGCCACAAATTTCCTTCCACCCAGCGTTCCCCCACGTCTCCCGATAAAAATGATACCTCACTTGTGTGGGTAGGCCTAGCGCCCGCGACAGGAATCGCCCCAAAGCACAACGTGGACACATCCAAATTTTTGAAGGAAAACAGAGGTGTTTTTTGCAAAGTGCCTACCTGTAGATTTTGGCCTGTACCTCAGCCGCCACCTAGGGAAACCTACCAAACCTTTGCATTTCTGAAAACTAGAGACCTAGGGGAATCCAAGATGGGGTGACTTGTGTGGCTCGGACCAGGTTCTGTTACCCAGAATCCTTTGCAAACCTCATAATTTGGCTAAAAAAACACATGTTCCTCAAATTTCTGTGGCAGAAAGTTCTGGAATCTGAGAGGAGCCACAAATTTCCTTCCACCCAGCGTTCCCCTACGTCTCCCGATAAAAATGATACCTCACTTGTGTGGGTAGGCCTAGCGCCCGCGACAGGAAACGCCCCAAAGCACAATGTGGACACATCCACATTTTTGAAGGAAAACAGAGGTGTTTTTTGCAAAGTGCCTACCTGTAGATTTTGGCCTGTAGCTCAGCCGCCACCTAGGGAAACCTACCAAACCTGTGCATTTCTGAAAACTAGAGACCTAGGGGAATCCAAGATGGGGTGACTTGTGTGGCTCGGACCAGGTTCTGTTGCCCAGAATCCTTTGCAAACCTTAAAATTTGGCTAAAAAAACACATGTTCCTCACATTTCTGTGGCAGAAAGTTCTGGAATCTGAGAGGAGCCACAAATTTCCTTCCACCCAGCGTTCCCCCATGTCTCCCGATAAAAATGATACCTCACTTGTGTGGGTAGGCCTAGCGCCCGCGACAGGAAACGCCCCAAAGCGCAACGTGGACACATCCAAATTTTTGAAGGAAAACAGAGGTGTTTTTTGCAAAGTGCCTACCTGTAGATTTTGGCCTGTAGCTCAGCCGCCACCTAGGGAAACCTACCAAACCTGTGCATTTCTGAAAACTAGAGACCTAGGGGAATCCAAGATGGGGTGACTGGTGTGGCTCGGACCAGGTTCTGTTACCCAGAATCCTTTGCAAACCTTAAAATTTTGCTAAAAAAACACATGTTCCTCACATTTCTGTGGCAGAAAGTTCTGGAATCTGAGTGGAGCCACTAATTTCCTTCCACCCAGTGTTCCCCCACGTCTCCAGATAAAAATGATACCTCACTTGTGTGGGTAGGCCTAGTGCCCGCGACAGGAAACGCCCCAAAGCACAACGTGGACACATCCAAATTTTTGAAGGAAAACAGAGGTGTTTTTTGCAAAGTGCCTACCTGTAGATTTTGGCCTGTAGCTCAGCCGCCACCTAGGGAAACCTACCAAACCTGTGCATTTCTGAAAACTAGAGACCTAGGGGAATCCAAGATGGGGTGACTTGTGTGGCTCGGACCAGGTTCTGTTACCCTGAATCCTTTGCAAACCTCATAATTTGGCTAAAAAAACACATGTTCCTCACATTTCTGTGGCAGAAAGTTCTGGAATCTGAGAGGAGCCACAAATTTCCTTCCACCCAGCGTTCCCCCACGTCTCCCGATAAAAATGATACCTCACTTGTGTGGGTAGGCCTAACGCCCGCGACAGGAAACGCCCCAAAGCGCAACGTGGACACATCCAAATTTTTGAAGGAAAACAGAGGTGTTTTTTGCAAAGTGCCTACCTGTAGATTTTGGACTGTAGCTCAGCCGCCACCTAGGGAAACCTACCAAACCTGTGCATTTCAGAAAACTAGAGACCTAGGGGAATCCAAGATGGGGTGACTGGTGTGGCTCGGACCAGGTTCTGTTACCCAGAATCCTTTGCAAACCTTAAAATTTGGCTAAAAAAACACATGTTCCTCAAATTTCTGTGGCAGAAAGTTCTGGAATCTGAGAGGAGCCACAAATTTCCTTCCACCCAGCGTTCCCCCACGTCTCCCGATAAAAATGATACCTCACTTGTGTGGGTAGGCCTAGCGCCCGCGACAGGAATCGCCCCAAAGCACAACGTGGACACATCCAAATTTTTGAAGGAAAACAGAGGTGTTTTTTGCAAAGTGCCTACCTGTAGATTTTGGCCTGTACCTCAGCCGCCACCTAGGGAAACCTACCAAACCTTTGCATTTCTGAAAACTAGAGACCTAGGGGAATCCAAGATGGGGTGACTTGTGTGGCTCGGACCAGGTTCTGTTACCCAGAATCCTTTGCAAACCTCATAATTTGGCTAAAAAAACACATGTTCCTCAAATTTCTGTGGCAGAAAGTTCTGGAATCTGAGAGGAGCCACAAATTTCCTTCCACCCAGCGTTCCCCTACGTCTCCCGATAAAAATGATACCTCACTTGTGTGGGTAGGCCTAGCGCCCGCGACAGGAAACGCCCCAAAGCACAATGTGGACACATCCACATTTTTGAAGGAAAACAGAGGTGTTTTTTGCAAAGTGCCTACCTGTAGATTTTGGCCTGTAGCTCAGCCGCCACCTAGGGAAACCTACCAAACCTGTGCATTTCTGAAAACTAGAGACCTAGGGGAATCCAAGATGGGGTGACTTGTGTGGCTCGGACCAGGTTCTGTTACCCAGAATCCTTTGCAAACCTTAAAATTTGGCTAAAAAAACACATGTTCCTCACATTTCTGTGGCAGAAAGTTCTGGAATCTGAGAGGAGCCACAAATTTCCTTCCACCCAGCGTTCCCCCATGTCTCCCGATAAAAATGATACCTCACTTGTGTGGGTAGGCCTAGCGCCCGCGACAGGAAACGCCCCAAAGCGCAACGTGGACACATCCAAATTTTTGAAGGAAAACAGAGGTGTTTTTTGCAAAGTGCCTACCTGTAGATTTTGGCCTGTAGCTGAGCCGCCACCTAGGGAAACCTACCAAACCTGTGCATTTCTGAAAACTAGAGACCTAGGGGAATCCAAGATGGGGTGACTTGTGTGGCTCGGACCAGGTTCTGTTACCCAGAATCCTTTGCAAACCTCATAATTTGGCTAAAAAAACACATGTTCCTCAAATTTCTGTGGCAGAAAGTTCTGGAATCTGAGAGGAGCCACAAATTTCCTTCCACCCAGCGTTCCCCCATGTCTCCCGATAAAAATAATACCTCACTTGTGTGGGTAGGCCAAGCGCCCGCTACAGGAAACGCCCCAAAGTGCAACGTGGACACATCCAAATTTTTGAAGGAAAACAGAGGTGTTTTTTGCAAAGTGCCTACCTGTAGATTTTGGCCTGTAGCTCAGCCGCCACCTAGCGAAACCTACCAAACCTGTGCATTTCTGAAAACTAGAGACCTAGGGGAATCCAAGATGGGGTGACTTGTGTGGCTTGGACCAGGTTCTGCTACCCAGAATCCTTTGCGAACCTCAAAATTTGGCTAAAAAAACACATGTTCCTCACATTTCTGTGGCAGAAAGTTCTGGAATCTGAGAGGAGCCACAAATTTCCTTCCACCCAGTGTTCCCCCACGTTTCCTGATAAAAATGATACCTCACTTGTGTGGGTAGGCCTAGCGCCCGCGACAGGAAACGCCCCAAAGCGCAACGTGGACACATCCAAATTTTTGAAGGAAAACAGAGGTGTTTTTTGCAAAGTGCCTACCTGTAGATTTTGGCCTGTAGCTCAGCCGCCACCTAGGGAAACCTACCAAACCTGTGCATTTCTGAAAACTAGAGACCTAGGGGAATCCAAGATGGGGTGACTGGTGTGGCTCGGACCAGGTTCTGTTACCCAGAATCCTTTGCAAACCTTAAAATTTTGCTAAAAAAACACATGTTCCTCACATTTCTGTGGCAGAAAGTTCTGGAATCTGAGTGGAGCCACTAATTTCCTTCCACCCAGCGTTCCCCCACGTCTCCAGATAAAAATGATACCTCACTTGTGTGGGTAGGCCTAGTGCCCGCGACAGGAAACGCCCCAAAGCACAACGTGGACACATCCAAATTTTTGAAGGAAAACAGAGGTGTTTTTTGCAAAGTGCCTACCTGTAGATTTTGGCCTGTAGCTCAGCCGCCACCTAGGGAAACCTACCAAACCTGTGCATTTCTGAAAACTAGAGACCTAGGGGAATCCAAGATGGGGTGACTTGTGTGGCTCGGACCAGGTTCTGTTACCCTGAATCCTTTGCAAACCTCATAATTTGGCTAAAAAACACATGTTCCTCACATTTCTGTGGCAGAAAGTTCTGAAATCTGAGAGGAGCCACAAATTTCCTTCCACCCAGCGTTCCCCCACGTCTCCCGATAAAAATGATACCTCACTTGTGTGGGTAGGCCTAACGCCCGCAACAGGAAACGCCCCAAAGCGCAACGTGGACACATCCAAATTTTTGAAGGAAAACAGAGGTGTTTTTTGCAAAGTGCCTACCTGTAGATTTTGGCCTGTAGCTCAGCCGCCACCTAGGGAAACCTACCAAACCTGTGCATTTCAGAAAACTAGAGACCTAGGGGAATCCAAGATGGGGTGACTGGTGTGGCTCGGACCAGGTTCTGTTACCCAGAATCCTTTGCAAACCTTAAAATTTGGCTAAAAAAACACATGTTCCTCAAATTTCTGTGGCAGAAAGTTCTGGAATCTGAGAGGAGCCACAAATTTCCTTCCACCCAGCGTTCCCCCATGTCTCCCGATAAAAATAATACCTCACTTGTGTGGGTAGGCCAAGCGCCCGCTACAGGAAACGCCCCAAAGTGCAACGCGGACACATCCAAATTTTTGAAGGAAAACAGAGGTGTTTTTTGCAAAGTGCCTACCTGTAGATTTTGGCCTGTAGCTCAGCCGCCACCTAGCGAAACCTACCAAACCTGTGCATTTCTGAAAACTAGAGACCTAGGGGAATCCAAGATGGGGTGACTTGTGTGGCTTGGACCAGGTTCTGCTACCCAGAATCCTTTGCAAACCTCAAAATTTGGCTAAAAAAACACATGTTCCTCACATTTCTGTGGCAGAAAGTTCTGGAATCTGAGAGGAGCCACAAATTTCCTTCCACCCAGTGTTCCCCCACGTTTCCCGATAAAAATGATACCTCACTTGTGTGGGTAGGCCTAGCGCCCGCGACAGGAAACGCCCCAAAGCGCAACGTGGACACATCCAAATTTTTGAAGGAAAACAGAGGTGTTTTTTGCAAAGTGCCTACCTGTAGATTTTGGCCTGTAGCTCAGCCGCCACCTAGGGAAACCTACCAAACCTGTGCATTTCTGAAAACTAGAGACCTAGGGGAATCCAAGATGGGGTGACTGGTGTGGCTCGGACCAGGTTCTGTTACCCATAATCCTTTGCAAACCTTAAAATTTTGCTAAAAAAACACATGTTCCTCACATTTCTGTGGCAGAAAGTTCTGGAATCTGAGTGGAGCCACTAATTTCCTTCCACCCAGCGTTCCCCCACGTCTCCAGATAAAAATGATACCTCACTTGTGTGGATAGGCCTAGTGCCCGCGACAGGAAACGCCCCAAAGCACAACGTGGACACATCCAAATTTTTGAAGGAAAACCGAGGTGTTTTTTGCAAAGTGCCTACCTGTAGATTTTGGCCTGTAGCTCAGCCGCCACCTAGGGAAACCTACCAAACCTGTGCATTTCTGAAAACTAGAGACCTAGGGGAATCCAAGATGGGGTGACTTGTGTGGCTCGGACCAGGTTCTGTTACCCAGAATCCTTTGCAAACCTCATAATTTGGCTAAAAAAACACATGTTCCTCACATTTCTGTGGCAGAAAGTTCTGGAATCTGAGAGGAGCCACAAATTTCCTTCCACCCAGCGTTCCCCCACGTCTCCCGATAAAAATGATACCTCACTTGTGTGGGTAGGCCTAACGCCCGCAACAGGAAACGCCCCAAAGCGCAACGTGGACACATACAAATTTTTGAAGGAAAACAGAGGTGTTTTTTGCAAAGTGCCTACCTGTAGATTTTGGCCTGTAGCTCAGCCGCCACCTAGGGAAACTTACCAAACCTGTGCATTTCAGAAAACTAGAGACCTAGGGGAATCCAAGATGGGGTGACTTGTGTGGCTCGGACCAGGTTCTGTTACCCAGAATCCTTTGCAAACCTCAAAATTTGGCTAAAAAAACACATGTTCCTCACATTTCTGTGGCAGAAAGTTCTGGAATCTGAGAGGAGCCACAAATTTCCTTCCACCCAGCGTTCCCCTACGTCTCCCGATAAAAATGATACCTCACTTGTGTGGGTAGGCCTAGCGCCCACGACAGGAAACGCCCCAAAGCACAACGTGGACACATCCAAATTTTTTAAGGAAAACAGAGGTGTTTTTTGCAAAGTGCCTACCTGTAGATTTTGGCCTGTAGCTCAGCCGCCACCTAGGGAAACCTACCAAACCTGTGCATTTCTGAAAACTAGAGACCTAGGGGAATCCAAGATGGGGTGACTTGTGTGGCTCGGACCAGGTTCTGTTACCCAGAATCCTTTGCAAACCTCATAATTTGGCTAAAAAAACACATGTTCCTCACATTTCTGTGGCAGAAAGTTCTGGAATCTGAGAGGAGCCACAAATTTCCTTCCACCCAGCGTTCCCCTACGTCTCCCGATAAAAATTATACCTCACTTGTGTGGGTAGGCCTAGCGCCCGCGACAGGAAACGCCCCAAAGCACAATGTGGACACATCCAAATTTTTGAAGGAAAACAGAGGTGTTTTTTGCAAAGTGCCTACCTGTAGATTTTGGCCTGTAGCTCAGCCGCCACCTAGGGAAACCTACCAAACCTGTGCATTTCAGAAAACTAGAGACCTAGGGGAATCCAAGATGGGGTGACTTGTGTGGCTCAGACCAGGTTCTGTTACCCAGAATCCTTTGCAAACCTCAAAATTTGGCTAAAAAAACACATGTTCCTCATATTTCTGTGGCAGAAAGTTCTGGAATCTGAGAGGAGCCACAAATTTCCTTCCACCCAGCGTTCCCCTACGTCTCCCGATAAAAATGATACCTCACTTGTGTGGGTAGGCCTAGCGCCCACGACAGGAAACGCCCCAAAGCACAACGTGGACACATCCAAATTTTTGAAGGAAAACAGAGGTGTTTTTTGCAAAGTGCCTATCTGTAGATTTTGGCCTGTAGCTCACCCGCCACCTAGGGAAACCTACCAAACCTGTGCATTTCTGAAAACTAGAGACCTAGGGGAATCCAAGATGGGGTGACTTGTGTGGCTCAGACCAGGTTCTGTTACCCAGAATCCTTTGCAAACCTTATAATTTGGCAAAAAAAACATATGTTCCTCACATTTCTGTGGCAGAAAGTTCTGGAGTCTGAGAGGAGCCACAAATTTCCTTCCACCCAGCGTTCCCCCACATCTTCTGATAAAAATGATACCTCACTTGTGTGGGTAGGCCTAGCGCCCGCGACAGGAAACGCCCCAAAGCGCAACGTGGACACATCCAAATTTTTGAAGGAAAACAGAGGTGTTTTTTGCAAAGTGCCTACCTGTAGATTTTGGCCTGTAGCTCAGCCGCCACCTAGGGAAACCTACCAAACCTGTGCATTTCTGAAAACTAGAGACCTAGGGGAATCCAAGATGGGGTGACTTGTGTGTCTCGGACCAGGTTCTGTTACCCAGAATCCTTTGCAAACCTCATAATTTGGCTAAAAAAACACATGTTCCTCAAATTTCTGTGGCAGAAAGTTCTGGAATCTGAGAGGAGCCACAAATTTCCTTCCACCCAGCGTTCCCCCATGTCTCCCGATAAAAATAATACCTCACTTGTGTGGGTAGGCCAAGCGCCCGCTACAGGAAACGCCCCAAAGTGCAACGTGGACACATCCAAATTTTTGAAGGAAAACAGAGGTGTTTTTTGCAAAGTGCCTACCTGTAGATTTTGGCCTGTAGCTCAGCCGCCACCTAGCGAAACCTACCAAACCTGTGCATTTCTGAAAACTAGAGACCTAGGGGAATCCAAGATGGGGTGACTTGTGTGGCTTGGACCAGGTTCTGCTACCCAGAATCCTTTGCGAACCTCAAAATTTGGCTAAAAAAACACATGTTCCTCACATTTCTGTGGCAGAAAGTTCTGGAATCTGAGAGGAGCCACAAATTTCCTTCCACCCAGTGTTCCCCCACGTTTCCCGATAAAAATGATACCTCACTTGTGTGGGTAGGCCTAGCGCCCGCGACAGGAAACGCCCCAAAGCGCAACGTGGACACATCCAAATTTTTGAAGGAAAACAGAGGTGTTTTTTGCAAAGTGCCTACCTGTAGATTTTGGCCTGTAGCTCAGCCGCCACCTAGGGAAACCTACCAAACCTGTGCATTTCTGAAAACTAGAGACCTAGGGGAATCCAAGATGGGGTGACTTGTGTGGCTCGGACCAGGTTCTGTTACCCAGAATCCTTTGCAAACCTCAAAATATGGCTAAAAAAACACATGTTCCTCACATTTCTGTGGGAGAAAGTTCTAGAATCTGAGAGGAGCCACAAATTTCCTTCCACCCAGCGTTCCCCCACGTCTCCCGATAAAAATGATACCTCACTTGTATGGGTAGGCCTAGCGCCCGCGACAGGAAACGCCCCAAAGCGCAACGTGGACACATCCAAATTTTTGAAGGAAAACAGAGGTGTTTTTTGCAAAGTGCCTACCTGTAGATTTTGGCCTGTAGCTCAGCCGCCACCTAGGGAAACCTACCAAATCTGTGCATTTCTGAAAACTAGAGAGCTAGGGGAATCCAAGATGGGGTGACTTGTGTGGCTCGGAGCAGGTTCTGTTACCCAGAATCCTTTGCAAACCTCAAAATTTGGCTAAAAAAACACATGTTCCTCACATTTCTGTGACAGAAAGTTCTGTAATCTGAGAGGAGCCACAAATTTCCTTCCACCCAGCGTTCCCCCACGTCTCCCGATAAAAATGATACCTCACTTGTGTGGGTAGGCCTAGCGCCCGCGACAGGAATTGCTCCAAAGCACAACGTGGACACATCCAAATTTTTGAAGGAAAACAGAGGTGTTTTTTGCAAAGTGCCTACCTGTAGATTTTGGCCTGTAGCTCAGCGGCCACCTAGGGAAACCTACCAAACCTGTGCATTTCTGAAAACTAGAGACCTAGAGGAATCCAAGATGGGGTGACTTGTGTGGCTCGGACCAGGTTCTGTTACCCAGAATCCTTTGCAAACCTTAAAATTTGGCTAAAAAAACACATGTTCCTCACATTTCTGTGGCAGAAAGTTCTGGAATCTGAAAGGAGCCACAAATTTCCTTCCACCCAGCGTTCCCCCACGTCTCCCGATAAAAATGATACCTCACTTGTGTGGGTGGGCCTAGCGCCCGCGACAGGAAACGCCCCAAAGCGCAACGTGGACACATCCAAATTTTTGAAGGAAAACAGAGGTGTTTTTTGCAAAGTGCCTACCTGTAGATTTTGGCCTGTAGCTCAGCTGCCACCTAGGGAAACCTACCAAACCTGTGCATTTCTGAAAACTAGAGACCTAGGGGAATCTAAGATGGGGTGACTTGTGTGGCTCGGACCAGGTTCTGTTACCCAGAATCCTTTGCAAACCTCATAATTTGGCTAAAAAAACACATGTTCCTCAAATTTCTGTGGCAGAAAGTTCTGGAATCTGAGAGGAGCCACAAATTTCCTTCCACCCAGCGTTACCCTACGTCTCCCGATAAAAATGATTCCTCACTTGTGTGGGTAGGCCTAGCGCCCGCGACAGGAAACGCCCCAAAGCACAATGTGGACACATCCAAATTTTTGAAGGAAAACAGAGGTGTTTTTTGCAAAGTGCCTACCTGTAGATTTTGGCCTGTAGCTCAGCCGCCACCTAGGGAAACCTACCAAAGCTGTGCATTTCTGAAAACTAGAGACCTAGGGGAATCCAAGATGGGGTGACTTGTGTGGCTTGGACCAGGTTCTGTTACCCAGAATCCTTTGCAAACCTCAAAATTTGGCTCCTCACATTTCTGTGGCAGAAAGTTCTGGAATCTGAGAGGAGCCACAAATTTCCTTCCACCCAGTGTTCCCCCACGTTTCCCGATAAAAATGATACCTCACTTGTGTGGGTAGGCCTAGCGCCCGCGACAGGAAACGCCCCAAAGCGCAACGCGGACACATCCAAATTTTTGAAGGAAAACAGAGGTGTTTTTTGCAAAGTGCCTACCTGTAGATTTTGGCCTGTAGCTCAGCCGCCACCTAAGGAAACCTACCAAACTTGTGCATTTCTGAAAACTAGAGACCTAGGGGAATCCAAGATGGGGTGACTAGTGTGGCTCGGACCAGGTTCTGTTACCCAGAATCCTTTGCAAACCTTAAAATTTGGCTAAAAAAACACATGTTCCTCACATTTCTGTGGCAGAAAGTTCTGGAATCTGAGAGGAGCCACTAATTTCCTTCCACCCAGCGTTCCCCCACGTCTCCAGATAAAAATGATACCTCACTTGTGTGGGTAGGCCTAGTGCCCGCGACAGGAAACGCCCCAAAGCGCAACGTGGACACATTCAAATTTTTTAAGGAAAACAGAGGTGTTTTTTGCAAAGTGCCTACCTGTAGATTTTGGCCTGTAGCTCAGCGGCCACCTAGGGAAACCTACCAAACCTGTGCATTTCTGAAAACTAGAGACCTAGGGGAATCCAAGATGGGGTGACTTGTGTGGCTCGGACCAGGTTCTGTTACTCAGAATCCTTTGCAAACCTCATAATTTGGCTAAAAAAACACATGTTCCTCACATTTCTGTGGCAGAAAGTTCTGGAATCTGAGAGGAGCCACAAATTTCCTTCCACCCAGCGTTCCCCCACGTCTCCCGATAAAAATGATACCTCACTTGTGTGGGTAGGCCTAACGCCCGCGACAGGAAACGCCCCAAAGCGCAACGTGGACACATCCAAATTTTTGAAGGAAAACAGAGGTGTTTTTTGCAAAGTGCCTACCTGTAGATTTTGGCCTGTAGCTCAGCCGCCACCTAAGGAAACCTACCAAACTTGTGCATTTCTGAAAACTAGAGACCTAGGGGAATCCAAGATGGGGTGACTTGTGTGGCTCGGACCAGGTTCTGTTACCCAGAATCCTTTGCAAACCTTAAAATTTGGCTAAAAAAACACATGTTCCTCACATTTCTGTGGCAGAAAGTTCTGGAATCTGAGAGGAGCCACTAATTTCCTTCCACCCAGCGTTCCCCCACGTCTCCCGATAAAAATGATACCTCACTTGTGTGGGTAGGCCTAGTGCCCGCGACAGGAAACGCCCCAAAGCGCAACGTGGACACATCCAAATTTTTGAAGGAAAACAGAGGTGTTTTTTTCCAAAGTGCCTGTCTGTAGATTTTGGCCTGTAGCTCAGCCGCCACCTAGGGAAACCTACCAAACCTGTGCAGTTCTGAAAACTAGAGACCTAGGGGAATCCAAGATGGGGTGACTTGTGTGGCTCGGACCAGGTTCTGTTACCCAGAATCCTTTGCAAACCTCATAATTTGGCTAAAAAAACACATGTTCCTCACATTTCTGTGGCAGAAAGTTCTAGAATCTGAGAGGAGCCACAAATTTCCTTCCACCCAGCGTTCCCCCACGTCTCCCGATAAAAATGATACCTCACTTGTGTGGGTAGGCCTAGCGCCCGCGACAGGAAACGCCCCAAAGCGCAACGTGGACACATCCAAATTTTTGAAGGAAAACAGAGGTGTTTTTTGCAAAGTGCCTACCTGTAGATTTTGGCCTGTAGCTCAGCCACCACCTAGGGAAACCTACCAAAGCTGTGCATTTCTGAAAACTAGAGACCTAGGGGAATCCAAGATGGGGTGACTTGTGTGGCTCGGAGCAGGTTCTGTTACCCAGAATCCTTTGCAAACCTCAAAATTTGGCTAAAAAAACACATGTTCCTCACATTTCTGTGACAGAAAGTTCTGGAATCTGAGAGGAGCCACAAATTTCCTTCCACCCAGCGTTCCCCCACGTCTCCCGATAAAAATGATACCTCACTTGTGTGGGTAGGCCTAGCGCCCGCGACAGGAATCGCCCCAAAGCACAACGTGGACACATCCAAATTTTTGAAGGAAAACAGAGGTGTTTTTTGCAAAGTGCCTACCTGTAGATTTTGGCCTGTACCTCAGCCGCCACCTAGGGAAACCTACCAAACCTTTGCATTTCTGAAAACTAGAGACCTAGGGGAATCCAAGATGGGGTGACTTGTGTGGCTCGGACCAGGTTCTGTTACCCAGAATCCTTTGCAAACCTCATAATTTGGCTAAAAAAACACATGTTCCTCAAATTTCTGTGGCAGAAAGTTCTGGAATCTGAGAGGAGCCACAAATTTCCTTCCACCCAGCGTTCCCCTACGTCTCCCGATACAAATGATACCTCACTTGTGTGGGTAGGCCTAGCGCCCGCGACAGGAAACGCCCCAAAGCACAATGTGGACACATCCACATTTTTGAAGGAAAACAGAGGTGTTTTTTGCAAAGTGCCTACCTGTAGATTTTGGCCTGTAGCTCAGCCGCCACCTAGGGAAACCTACCAAACCTGTGCATTTCTGAAAACTAGAGACCTAGGGGAATCCATGATGGGGTGACTTGTGTGGCTCGGACCAGGTTCTGTTACCCAGAATCCTTTGCAAACCTCATAATTTGGCTAAAAAAACACATGTTCCTCACATTTCTGTGGCAGAACGTTCTGGAATCTGAGAGGAGCCACAAATTTCCTTCCACCCAGCATTCCCCCACGTCTCCTGATAAAAATGATACCTCACTTGTGTGGGTAGGCCTAGCGCCCGCGACAGGAAACGCCCCAAAGCGCAACGTGGACACATCCAAATTTTTGAAGGAAAACAGAGGTGTTTTTTGCAAAGTGCCTACCTGTAGATTTTGGCCTGTAGCTCAGCCGCCACCTAGGGAAACCTACCAAACCTGTGCATTTCTGAAAACTAGAGACCTAGGGGAATCCAAGATGGGGTGACTTGTGTGGCTCGGAGCAGGTTCTGTTACCCAGAATCCTTTGCAAACCTCAAAATTTGGCTAAAAAAACACATGTTCCTCACATTTCTGTGGCAGAAAGTTCTGGAATCTGAGAGGAGCCACAAATTTCCTTCCACCCAGTGTTCCCCCACGTTTCCCGATAAAAATGATACCTCACTTGTGTGGGTAGGCCTAGCGCCCGCGACAGGAAACGCCCCAAAGCGCAACGCGGACACATCCAAATTTTTCAAGGAAAACAGAGGTGTTTTTTGCAAAGTGCCTACCTGTAGATTTTGGCCTGTAGCTCAGCCGCCACCTAAGGAAACCTACCAAACTTGTGCATTTCTGAAAACTAGAGACCTAGGGGAATCCAAGATGGGGTGACTTGTGTGGCTCGGACCAGGTTCTGTTACCCAGAATCCTTTGCAAACCTTAAAATTTGGCTAAAAAAACACATGTTCCTCACATTTCTGTGGCAGAAAGTTCTGGAATCTGAGAGGAGCCACTAATTTCCTTCCACCCAGCGTTCCCCCACGTCTCCAGATAAAAATGATACCTCACTTGTGTGGGTAGGCCTAGTGCCCGCGACAGGAAACGCCCCAAAGCGCAACGTGGACACATCCAAATTTTTGAAGGAAAACAGAGGTGTTTTTTTGCAAAGTGCCTGTCTGTAGATTTTGGCCTGTAGCTCAGCCGCCACCTAGGGAAACCTACCAAACCTGTGCATTTCTGAAAACTAGAGACCTAGGGGAATCCAAGATGGGGTGACTTGTGTGGCTCGGACCAGGTTCTGTTACCCAGAATCCTTTGCAAACCTCATAATTTGGCTAAAAAAACACATGTTCCTCACATTTCTGTGGCAGAAAGTTCTAGAATCTGAGAGGAGCCACAAATTTCCTTCCACCCAGCGTTCCCCCACGTCTCCCGATAATAATGATACCTCACTTGTGTGGGTAGGCCTAGCGCCCGCGACAGGAAACGCCCCAAAGCGCAACGTGGACACATCCAAATTTTTGAAGGAAAACAGAGGTGTTTTTTGCAAAGTGCCTACCTGTAGATTTTGGCCTGTAGCTCAGCCGCCACCTAGGGAAACCTACCAAAGCTGTGCATTTCTGAAAACTAGAGACCTAGGGGAATCCAAGATGGGGTGACTTGTGTGGCTCGGAGCAGGTTCTGTTACCCAGAATCCTTTGCAAACCTCAAAATTTGGCTAAAAAAACACATGTTCCTCACATTTCTGTGACAGAAAGTTCTGGAATCTGAGAGGAGCCACAAATTTCCTTCCACCCAGCGTTCCCCCACGTCTCCCGATAAAAATGATACCTCACTTGTGTGGGTAGGCCTAGCGCCAGCGACAGGAATCGCCCCAAAGCACAACGTGGACACATCCAAATTTTTGAAGGAAAACAGAGGTGTTTTTTGCAAAGTGCCTACCTGTAGATTTTGGCCTGTACCTCAGCCGCCACCTAGGGAAACCTACCAAACCTTTGCATTTCTGAAAACTAGAGACCTAGGGGAATCCAAGATGGGGTGACTTGTGTGGCTCGGACCAGGTTCTGTTACCCAGAATCCTTTGCAAACCTCATAATTTGGCTAAAAAAACACATGTTCCTCAAATTTCTGTGGCAGAAAGTTCTGGAATCTGAGAGGAGCCACAAATTTCCTTCCACCCAGCGTTCCCCTACGTCTCCCGATAAAAATGATACCTCACTTGTGTGGGTAGGCCTAGCGCCCGCGACAGGAAACGCCCCAAAGCACAATGTGGACACATCCACATTTTTGAAGGAAAACAGAGGTGTTTTTTGCAAAGTGCCTACCTGTAGATTTTGGCCTGTAGCTCAGCCGCCACCTAGGGAAACCTACCAAACCTGTGCATTTCTGAAAACTAGAGACCTAGGGGAATCGAAGATGGGGTGACTTGTGTGGCTCGGACCAGGTTCTGTTACCCAGAATCCTTTGCAAACCTTAAAATTTGGCTAAAAAAACACATGTTCCTCACATTTCTGTGGCAGAAAGTTCTGGAATCTGAGAGGAGCCACAAATTTCCTTCCACCCAGCGTTCCCCCATGTCTCCCGATAAAAATGATACCTCACTTGTGTGGGTAGGCCTAGCGCCCGCGACAGGAAACGCCCCAAAGCGCAACGTGGACACATCCAAATTTTTGAAGGAAAACAGAGGTGTTTTTTGCAAAGTGCCTACCTGTAGATTTTGGCCTGTAGCTCAGCCGCCACCTAGGGAAACCTACCAAACCTGTGCATTTCTGAAAACTAGAGACCTAGGGGAATCCAAGATGGGGTGACTTGTGTGGCTCGGACCAGGTTCTGTTACCCAGAATCCTTTGCAAACCTCATAATTTGGCTAAAAAAACACATGTTCCTCAAATTTCTGTGGCAGAAAGTTCTGGAATCTGAGAGGAGCCACAAATTTCCTTCCACCCAGCGTTCCCCCACGTCTCCCGATAAAAATGATACCTCACTTGTGTGGGTAGGCCTAGCGCCCGCGAGAGGAAACGCCCCAAAGCGCAACGTGGACACATCCAAATTTTTGAAGGAAAACAGAGGTGTTTTTTGCAAAGTGCCTACCTGTAGATTTTGGCCTGTAGCTCAGCCGCCACCTAGGGAAACCTACCAAAGCTGTGCATTTCTGAAAACTAGAGACCTAGGGGAATCCAAGATGGGGTGACTTGTGTGGCTCGGAGCAGGTTCTGTTACCCAGAATCCTTTGCAAACCTCAAAATTTGGCTAAAAAAACACATGTTCCTCACATTTCTGTGACAGAAAGTTCTGGAATCTGAGAGGAGCCACAAATTTCCTTCCACCCAGCGTTCCCCCACGTCTCCCGATAAAAATGATACCTCACTTGTGTGGGTAGGCCTAGCGCCCGCGACAGGAATCGCCCCAAAGCACAACGTGGACACATCCAAATTTTTGAAGGAAAACAGAGGTGTTTTTTGCAAAGTGCCTACCTGTAGATTTTGGCCTGTACCTCAGCCGCCACCTAGGGAAACCTACCAAACCTTTGCATTTCTGAAAACTAGAGACCTAGGGGAATCCAAGATGGGGTGACTTGTGTGGCTCGGACCAGGTTCTGTTACCCAGAATCCTTTGCAAACCTCATAATTTGGCTAAAAAAACACATGTTCCTCAAATTTCTGTGGCAGAAAGTTCTGGAATCTGAGAGGAGCCACAAATTTCCTTCCACCCAGCGTTCCCCTACGTCTCCCGATAAAAATGATACCTCACTTGTGTGGGTAGGCCTAGCGCCCGCGACAGGAAACGCCCCAAAGCACAATGTGGACACATCCACATTTTTGAAGGAAAACAGAGGTGTTTTTTGCAAAGTGCCTAACTGTAGATTTTGGCCTGTAGCTCGGCCGCCACCTAGGGAAACCTACCAAACCTGTGCATTTCTGAAAACTAGAGACCTAGGGGAATCCAAGATGGGGTGACTTGTGTGGCTCGGACCAGGTTCTGTTACCCAGAATCCTTTGCAAACCTTAAAATTTGGCTAAAAAAACACATGTTCCTCACATTTCTGTGGCAGAAAGTTCTGGAATCTGAGAGGAGCCACAAATTTCCTTCCACCCAGCGTTCCCCCATGTCTCCCGATAAAAATGATACCTCACTTGTGTGGGTAGGCCTAGCGCCCGCGACAGGAAACGCCCCAAAGCGCAACGTGGACACATCCAAATTTTTGAAGGAAAACAGAGGTGTTTTTTGCAAAGTGCCTACCTGTAGATTTTGGCCTGTAGCTCAGCCGCCACCTAGGGAAACCTACCAAACCTGTGCATTTCTGAAAACTAGAGACCTAGGGGAATCCAAGATGGGGTGACTTGTGTGGCTCGGACCAGGTTCTGTTACCCAGAATCCTTTGCAAACCTCATAATTTGGCTAAAAAAACACATGTTCCTCAAATTTCTGTGGCAGAAAGTTCTGGAATCTGAGAGGAGCCACAAATTTCCTTCCACCCAGCGTTCCCCCATGTCTCCCGATAAAAATAATACCTCACTTGTGTGGGTAGGCCAAGCGCCCGCTACAGGAAACGCCCCAAAGTGCAACGTGGACACATCCAAATTTTTGAAGGAAAACAGAGGTGTTTTTTGCAAAGTGCCTACCTGTAGATTTTGGCCTGTAGCTCAGCCGCCACCTAGCGAAACCTACCAAACCTGTGCATTTCTGAAAACTAGAGACCTAGGGGAATCCAAGATGGGGTGACTTGTGTGGCTTGGACCAGGTTCTGCTACCCAGAATCCTTTGCAAACCTCAAAATTTGGCTAAAAAAACACATGTTCCTCACATTTCTGTGGCAGAAAGTTCTGGTCTCTGAGAGGAGCCACAAATTTCCTTCCACCCAGTGTTCCCCCACGTTTCCCGATAAAAATGATACCTCACTTGTGTGGGTAGGCCTAGCGCCCGCGACAGGAAACGCCCCAAAGCGCAACGTGGACACATCCAAATTTTTGAAGGAAAACAGAGGTGTTTTTTGCAAAGTGCCTACCTGTAGATTTTGGCCTGTAGCTCAGCCGCCACCTAGGGAAACCTACCAAACCTGTGCATTTCTGAAAACTAGAGACCTAGGGGAATCCAAGATGGGGTGACTGGTGTGGCTCGGACCAGGTTCTGTTACCCAGAATCCTTTGCAAACCTTAAAATTTTGCTAAAAAAACACATGTTCCTCACATTTCTGTGGCAGAAAGTTCTGGAATCTGAGTGGAGCCACTAATTTCCTTCCACCCAGCGTTCCCCCACGTCTCCAGATAAAAATGATACCTCACTTGTGTGGGTAGGCCTAGTACCCGCGACAGGAAACGCCCCAAAGCACAACGTGGACACATCCAAATTTTTGAAGGAAAACAGAGGTGTTTTTTGCAAAGTGCCTACCTGTAGATTTTGGCCTGTAGCTCAGCCGCCACCTAGGGAAACCTACCAAACCTGTGCATTTCTGAAAACTAGAGACCTAGGGGAATCCAAGATGGGGTGACTTGTGTGGCTCGGACCAGGTTCTGTTACCCAGAATCCTTTGCAAACCTCATAATTTGGCTAAAAAAACACATGTTCCTCACATTTCTGTGGCAGAAAGTTCTGGAATCTGAGAGGAGCCACAAATTTCCTTCCACCCAGCGTTCCCCCACGTCTCCCGATAAAAATGATACCTCACTTGTGTGGGTAGGCCTAACGCCCGCGACAGGAAACGCCCCAAAGCGCAACGTGGACACATCCAAATTTTTGAAGGAAAACAGAGGTGTTTTTTGCAAAGTGCCTACCTGTAGATTTTGGCCTGTAGCTCAGCCGCCACCTAGGGAAACCTACCAAACCTGTGCATTTCAGAAAACTAGAGACCTAGGGGAATCCAAGATGGGGTGACTGGTGTGGCTCGGACCAGGTTCTGTTACCCAGAATCCTTTGCAAACCTTAAAATTTGGCTAAAAAAACACATGTTCCTCACATTTCTGTGGCAGAAAGTTCTGGAATCTGAGAGGAGCCACAAATTTCCTTCCACCCAGCGTTCCCCTACGTCTCCCAATAAAAATGATACCTCACTTGTGTGGGTAGGCCTAGCGCCCACGATAGGAAACGCCCCAAAGCACAACGTGGACACATCCAAATTTTTGAAGGAAAACAGAGGTGTTTTTTGCAAAGTGCCTATCTGTAGATTTTGGCCTGTAGCTCACCCGCCACCTAAGGAAACCTACCAAACCTGTGCATTTCTGAAAACTAGAGACCTAGGGGAATCCAAGATGGGGTGACTTGTGTGGCTCAGACCAGGTTCTGTTACCCAGAATCCTTTGCAAACCTCATAATTTGGCAAAAAAAACATATGTTCCTCACATTTCTGTGGCAGAAAGTTCTGGAGTCTGAGAGGAGCCACAAATTTCCTTCCACCCAGCGTTCCCCCACATCTTCCGATAAAAATGATACCTCACTTGTGTGGGTAGGCCTGGCGCCCGCGACAGGAAACGCCCCAAAGCGCAACGTGGACACATCCAAATTTTTGAAGGAAAACAGAGGTGTTTTTTTGCAAAGTGCCTACCTGTAGATTTTGGCCTGTAGCTCACCCGCCACCTAGGGAAACCTACCAAACCTGTGCATTTCTGAAAACTAGAGACCTAGGGGAATCCAAGATGGGGTGACTTGTGTGGCTCGGACCAGGTTCTGTTACCCAGAATCCTTTGCAAACCTCATAATTTGGCTAAAAAAACACATGTTCCTCACATTTCTGTGGCAGAAAGTTCTAGAATCTGAGAGGAGCCACAAATTTCCTTCCACCCAGCGTTCCCCCACGTCTCCCGATAAAAATGATACCTCACTTGTGTGGGTAGGCCTAGCGCCCGCGACAGGAAATGCCCCAAAGCGCAACGTGGACACATCCAAATTTTTGAAGGAAAACAGAGGTGTTTTTTGCAAAGTGCCTACCTGTAGATTTTGGTCTGTAGCTCAGCCGCCACATAGGGAAACCTACCAAACCTGTGCATTTCTGAAAACTAGAGACCTAGGGGAATCCAAGATGGGGTGACTTGTGTGGCTCGGACCAGGTTCTGTTACCCAGAATCCTTTGCAAACCTCATAATTTGGCTAAAAAAACACATGTTCCTCACATTTCTGTGGCAGAAAGTTCTAGAATCTGAGAGGAGCCACAAATTTCCTTCCACCCAGCGTTCCCCCACGTCTCCCGATAAAAATGATACCTCACTTGTGTGGGTAGGCCTAGCGCCCGCGACAGGAAACGCCCCAAAGCACAACGTGGACACATCCAAATTTTTGAAGGAAAACAGAGGTGTTTTTTGCAAAGTGCCTATCTGTAGATTTTGGCCTGTAGCTCACCCGCCACCTAGGGAAACCTACCAAACCTGTGCATTTCTGAAAACTAGAGACCTAGGGGAATCCAAGATGGGGTGACTTGTGTGGCTCAGACCAGGTTCTGTTACCCAGAATCCTTTGCAAACCTCATAATTTGGCAAAAAAAACATATGTTCCTCACATTTCTGTGGCAGAAAGTTCTGGAGTCTGAGAGGAGCCACAAATTTCCTTCCACCCAGCGTTCCCCCACATCTTCCGATAAAAATGATACCTCACTTGTGTGGGTAGGCCTGGCGCCCGCGACAGGAAACGCCCCAAAGCGCAACGTGGACACATCCAAATTTTTGAAGGAAAACAGAGGTGTTTTTTTGCAAAGTGCCTACCTGTAGATTTTGGCCTGTAGCTCACCCGCCACCTAGGGAAACCTACCAAACCTGTGCATTTGTGAAAACTAGAGACCTAGGGGAATCCATGATGGGGTGACTTGTGTGGCTCGGACCAGGTTCTGTTACCCAGAATCCTTTGCAAACCTCATAATTTGGCTAAAAAAACACATGTTCCTCACATTTCTGTGGCAGAAAGTTCTGGAATCTGAGAGGAGCCACAAATTTCCTTCCACCCAGCATTCCCCCACGTCTCCTGATAAAAATGATACCTCACTTGTGTGGGTAGGCCTAGCGCCCGCGACAGGAAACGCCCCAAAGCGCAACGTGGACACATCCAAATTTTTGAAGGAAAACAGAGGTGTTTTTTGCAAAGTGCCTACCTGTAGATTTTGGCCTGTAGCTGAGCCGCCACCTAGGGAAACCTACCAAACCTGTGCATTTCTGAAAACTAGAGACCTAGGGGAATCCAAGATGGGGTGACTTGTGTGGCTCGGACCAGGTTCTGTTACCCAGAATCCTTTGCAAACCTCATAATTTGGCTAAAAAAACACATGTTCCTCAAATTTCTGTGGCAGAAAGTTCTGGAATCTGAGAGGAGCCACAAATTTCCTTCCACCCAGCGTTCCCCCATGTCTCCCGATAAAAATAATACCTCACTTGTGTGGGTAGGCCAAGCGCCCGCTACAGGAAACGCCCCAAAGTGCAACGTGGACACATCCAAATTTTTGAAGGAAAACAGAGGTGTTTTTTGCAAAGTGCCTACCTGTAGATTTTGGCCTGTAGCTCAGCCGCCACCTAGCGAAACCTACCAAACCTGTGCATTTCTGAAAACTAGAGACCTAGGGGAATCCAAGATGGGGTGACTTGTGTGGCTTGGACCAGGTTCTGCTACCCAGAATCCTTTGCGAACCTCAAAATTTGGCTAAAAAAACACATGTTCCTCACATTTCTGTGGCAGAAAGTTCTGGAATCTGAGAGGAGCCACAAATTTCCTTCCACCCAGTGTTCCCCCACGTTTCCTGATAAAAATGATACCTCACTTGTGTGGGTAGGCCTAGCGCCCGCGACAGGAAACGCCCCAAAGCGCAACGTGGACACATCCAAATTTTTGAAGGAAAACAGAGGTGTTTTTTGCAAAGTGCCTACCTGTAGATTTTGGCCTGGAGCTCAGCCGCCACCTAGGGAAACCTACCAAACCTGTGCATTTCTGAAAACTAGAGACCTAGGGGAATCCAAGATGGGGTGACTTGTGTGGCTCGGAGCAGGTTCTGTTACCCAGAATCCTTTGCAAACCTCAAAATTTGGCTAAAAAAACACATGTTCCTCACATTTCTGTGACAGAAAGTTCTGGAATCTGAGAGGAGCCACAAATTTCCTTCCACCCAGCGTTCCCCCACGTCTCCCGATAAACATGATACCTCACTTGTGTGGGTAGGCCTAGCGCCCGCGACAGGAAACGCCCCAAAGCACAATGTGGACACATCCACATTTTTGAAGGAAAACAGAGGTGTTTTTTGCAAAGTGCCTACCTGTAGATTTTGGCCTGTAGCTCAGCCGCCACCTAGGGAAACCTACCAAACCTGTGCATTTCTGAAAACTAGAGACCTAGGGGAATCCAAGATGGGGTGACTTGTGTGGCTCGGACCAGGTTCTGTTACCCAGAATCCTTTGCAAACCTTAAAATTTGGCTAAAAAAACACATGTTCCTCACATTTCTGTGGCAGAAAGTTCTGGAATCTGAGAGGAGCCACAAATTTCCTTCCACCCAGCGTTCCCCCATGTCTCCCGATAAAAATGATACCTCACTTGTGTGGGTAGGCCTAGCGCCCGCGACAGGAAACGCCCCAAAGCGCAACGTGGACACATCCAAATTTTTGAAGGAAAACAGAGGTGTTTTTTGCAAAGTGCCTACCTGTAGATTTTGGCCTGTAGCTGAGCCGCCACCTAGGGAAACCTACCAAACCTGTGCATTTCTGAAAACTAGAGACCTAGGGGAATCCAAGATGGGGTGACTTGTGTGGCTCGGACCAGGTTCTGTTACCCAGAATCCTTTGCAAACCTCATAATTTGGCTAAAAAAACACATGTTCCTCAAATTTCTGTGGCAGAAAGTTCTGGAATCTGAGAGGAGCCACAAATTTCCTTCCACCCAGCGTTCCCCCATGTCTCCCGATAAAAATAATACCTCACTTGTGTGGGTAGGCCAAGCGCCCGCTACAGGAAACGCCCCAAAGTGCAACGTGGACACATCCAAATTTTTGAAGGAAAACAGAGGTGTTTTTTGCAAAGTGCCTACCTGTAGATTTTGGCCTGTAGCTCAGCCGCCACCTAGCGAAACCTACCAAACCTGTGCATTTCTGAAAACTAGAGACCTAGGGGAATCCAAGATGGGGTGACTTGTGTGGCTTGGACCAGGTTCTGCTACCCAGAATCCTTTGCGAACCTCAAAATTTGGCTAAAAAAACACATGTTCCTCACATTTCTGTGGCAGAAAGTTCTGGAATCTGAGAGGAGCCACAAATTTCCTTCCACCCAGTGTTCCCCCACGTTTCCTGATAAAAATGATACCTCACTTGTGTGGGTAGGCCTAGCGCCCGCGACAGGAAACGCCCCAAAGCGCAACGTGGACACATCCAAATTTTTGAAGGAAAACAGAGGTGTTTTTTGCAAAGTGCCTACCTGTAGATTTTGGCCTGTAGCTCAGCCGCCACCTAGGGAAACCTACCAAACCTGTGCATTTCTGAAAACTAGAGACCTAGGGGAATCCAAGATGGGGTGACTGGTGTGGCTCGGACCAGGTTCTGTTACCCAGAATCCTTTGCAAACCTTAAAATTTTGCTAAAAAAACACATGTTCCTCACATTTCTGTGGCAGAAAGTTCTGGAATCTGAGTGGAGCCACTAATTTCCTTCCACCCAGCGTTCCCCCACGTCTCCAGATAAAAATGATACCTCACTTGTGTGGGTAGGCCTAGTGCCCGCGACAGGAAACGCCCCAAAGCACAACGTGGACACATCCAAATTTTTGAAGGAAAACAGAGGTGTTTTTTGCAAAGTGCCTACCTGTAGATTTTGGCCTGTAGCTCAGCCGCCACCTAGGGAAACCTACCAAACCTGTGCATTTCTGAAAACTAGAGACCTAGGGGAATCCAAGATGGGGTGACTTGTGTGGCTCGGACCAGGTTCTGTTACCCTGAATCCTTTGCAAACCTCATAATTTGGCTAAAAAAACACATGTTCCTCACATTTCTGTGGCAGAAAGTTCTGGAATCTGAGAGGAGCCACAAATTTCCTTCCACCCAGCGTTCCCCCACGTCTCCCGATAAAAATGATACCTCACTTGTGTGGGTAGGCCTAACGCCCGCGACAGGAAACGCCCCAAAGCGCAACGTGGACACATCCAAATTTTTGAAGGAAAACAGAGGTGTTTTTTGCAAAGTGCCTACCTGTAGATTTTGGCCTGTAGCTCAGCCGCCACCTAGGGAAACCTACCAAACCTGTGCATTTCAGAAAACTAGAGACCTAGGGGAATCCAAGATGGGGTGACTGGTGTGGCTCGGACCAGGTTCTGTTACCCAGAATCCTTTGCAAACCTTAAAATTTGGCTAAAAAAACACATGTTCCTCAAATTTCTGTGGCAGAAAGTTCTGGAATCTGAGAGGAGCCACAAATTTCCTTCCACCCAGCGTTCCCCCACGTCTCCCGATAAAAATGATACCTCACTTGTGTGGGTAGGCCTAGCGCCCGCGACAGGAATCGCCCCAAAGCACAACGTGGACACATCCAAATTTTTGAAGGAAAACAGAGGTGTTTTTTGCAAAGTGCCTACCTGTAGATTTTGGCCTGTACCTCAGCCGCCACCTAGGGAAACCTACCAAACCTTTGCATTTCTGAAAAGTAGAGACCCAGGGGAATCCAAGATGGGGTGACTTGTGTGGCTCGGACCAGGTTCTGTTACCCAGAATCCTTTGCAAACCTCATAATTTGGCTAAAAAAACACATGTTCCTCAAATTTCTGTGGCAGAAAGTTCTGGAATCTGAGAGGAGCCACAAATTTCCTTCCACCCAGCGTTCCCCTACGTCTCCCGATAAAAATGATACCTCACTTGTGTGGGTAGGCCTAGCGCCCGCGACAGGAAACGCCCCAAAGCACAATGTGGACACATCCACATTTTTGAAGGAAAACAGAGGTGTTTTTTGCAAAGTGCCTACCTGTAGATTTTGGCCTGTAGCTCAGCCGCCACCTAGGGAAACCTACCAAAGCTGTGCATTTCTGAAAACTAGAGACCTAGGGGAATCCAAGATGGGGTGACTTGTGTGGCTCGGACCAGGTTCTGTTACCCAGAATCCTTTGCAAACCTTAAAATTTGGCTAAAAAAACACATGTTCCTCACATTTCTGTGGCAGAAAGTTCTGGAATCTGAGAGGAGCCACAAATTTCCTTCCACCCAGCGTTCCCCCATGTCTCCCGATAAAAATGATACCTCACTTGTGTGGGTAGGCCTAGCGCCCGCGACAGGAAACGCCCCAAAGCGCAACGTGGACACATCCAAATTTTTGAAGGAAAACAGAGGTGTTTTTTGCAAAGTGCCTACCTGTAGATTTTGGCCTGTAGCTGAGCCGCCACCTAGGGAAACCTACCAAACCTGTGCATTTCTGAAAACTAGAGACCTAGGGGAATCCAAGATGGGGTGACTTGTGTGGCTCGGACCAGGTTCTGTTACCCAGAATCCTTTGCAAACCTCATAATTTGGCTAAAAAAACACATGTTCCTCAAATTTCTGTGGCAGAAAGTTCTGGAATCTGAGAGGAGCCACAAATTTCCTTCCACCCAGCGTTCCCCCATGTCTCCCGATAAAAATAATACCTCACTTGTGTGGGTAGGCCAAGCGCCCGCTACAGGAAACGCCCCAAAGTGCAATGTGGACACATCCAAATTTTTGAAGGAAAACAGAGGTGTTTTTTGAAAAGTGCCTACCTGTAGATTTTGGCCTGTAGCTCAGCCGCCACCTAGCGAAACCTACCAAACCTGTGCATTTCTGAAAACTAGAGACCTAGGGGAATCCAAGATGGGGTGACTTGTGTGGCTTGGACCAGGTTCTGCTACCCAGAATCCTTTGCGAACCTCAAAATTTGGCTAAAAAAACACATGTTCCTCACATTTCTGTGGCAGAAAGTTCTGGAATCTGAGAGGAGCCACAAATTTCCTTCCACCCAGTGTTCCCCCACGTTTCCTGATAAAAATGATACCTCACTTGTGTGGGTAGGCCTAGCGCCCGCGACAGGAAACGCCCCAAAGCGCAACGTGGACACATCCAAATTTTTGAAGGAAAACAGAGGTGTTTTTTGCAAAGTGCCTACCTGTAGATTTTGGCCTGTAGCTCAGCCGCCACCTAGGGAAACCTACCAAACCTGTGCATTTCTGAAAACTAGAGACCTAGGGGAATCCAAGATGGGGTGACTGGTGTGGCTCGGACCAGGTTCTGTTACCCAGAATCCTTTGCAAACCTTAAAATGTTGCTAAAAAAACACATGTTCCTCACATTTCTGTGGCAGAAAGTTCTGGAATCTGAGTGGAGCCACTAATTTCCTTCCACCCAGCGTTCCCCCACGTCTCCAGATAAAAATGATACCTCACTTGTGTGGGTAGGCCTAGTGCCCGCGACAGGAAACGCCCCAAAGCACAACGTGGACACATCCAAATTTTTGAAGGAAAACAGAGGTGTTTTTTGCAAAGTGCCTACCTGTAGATTTTGGCCTGTAGCTCAGCCGCCACCTAGGGAAACCTACCAAACCTGTGCATTTCTGAAAACTAGAGACCTAGGGGAATCCAAGATGGGGTGACTTGTGTGGCTCGGACCAGGTTCTGTTACCCTGAATCCTTTGCAAACCTCATAATTTGGCTAAAAAAACACATGTTCCTCACATTTCTGTGGCAGAAAGTTCTGGAATCTGAGAGGAGCCACAAATTTCCTTCCACCCAGCGTTCCCCCACGTCTCCCGATAAAAATGATACCTCACTTGTGTGGGTAGGCCTAACGCCCGCGACAGGAAACGCCCCAAAGCGCAACGTGGACACATCCAAATTTTTGAAGGAAAACAGAGGTGTTTTTTGCAAAGTGCCTACCTGTAGATTTTGGCCTGTAGCTCAGCCGCCACCTAGGGAAACCTACCAAACCTGTGCATTTCAGAAAACTAGAGACCTAGGGGAATCCAAGATGGGGTGACTGGTGTGGCTCGGACCAGGTTCTGTTACCCAGAATCCTTTGCAAACCTTAAAATTTTGGTAAAAAAACACATGTTCCTCACATTTCTGTGGCAGAAAGTTCTGGAATCTGAGTGGAGCCACTAATTTCCTTCCACCCAGCGTTCCCCCACGTCTCCAGATAAAAATGATACCTCACTTGTGTGGATAGGCCTAGTGCCCGCGACAGGAAACGCCCCAAAGCACAACGTGGACACATCCAAATTTTTGAAGGAAAACAGAGGTGTTTTTTGCAAAGTGCCTACCTGTAGATTTTGGCCTGTAGCTCAGCCGCCACCTAGGGAAACCTACCAAACCTGTGCATTTCTGAAAACTAGAGACCTAGGGGAATCCAAGATGGGGTGACTTGTGTGGCTCGGACCAGGTTCTGTTACCCAGAATCCTTTGCAAACCTCATAATTTGGCTAAAAAAACACATGTTCCTCACAATTCAGTGGCAGAAAGTTCTGGAATCTGAGAGGAGCCACAAATTTCCTTCCACCCAGCGTTCCCCCACGTCTCCCGATAAAAATGATACCTCACTTGTGTGGGTAGGCCTAACGCCCGCGACAGGAAACGCCCCAAAGCGCAACGTGGACACATACAAATTTTTGAAGGAAAACAGAGGTGTTTTTTGCAAAGTGCCTACCTGTAGATTTTGGCCTGTAGCTCAGCCGCCACCTAGGGAAACCTACCAAACCTGTGCATTTCAGAAAACTAGAGACCTAGGGGAATCCAAGATGGGGTGACTTGTGTGGCTCGGACCAGGTTCTGTTACCCAGAATCCTTTGCAAACCTCAAAATTTGGCTAAAAAAACACATGTTCCTCACATTTCTGTGGCAGAAAGTTCTGGAATCTGAGAGGAGCCACAAATTTCCTTCCACCCAGCGTTCCCCTACGTCTCCCGATAAAAATGATACCTCACTTGTGTGGGTAGGCCTAGCGCCCACGACAGGAAACGCCCCAAAGCACAACGTGGACACATCCAAATTTTTGAAGGAAAACAGAGGTGTTTTTTGCAAAGTGCCTACCTGTAGATTTTGGCCTGTAGCTCAGCCGCCACCTAGGGAAACCTACCAAACCTGTGCATTTCTGAAAACTAGAGACCTAGGGGAATCCAAGATGGGGTGACTTGTGTGGCTCGGACCAGGTTCTGTTACCCAGAATCCTTTGCAAACCTCATAATTTGGCTAAAAAAACACATGTTCCTCACATTTCTGTGGCAGAAAGTTCTGGAATCTGAGAGGAGCCACAAATTTCCTTCCACCCAGCGTTCCCCTACGTCTCCCGATAAAAATTATACCTCACTTGTGTGGGTAGGCCTAGCGCCCGCGACAGGAAACGCCCCAAAGCACAATGTGGACACATCCAAATTTTTGAAGGAAAACAGAGGTGTTTTTTGCAAAGTGCCTACCTGTAGATTTTGGCCTGTAGCTCAGCCGCCACCTAGGGAAACCTACCAAACCTGTGCATTTCAGAAAACTAGAGACCTAGGGGAATCCAAGATGGGGTGACTTGTGTGGCTCGGACCAGGTTCTGTTACCCAGAATCCTTTGCAAACCTCAAAATTTGGCTAAAAAAACACATGTTCCTCATATTTCTGTGGCAGAAAGTTCTGGAATCTGAGAGGAGCCACAAATTTCCTTCCACCCAGCGTTCCCCTACGTCTCCCGATAAAAATGATACCTCACTTGTGTGGGTAGGCCTAGCGCCCACGACAGGAAACGCCCCAAAGCACAACGTGGACACATCCAAATTTTTGAAGGAAAACAGAGGTGTTTTTTGCAAAGTGCCTATCTGTAGATTTTGGCCTGTAGCTCACCCGCCACCTAGGGAAACCTACCAAACCTGTGCATTTCTGAAAACTAGAGACCTAGGGGAATCCAAGATGGGGTGACTTGTGTGGCTCAGACCAGGTTCTGTTACCCAGAATCCTTTGCAAACCTTATAATTTGGCAAAAAAAACATATGTTCCTCACATTTCTGTGGCAGAAAGTTCTGGAGTCTGAGAGGAGCCACAAATTTCCTTCCACCCAGCGTTCCCCCACATCTTCTGATAAAAATGATACCTCACTTGTGTGGGTAGGCCTAGCGCCCGCGACAGGAAACGCCCCAAAGCGCAACGTGGACACATCCAAATTTTTGAAGGAAAACAGAGGTGTTTTTTGCAAAGTGCCTACCTGTAGATTTTGGCCTGTAGCTCAGCCGCCACCTAGGGAAACCTACCAAACCTGTGCATTTCTGAAAACTAGAGACCTAGGGGAATCCAAGATGGGGTGACTTGTGTGTCTCGGACCAGGTTCTGTTACCCAGAATCCTTTGCAAACCTCATAATTTGGCTAAAAAAACACATGTTCCTCAAATTTCTGTGGCAGAAAGTTCTGGAATCTGAGAGGAGCCACAAATTTCCTTCCACCCAGCGTTCCCCCATGTCTCCCGATAAAAATAATACCTCACTTGTGTGGGTAGGCCAAGCGCCCGCTACAGGAAACGCCCCAAAGTGCAACGTGGACACATCCAAATTTTTGAAGGAAAACAGAGGTGTTTTTTGCAAAGTGCCTACCTGTAGATTTTGGCCTGTAGCTCAGCCGCCACCTAGCGAAACCTACCAAACCTGTGCATTTCTGAAAACTAGAGACCTAGGGGAATCCAAGATGGGGTGACTTGTGTGGCTTGGACCAGGTTCTGCTACCCAGAATCCTTTGCGAACCTCAAAATTTGGCTAAAAAAACACATGTTCCTCACATTTCTGTGGCAGAAAGTTCTGGAATCTGAGAGGAGCCACAAATTTCCTTCCACCCAGTGTTCCCCCACGTTTCCTGATAAAAATGATACCTCACTTGTGTGGGTAGGCCTAGCGCCCGCGACAGGAAATGCCCCAAAGCGCAACGTGGACACATCCAAATTTTTGAAGGAAAACAGAGGTGTTTTTTGCAAAGTGCCTACCTGTAGATTTTGGCCTGTAGCTCAGCCGCCACCTAGGGAAACCTACCAAACCTGTGCATTTCTGAAAACTAGAGACCTAGGGGAATCCAAGATGGGGTGACTTGTGTGGCTCGGACCAGGTTCTGTTACCCAGAATCCTTTGCAAACCTCAAAATATGGCTAAAAAAACACATGTTCCTCACATTTCTGTGGCAGAAAGTTCTAGAATCTGAGAGGAGCCACAAATTTCCTTCCACCCAGCGTTCCCCCACGTCTCCCGATAAAAATGATACCTCACTTGTGTGGGTAGGCCTAGCGCCCGCGACAGGAAACGCCCCAAAGCGCAACGTGGACACATCCAAATTTTTGAAGGAAAACAGAGGTGTTTTTTGCAAAGTGCCTACCTGTAGATTTTGGCCTGTAGCTCAGCCGCCACCTAGGGAAACCTACCAAACCTGTGCATTCTGAAAACTAGAGAGCTAGGGGAATCCAAGATGGGGTGACTTGTGTGGCTCGGAGCAGGTTCTGTTACCCAGAATCCTTTGCAAACCTCAAAATTTGGCTAAAAAAACACATGTTCCTCACATTCTGTGGACAGAAAGTTCTGTAATCTGAGAGGAGCCACAAATTTCCTTCCACCCAGCGTTCCCCACGTCTCCCGATAAAAATGATACCTCACTTGTGTGGGTAGGCCTAGCGCCCGCGACACGAATCGCTCCAAAGCACACGTGGACACATCCAAATTTTTGAAGGAAAACAGAGGTGTTTTTGCAAAGTGCCTACCTGTAGATTTTGGCCTGTAGCTCAGCCGCCACCTAGGGAAACCTACCAAAACCTGTGCATTTCTGAAAACTAGAGACCTAGGGGAATCCAAGATGGGGTGACTTGTGTGGCTCGGACCAGGTTCTGTTACCCAGAATCCTTTGCAAACCTTAAAATTGGCTAAAAAAACACATGTTCCTCACATTTCTGTGGCAGAAGTTCTGGAATCTGAAAGGAGCCACAAATTTCCTTCCACCCAGCGTTCCCCCACGTCTCCCGATAAAAATGATACCTCACTTGTGTGGGTGGGCCTAGCGCCCGCGACAGGAAACGCCCCAAAGCGCAACGTGGACACATCCAAATTTTTGAAGGAAAACAGAGGTGTTTTTTGCAAGTGCCTACCTGTAGATTTTGGCCTGTAGCTCAGCTGCCACCTAGGGAAACCTACCAAACCTGTGCATTTCTGAAAACTAGAGACCTAGGGGAATCCAAGATGGGGTGACTTGTGTGGCTCGACCCAGGTTCTGTTACCCAGAATCCTTTGCAAACCTCATAATTTGGCTAAAAAAACACATGTTCCTCAATTTCTGTGGCAGAAAGTTCTGGAATCTGAGAGGAGCCACAAATTTCCTTCCACCCAGCGTTACCCTACGTCTCCCGATAAAAATGATACCTCACTTGTGTGGGTAGGCTAGCGCCCGCGACAGGAAACGCCCCAAAGCACAATGTGGACACATCCAAATTTTTGAAGGAAAACAGAGGTGTTTTTTGCAAAGTGCCTACCTGTAGATTTTGGCCTGTAGCTCAGCCGCCACCTAGGGAAACCTACCAAAGCTGTGCATTTCTGAAACTAGAGACCTAGGGGAATCCAAGATGGGGTGACTTGTGTGGCTTGGACCAGGTTCTGTTACCCAGAATCCTTTGCAAACCTCAAAATTTGGCTCCTCACATTTCTGTGGCAGAAAGTTCTGGAATCTGAGAGGAGCCACAAATTTCCTTCCACCCAGTGTTCCCCCACGTTTCCCGATAAAAATGATACCTCACTTGTGTGGGTAGGCCTAGCGCCCGCGACAGGAAACGCCCCAAAGCGCAACGCGGACACATCCAAATTTTTTAGGAAAACAGAGTGTTTTTGCAAGTGCCTACCTGTAGATTTTGGCCTGTAGCTCAGCCGCCACCTAAGGAAACCTACCAAACTTGTGCATTTCTGAAAACTAGAGACCTAGGGGAATCCAAGATGGGGTGACTTGTGTGGCTCGGACCAGGTTCTGTTACCCAGAATCCTTTGCAAACCTTAAAATTTGGCTAAAAAAACACATGTTCCTCACATTTCTGTGGCAGAAAGTTCTGGAATCTGAGAGGAGCCACTAATTTCCTTCCACCCAGCGTTCCCCCACGTCTCCAGATAAAAATGATACCTCACTTGTGTGGGTAGGCCTAGTGCCCGCGACAGGAAACGCCCCAAAGCGCAACGTGGACACATCCAAATTTTTTAAGGAAAACAGAGGTGTTTTTTTGCAAAGTGCCTACCTGTAGATTTTGGCCTGTAGCTCAGCGGCCACCTAGAAACCTACCAAACCTGTGCATTTCTGAAAACTAGAGACCTAGGAATCCAAGATGGGTGACTTGTGTGGGCTCGGACCAGGTTCTGTTACCCAGAATCCTTTGCAAACCTCATAATTTGGCTAAAAAAACACATGTTCCTCACATTTCTGTGGCAGAAAGTTCTGGAATCTGAGAGGAGCCACAAATTTCCTTCACCCAGCGTTCCCCCACGTCTCCCGATAAAAATGATACCTCACTTGTGTGGGTAGGCTAACGCCCGCGACAGGAAACGCCCCAAAGCGCAACGTGGACACATCCAAATTTGAGGAAAACAGAGGTGTTTTTTTGCAAAGTGCCTACTGTAGATTTTGGCCTGTAGCTCAGCCGCCACCTAAGGAAACCTACCAAACTTGTGCATTTCTGAAAACTAGAGACCTAGGGGAATCCAAGATGGGGTGACTTGTGTGGCTCGGACCAGGTTCTGTTACCCAGAATCCTTTGCAAACCTTAAAATTTGGCAAAAAAAACACATGTTCCTCACATTTCTGTGGCAGAAAGTTCTGGAATCTGAGAGGAGCCACTAATTTCCTTCCACCCAGCGTTCCCCCACGTCTCCCGATAAAAATCGATACCTCACTTGTGTGGGTAGGCCTAGTGCCCGCGACAGGAAACGCCCCAAAGCGCAACGTGGACACATCCAAATTTTTGAAGGAAAACAGAGGTGTTTTTTGCAAAGTGCCTGTCTGTAGATTTTGGCCTGTAGCTCAGCCGCCACCTAGGGAAACCTACCAAACCTGTGCAGTTCTGAAAACTAGAGACCTAGGGGAATCCAAGATGGGGTGACTTGTGTGGCTCGGACCAGGTTCTGTTACCCAGAATCCTTGCAAACCTCATTATTTGGCTAAAAAAACACATGTTCCTCACATTTCTGTGGCAGAAAGTTCTAGAATCTGAGAGGAGCCACAAATTTTTCCTTCCACCCAGCGTTCCCCCACGTCTCCCGATAAAAATGATACCTCACTTGTGTGGGTAGGCCTAGCGCCCGCCGACAGGAAACGCCCCAAAGCGCAACGTGGACACATCCAAATTTTGAAGGAAAACAGAGGTGTTTTTTGCAAAGTGCCTACCTGTAGATTTTGGCCTGTAGCTCAGCCACCACCTAGGAGAAACCTACCAAAGCTGTGCATTCTGAAAACTAGAGACCTAGGGGAATCCAAGATGGGGTGACTTGTGTGGCTCGGAGCAGGTTCTGTTACCCAGAATCCTTTGGCAAACCTCAAAATTTGGCTAAAAAAACACATGTTCCTCACATTTCTGTGACAGAAAGTTCTGGAATCTGAGAGGAGCCACAAATTTCCTTCCACCCAGCGTTCCCCCACGTCTCCCGATAAAATGA